>NC_140937.1:35799767-36244767 GCF_014529385.1 Adiantum capillus-veneris | reverse complement strand
CCAAGAGGAAATTTAGAAAATTAGGTTTATTTTACAATTTTTAAGACTATTTTTATCTATTTTGGGCGGAATATCTCCTTTCCCCTTGAAATTGAAAACAACATAATATTAAGCTGAGACACACTTTTCCCAAACACTAAGTGGAAGACCGGCCTTGCATGATCGTTGTCGTGAGCATTGTAGCAGCAATCAGGAGTTCGAGATGTAAAAAATTGGGAAAGCTAAAAGGCTTGGATGATCACGTTGGAGCTCTCAACATTGTAGCATCCTTTGAATGGCAAAAAATAGACGAACAAAGTGTGGAGACGGATGTGGGACTCTCTCTCTCTCTCATGGTGTAGAGGGTCGTAGCTAGGCAAAAATGGGGCTCATCAGGATCAAGGCAGCGGTAGAGGAGTAGGTGGCTCAGCAAGCGCTTGTGGCAAGTCAGACATGTATTGGATCCAAAGTCTTGGCGTCCTAGCCAATAGAGGATTGAGGTTGTATAAGGGTGTGGGGCTTGTGGCGCATCAGCTATTGGCAGCCAGGGGTGTTGATAGAGTAAACTACATGAGGCATGTTGTGGCAACATTTGAGAAGTTATAAATGAAGTAAGCGGTGGGTTGTGTTCATGATCGAGTTTGGGGTGGGGAGGGGAGGCCGGGGGGGGGGGCATTCACTGTCAAGCGCCAAGGCCAATCAACACACACACTCTCTCTCTCTTTCAAACAGAAATAGGCATATGGCACTGCTCAACAGGACTAAATGGGATTGGCCCTCTCTCTCTCTCTCTCTCTCTCTCTCTCACACACACACACACACACACACACACACACACACACACACACACACACACACACACACGAAGACTTGCGACACATGGCAGTGTCGTAGAAAATGAAACGTATTCTCACTCTCTCTCTCTCACACACACACACACACACACACACACAGACACACACGCCCGTTCGAGACAGACCAACTTATCAACGTGTGGTATAGCTCGCTACTCGTTATTTTTTCTAGTTGCGAAGTAGAGCCATCCTTTACAAAAACAAAAGTAATCTACTAATCACCCCTTCACAATTGAAGGCTGGACTAAAACTCTATGGCTTTGTTAAAGAGTTTAAATAATATAAATATGTATATGATACTAAGTACTCTGACTTTTTGACAGAACTTTGAAGTCAAAACTAAGTCTTTTCATTTTCTACCATTATTGTACTTGCTACTTACCCTTCACTTTTACATTTCAAACCAAATGATTTCTGACTTACCTTTCAGTTTTACATTTCAAACCAAATGTTTCTTAAGTTGTAAATGAAGTAAGCGGTGGGTTGTGTTCATGTTCGAGTTTGGGGTGGGGAGGGGAGGCCGGTGGGGAGGAGGGGGGCATTCACTGTCAAGCGCCAAGGCCAATCAATGGCACTCTCTCTCTCTCTCTTTCAAACAGATATAGGCAATGGCACTGCTCAGCAAGACTAAATGGGATTGGCCCTCTCTCTCTCTCTCTCTCTCTCTCTCTCTCTCTCACTCTCACACACACACACACACACATACACACAAAGACCTGCGATACATGGCGATGTCGTAGAAAATGAAACGTATTCTCTCTCTCTCTCTCTCTCACACACACACACACACGCACATTCGAGACAGACCAACTTATCAACATGTGATATAGCTCGCTACTTGTTATTTTTTCGAGTTGCAAAGTAGAACCATTCTTTACAAAAACAAAAGTAATCTACTAATCACCCCTTCAAAATTGAAAGCTGGATTGAAACTCTATGGCCTTGTTAAAGAGTTTAAATAATATAAATATGTATATGGTACTAAGTATTGTGACTTTTTGATAGAACTTTGAAGCCAAAACTAAGTCTTTTTATTTTCTATCATTATTGTACCTGCTACTTATCCTTCACTTTTACATTTCAAACCAAATTACCTTTCATCTTTATATTTCAAACCAAATGTTTCTTAAGTTCTTGAAATGAAGGAGAGAGTGACACATAGATGCACTCTCCTTCCTTGAAAATTTTAAGCTCAATTATATATAGTATAGATATAGATATAGATAAGAAGCATAGATATAGATATAGATATAAATAAGATAAGAGACTATAGGAAGCAGCAAACTCCTTTATACCTAAGGCTCAATCCTTCAACATTTGTAATTTTTCTACTTGCTATCCAAATGTCTCTTGAAATTTTCACTTGCTTTCTTCCTATTTGTGATAAGAGAGTTATTAACTAAGCATTTTTTTTATAGATGTATTCAATCGAGAGAGAAGGTTTGAATTTATTTTTCTATTTCTTTAAATAGGGACATTGAGTAGTGGGCCACACACGCTTTTGCTCATCCGATACGGTTTGTATAAATTCAAGAAAATAGGTCAATTTGGGTATAACAAAACTTGTAAATTTGGGCGCTCCCCCTCCCTCCCCCACTCTCCTCCCCCGGAATTGAACCCAAAACATCACCTTTGCAAGCCTATCACCTTAACCACCTCACCTGCGCGTGCTTGTTGAAAGCATTGGGAGAAGGGATTCTCTTATGATGAACCTGCCACTGTGTAAATTCAAGTAAATTGGTAATTTCGAGCGCGCCGCAACATCGGTTTACCCATGATGCACCTGCTCCAAGAAATAGGTGTGGGCCATTGATCCCATCTAACCCATGTCTGTGTGAGATAGTGCTCAGGATAGGCCATTAGGCCATTGTGACTTTCATCTTCTTTTATGTAGGCAATTGTGATTTTTTCTCATCCTTTTATGTAGGCCATTGTGACTTTTCATCTTCTTTACAACTTCTTCTTTTTAGTTTAGAAGTTTCCTTCCTTTAAGAGCCTCATAAGGCCTCATTTTTAAATTTTGGCCAACCCCAAATGCCCAAAGGGCAAGGTCATAGTGTTACTTTGTCTTTTGGACGGTTTCTTGCTTGCACAAATTTTAGAATGATAGAGAATATGTGTAAAAACAACCCTTAAAGAAAAGATTTTACCCTCGAACCTTTTGGTTAAGTTGATCGCTATGGGAAACCCCTCTATACTCAAAATAAATTGTTGAAACTCTATGAGAATACCCTCATGTAGAGAATAACTTTATACAATCCATGGGAAACTATGCTTGCTAGAGTTAGCATTGTGGCCTTAACGAGAAGGCACCCTTAGAATTCTTAACACTTTTGGTGCTATCTTCTTTGATGAACAAGCTCACAAAAATGTAAGTTTTAGACCCTGATGTGGCTTATAGGATGATTTGGAATCGTGCCACAATTAAAAAAGGAATTTTGACCAATGGCAACTGCCTCTTATGGCCAAAAACTTCATCTAATTTGAAGATCATTTTGAAGTTTTCCCGTGTTCCCCCCAAAATGTGTGTGTGTGTGTGTGTGTGTGTGTGAGAGAGAGAGAGAGAGAGAGAGAGAGAGAGTTTAACCCCACAACCTCCCTTTACCACTTGTAGGCTATTCCTCTTGACCAACTTGCCACATGAGTTTTCTTGTAGGAAGGAGTCCAAAATAAGGCAGCTAAAGGTTGGCCTAGTAGATCTTCACACACACCCAAGTAAAGAATGTTAATTAGAATCGCAAATTATCTCCAAATGAAGAGGTGAGGGACATGTGAAGAGGTTAGGGACATGTTTGATGGCTAACATATCACTTTGAGTGCAAAACATTGAAGCAATTTGGAGATTTATTGTGCATATAAAAGAAAACGTGTACACACACACACAGTAGTACTAAAAAAGCCCCTAGCTTATTATTATTTTTGACATTAGAAAGACCACACTTTAAATAAAAAACCCTCCAGCATGGGACTTGGCCCGTCCAATAGGCTGGAAATACGTGTTTCTTTGAGTGGTTTCTCATCCTATAGCATTATTGGCCGTGTAAAACTCTAAAGCTACCTCAGCATGGGACTTGGCCCATCCAGTAGGCTGGAAATACGTGTTCTATTGAGTGGTTTTTCATCCTATGGCAATACTGGCCGTGAAAAACTCCAAGGCTACCTCCCCTGCTACATGGGCGGCCGTGAAGGCGCTGGGGTTACCTCCCCTGCAACATGGGCGTTGTCTCCAAGGAAGAATTGCTCCACTCATACCGATCGTGCTCATCATGAAGGACTGACGACCCATCTCCCTCCTCTATATAAAGAGGTGAGGGCGCATCTCTACCCCTCACTTAGCATTGTTTGCTGTTCTGCTAAGATCGTGTTTTTGCTTTTCACTAAAATATGGAGCTTGCTACAACAATGACTCAGGTTAGCCACTCTGTCTTGACATATTTTTGTTGCAGGTTGTATTGAATAGGAAAGAGGAAAAGGGCATTTTTTGCAAAAAATGCTTGATATTGTTTCTGCATGTAGCTTGTGCTCTGAGTCTGACGAGTGTCCCTGTTGGACTATGAATAAGTATGGTATTTACAACATATGTTTTCTTTCCACTGGCTCTGTCGAGCGACTGGTTTAAAAAACTGCGGATTCTGGTAAAATTAAAGGGGGTGTGTAACAACCACTCTAAGTTTGCATTAGGTTTTGACAACTACTGCCGATGGCGTTACTCTCTTGACTCAGTACTGGACTTACCCCGGTAGCAAAAAAAGTCTGAGTACTGCTCGCTTTTTTACTCTCGTTTTTTCTCTGAGGAGACTGATTATTGTGGACTACAGAAACCTTTATAAGGTGGTCACTACACATTGGTTGGGCATATGAGGTTGTTTTTTATCCTGCCATACTCTAATTTTTTTTCCCGCACACCATTAAGGTATGATACCTGAGTGCTTACTATGGCAATTCTTGGCTTAGATCGTTACAGTTTTGTAAAAAAAGGAAGGGGGCATTTCTATAAATAAATGCTTGTTTTTTATTATGGGCTACATATAATTTTTGCTTTGAAAGCGGATGATCCGTGTTGGACGGTAAGCGCATATGGTGTTGCAGCATGGTACCCAGGAGCACACTATGGCAATTCTACAGTGGTATGGCTAGGATGAACAGTATTGTTTTTTTCATTCACTAAACCAGTTGTTTCTCCAATTATAGCTCTAATTATTGCTATGATGCTTATATTTAAAAAAATGTGTGTCCTTTTTCCATGGAAAACATCATACATTTGATAAAAAGACCTGGTTTTTAGCATATGCCCCTTGATACTTGGATCGCTTAAGTGCAGTATTTGATAAATGATGTACAAGATAAAGAATATATAGGGGATCATTCACTATGATAGGTATCTAACCTAGTAACAAGATCAACCAAACTAATGATATTTTTTGACTATAATTTAAACCTTTTTTGTAGCTTTCATAAACTTAAAAAAAGGGGGGATTCCGACACTTGGATTAGGAGTGATGACCTTCTAATCAAAATGATAGTCTTTTCTAAGGAACTTTGGGAACTAAGAGAAATATTTGTTACAAAAAATAAAAATAAAAATAAAAATACTTTGGACAAAATGCTTGTAAAGTTCCAAAAAATAGTTTGTAAGACGAACATGGATAACAACTGATATAGTCCACTGATACCTGTAAAACACATCCAAGGCTAGCTGAATTGTTGTCTTGTTTGGATGGATGCAGGTAAAGACTCTATCCTATCATGGAAAGATTTTTTGGCTTTGGCAAGTTGTCCGTCTCATGGAGTGCACACACACCTAGTGCAAGGAAAGTTCTGATGTTAATTGTATACTGGAATGAGGCTTCATTCTCACAAACATTGTACAAAGATAGTTCTAAGGCTGAGTTGTTTTTGTACTTATCAGTTCCTCTTTTCTAAAGCCAGCTGTCTTTTGAATGTAAAAAGTTAAATTATGTCGTATTACTTATGATAGAACAGCTACACACACATCCTAAACATAAGGTTTTTTCATTCCTTGAAGAAACCATGATGCTCGCTTTGGAAACTACTTCTGAAACTTAGTGCTATGTTGGTGTTAGGTGGTCCTTCACTAGACTATGTTTCTAGTCTCCTGCTCACGGCTATTATAGTCCTTGAATTTGCCGGTTTAAGGTTTTCATGCCCAATCTACCGTAACTAATCCTATTGTTTATATATTTCCTTTTAGGACCAAAAGCCTTTTAGAATGACAGCTTGCATGAGTGTTAAACATGACCCCGAGCATCATACAAAGATTCTTGAACAGATTAAGTTATACCTTAAAGACCATAGACCAAGAGATGTCTTGGCAGTTAGAACCCGACCTTTCCTTGCTAGAAAGGCTAAAGATTGTATTACCCACTACAAAAAAAAGTCATAACCATACTTAACTCTTTTTGGATGTATTGCAGACCCTTGCTCTTTCAGAAGGATTGGAATTGACCTCTGAGCCCCTCTCTGTGGCCACATCCCTTGTACTCAGATGTATTAGCAGTTTGGATGCCTCTCAACTAATATATGACTCAGCTCTTATGACAGACAATAAATTTTCTATCTTACACATGTTGTCTTTTACTAATTGGGTCAAGGTTCTGGCTACCCTAGACAAAGACTCCAAGGAAGGGGTAAATTTAATTTCTCAGTACATAGCCCAACTTCCCATACTCTCTATACAATACCAACAGGAGCTCGCTCTATTTTCTTCTCTTGGGGCGGATCTTTCTAACTTTCTGAAGAAGTTATGTGGCCTCAATCCTTCTTTTATCAGTGGCCCGGCCAGCCCTGTTATCCCGCAAACTGGTGGTATCTTTTGTAGGGATAGTGCAACGCTTGAAGCCGTCAAAGAATTCCAGAGTACTCTTTGTTCCCTTAACGACTCCAACCTTTTGGAAATGGTGCCAAAAAACTCTAAGGTTTTCCCTTTTTTACCAGTTAGGCATATTGAAATTTAATCTTTCGGGGTGCATCATCAGCTTTGGGTCCTACCCAAGAAAGCTTTCTTAGCACCTATTTCTTGTGAGACTTGGGTGTACCTTGCCAACCTCCCAGCCTCCACTACCGAGGATTTCAGACTCAAAATCTTAAAAGGTAGACAATTCCTTGACAAAGGAGAACTCATCAAAGCCCCCTTTAACCTCAATCTCATTGACCGTTCTAAATGCTCCTCCAATACTGGCCTCTACATTCGTACAAAAGGGAACATGGAGTTTTCTAAAAGCAACCCAGACTTCTACATTGAATCCATTTGGAATGTTTTCAGACCTTATATTAAATGTGTCTGCAAATTTCTTGACCCCAAAGCTTCTTGGTGAATCCAGCATCATGTGGTTTGATCATGCCATTTGGTTTACTCTCAACCATCTTGACCTACTCTTCCTTGAAAAGCCCGTGGATTTTCACCTCTTTCTTTCTCCTTGTTAGGCGGGCAAGATAAACATATCGTTATTGCTGAGATTGCCTTTAACATCTTTCATGGGTTGATGTTGGATATCTTAAAGGAACTGAAATTTGATGAACCTGGAATCTATCTAACTACTTATGCCAATTACAAAGGTGTAAAGATCATCACTAGCTTACTCAAGCCTTGTATTCATGAAGATGATTCCCCTGCTCTTAAGAGACCCAATTCTACTCCTAACTCTTTCACTTCCTTCTTAACTCCTATCTCTTCCTCTAACCGGGGTAAATCTTGTAGCTACACTAGGGGTAGAGGCAAAAACTCTCCCATCAGGAACTTTCTTGAATTGTAATCCTTGCTTCAATTTGCAGGTTGCTACAAGACCCTGCGGGATGAAGGGTCCTCCACAAAGTAGCTCCAAACAAAGGCTTTATCTACGTACACTGTCTTTTCCACAATGAACTTCTCGATTGGATACAACCTAAAGCTCTTTTTTGTGAGTGCTTTGACCTACTTTTTGGCAATCACAAGTTTCTTGATAATGAACTCATTGGTTGGATATACCAACTACCCATAAAAGACCTAGTCTATAAAAACGATTTTCTTCGACAAGAGTCACTTCTCGAATGTACATGTAGGCAATTTTCTACATTTTGCAAAAACTTTGATACATATGGTATGCAGTTTATACAAGTGATCTTAGCATCATTAATAATGGTACAATACGAAAAATCTTGGCCAAAGGACTCAATCACATACTTAACTTTCCCAAAAACCATTATCTTGCTCTATCAGCTTTACTTAGCTGTTTATTTGACCTTGTCAATTCTTTCCAACCGGAGAAGACAGTCCTACCGGACTTAACAAAATGTTGACCGGATATCTGACGCTTCAAATGGCATCTTTACTAAAATCACCAAAGACATCACTCTATGCCTTGAACTAATATTAGCTGAGTTTGAGCTAATTTATGCCTCTAAGCAAAAAGTCTGCCACAAATTTTTACAAATACAATAGAACCCTTTCTGGATAGCAAAAAACTCTACGGAGGTCTCTCTTAACCTCCCTAAACTAATCTTCCATATGTTCTCAGCAGATATCACTCAGTGCTATGAAAATATTCCTTTTGAAGGTGATCTAGGCCTTAAGAATGTTCTAACAAGTGTTATTAAAATGGAATTTTCTAATGCGAGAAATAAGAGTCTTTTTTTCATATCACTTTCCAACAAACCTAGATGGATTAGAAAAACCCGCTCCGAACATCCCTTACACTTCCACAAAGAGAAGCTTGGTCTCTACAGTTCTTGGATACTTGATAACTGCACTCTTCTCTCTGGAGGACACTGTTTTAAACAATGCCTTGGCATCCCTATGGGCTTCTCCTGCTCTCCACTAATGTGTAATATTTACTTAGTCTTGTTTGAATACAAATGGTTTCTCAATACCATGGAAAATGGGGGTATAAATCTTTCACTATTTGAACACATGTACAGATATATGGATGACATGCTGAGCATCAATAATAGGGTATCTCAAGAGGAAATCCGCCACATATATCCTGATTTCTTGACAATTGAACTTCCTTCTCTACACGAACTCCCAACACCATGTGGGGCTTTCTCTATCTCCCTTTACAATCCCTGTGTAGGAGGCTATGACCAAAAGTTTGTCTTGAAAAGAGATCCTTTGAAACTACCACCCTTGGAGTTCATTAAGAAGAATTGCAATAGACCTCGCAAAGCTACTTTAAACACCTGCATCAGCCTATTTTATTTAATCATCTACTCATCCTCTAGCAACTTTCTTACCTGGGAGGAGATAAACATACTCATTAAAAAGTATTGTCTTAATGGCTTTGGTCAAAAAGAAATTGTCCATCAAATTCTACATTCCCTTACCCAACACAAATGGCCTGGGTTACACTTTGATCATAAAAAACTCATTTTCTTATAAGGTAGTAGGCCCATTCATAATGGGCCTACTATCGACCCATTGTGTTTGGTGCCTAGGACAGGGTGGGTACACACACACACACACACACACACACACACACACACACACACACACACACACACACACACACACACACACACACACACACACACACACACACACACACACACACACACACACACACACACACACACACTTATCTAACTGACAAGTCCTTGGCTAACCCTTGGCTGACAGATTCCCTTTTTGGTGCTTTAATCTTGGACAATCGACACTCGTGCACAATCGACCCTACTTGAGGAGACACTCACCTAAGCACTCACTCTTGAATAAGGTAATCCCATTCTGAACGGACTCAGATGTGTGCACACACCCACACCCACACACGCACACACCCATCCACAAGCATGTGAGAGGGCACACACAAAACTGTGATTATATACAGATCTTACCTCACTACCTACATCATTCCTTCTGACTTCACAACTTTCAATGCTACGCCGATCTTAGAATTTTTTCTCACCCACTGTATTGTACTCCCGTGTCCAAAATTGGTGGTCTCTACTGCTCTCATGAGTATTGCCTTCACACCAAAAAAGCGATCAAATTCGGTGGTCTCTACTGCTCTCATGAGTATTGCCTTCACACCAAAAAGCAATCTAGTACATTATATCTCGCCCCCTCGTTTGTGGCCTGGCTCTTTCGCTTGCGCACAACCGCATAAACATAAGCGGGATCTCTAAGCACACAGGGTCTTTTTCTGCTGCCCACTTGCACATAGAGCATCCTCTCCGCTCAGGTACCGACACCCTCAAGCCATGCAAAGTGTATTCAGACACACACACACACACACACACACACACACACACACACACACACACACACACACACACACACACACACACACACACACACACACACACACACACACACACACACACACACACACACACACACTCACACTCACACACACAAACAGTCCTCCTCTATAGATTTGGCATCCTTCATCGTGTCATTCTTTGGCACTCCTGGGCCTTAGTGGAATTCGGTTCCTCCCCCATCTGGTACACAGCAGGTATGTAATGGTGAATTTTTGGACCTAGCTTTCTCTCTCTCGGTATTTCTTGCACAAGCATACAATGGTTATCTCACTCTCTGTTCTCTCTCTCACACACACACACACACACACACGCGCACACACACACACACACACACACACACACACACACACACACACACACACACACACACACACACACACACACACACACACACACACACACACACACACACACACACACACAGACTCAATGATCAGATCTCTGTGGGGACGAGCTTGGCTACTGCAGTAAATGGCATACCTTGACAAACTATTGGGACTTGTGGAGGATCACCTCTCCTACGGGCTTGCTGATTGGAATAACCAATTGATCATACTACCGGCATCTACAGTTCAACCCAAACATTCAGGTAGGTGCTATTGCACCTACTCAGTTCTTTATCTACAGTTTAAATGGCTTCAAAAGATTAGGCTTAGATGTTTGAGCTGGGTAATTTTCCTGCGTATGAGTCCTTTTTCTCTGACATGCACTTGCACATGCTTTTCACCTTGCTTGGGTCCCACAACCCCTCACCTACATGTCATGTTTGCCATCGAACCCTGAGTAAATGGCGGAAACACACACACACAAAACACACACACACACACACACACACACACACACACACACACACACAAACACACACACACACACACACACACACACACACACACACACACACACACACACACACACACACACACACACACACACACACACACACACACAAGCACACAAGAGTTGTGGTAAGGAGAGAACACGCACTTCAACTCATGCTTATGCATGAACTTCCAACATTCGTACATACACACACACATTTATGTCTTTTGATGATGGTCTTCTGGTTTCTTTTGGAAAAATGTCAGAAGCAATGACAAAATACGGGCAAAATTCATAATCAACTGAAAATTAATAAAAATGTTTTTTTTTATACATAATTGCTCATTTAGATTTATATTCAGTGATATGAGAATCTAATATGTTGTGCCCTATGGCTAGCTGTACCTTGCTGCGGATTAGACGCAATTGGGTATTGGGCACTATTTCTTAGAGATGGTAATGATCCACAAGAGGCACAATGGTGGTGTTTGTCTGTGATAGGCAGCATACCATATATTTCTGCAAGTTCTGATTGGTTATAAATCGTATGCCTTGGGATTTGGAAGGCGATACATATCTGACAAGGCTGGTCTACATATAGATAGAGTATGGCTGATCTGTATTGCTTGAATTTTTGGACTGTATGAGTCTTCACCTGGTTTGAGTTCATGGTCATACGTGTCGATACATAAAAATACAGAATTCAATACAATTAATTGCCTTACAATGCATATTACTTGCAGAAATTAATGTTTTCTCTTCAATGGACAAGATGTTGATGTGAATATGGTTTACTGGTATGATTTGTGGTATCCTCTTATACATGAACTAAATACTTGGACGCCACCTCTCTCACCTTGTTATTCTCTGGCTTGATTGGTTTGCCTAAGTACTGGGAAGTGATCTCTCCCACCTCCTTATTATCTCTGGCTTGACTGTTTATGTGATCGGCATACACGTAGGTATATGTAACCTGCTAATACGTTGAGATGGTCTTTTGCAGGTGATACTAGCCTTTTTGCACATTTATGGTGGTATGTGTATGACTATAGCTGTAGGGATACATCTGAGCTTATTCACTTCAATAAATTCAGTGCTGGGAACTAATTTTCAACATTTTTTCTCTTTGTTGAATAGATGCATAATGTTGAAGCTAGGGTTAAGATTTTACTTTGAACATACTCCAAGATTCTTTAAAAATGGAGCCTTAATCCTCATGTGAGGGTCTCAAAGGAGATGGCATTGGATTGAACTTTTGAAAATTGGTTCAAATTACAAAGGAGGTGCTGAACAATTTTTTCTAGAATTAAAGGATGAAACATTATCACAAATAAATAGCCCATTCTAGATGCTGGTGGTTTTGGCCTTTTCACTTACTAACATTTTGCGATGAAAATACTTTGGATTGTTGGTATTTCTTGTGGATTTTTACTTTCTGCTGAAAATAAACATTGTCTGGTTCTTGGGTTGATCATAAACATGGTTTTAGCTCTGATATTCTCTTAAAATTTTACATGCTGAAGGCCAATTGAGACTCAAACATCTACCTATCAGGATGGCTCTGGTAGGCTAGGTGCGGGATCCTTTAAGCACACACACAGTAGACATACAACTTCCATTGGGTTACCCACATGGATTGCAGTTTGGCACTCAGATCTGGTTTACATAGATTGGGTTAAATTGATTTTTCACTTACTAGCTTGAGGTGTTATTGATCTTTCGAGCTCAATTAATTTTATAGATATGCTTATGCCTCTGGTAAGGATCTTGGAAGAGGAGCTAATGACTGGATCTTTTGAAAATGCAATCTGTATATGAGTAACATGCTGCCCAACTTAAACATCCACCTAGCAAAATGGTCCTACAGACATGTACTTCTATCTTTGTATGCAGGAACTCACTTTGGATGAAGGTAAGTATATAGTGGTGAATTCACAATTATAAAATACTTTTTGATGCTATATTTTCTTAGTGGATAGATGCATAATTTTTGAAGCAAACGTTTACTCTGAAATTAGTTCAATGAATGTAAAAAGAGCCTTAATCCTCAAGTGGGGGTCTCGGATGAGATGGCAGTAGACTGGACTTTTGAAAATTGATCCAATTTACAAAGGAGATGCTGTCTGATTTTGTTTGGAATTAAATGATGTAAAACAATATCGGAAATAAATTGCTCAGTATTTTAATATAATATTCGATCTATGTTATGTTGTTAGTTTTTGCTGTAATTTTTGGCACCAATAACAAGGGGAGGGAGTCGTTGACACCTGTCTTCCCAAGTAATGCCAGTTCTGACGAGCTTGTGTTTCTTGGATGGTGACAGGTAAGAGATTCTTTCCTTGGGATTACAACAAAAAATGTAGCAGTAAACGGAAGATCGTCCAATGTACCAACAAATGTACCAGTTGGATCCTTCTACATGTAGATGTAGTGGAAGCTCATCCCAAAGGATGGGCACATACGATACAGATATTATATTGTAGTGATCAAAGATCAATTTTTTGATCTAAATGATTGTATTATCCATTAGATACAAAATTTTGTATTGGTGTATATGAAATGATTTATAACATCTTATTTGAAAATATTGTTATTTAATATATTATCTAACTCAATTGTCTAAGTATGGTTCAATTATGAGGGGATTTTTCATACTTAAACACACACACACACACACACACACACACACACACACACACACACACACACACACACACACACACACACACACACACACACACACACACACACACTCACTCTTAAGTACAAAACAAGCCCCTAGCTTAATATTCTTTTTGACATTAAAAAGACCACACTTTAAATGAAAAGCCCCCCCAACATGGGACTTGACCCATCCAGTAGGCTGGAAATGTGTGTTCCTTTGAGTGGTTTCTCATCCTATAGCATTATAGCTACCTCAGCATGGGACTTGGCCCATCCAGTAGGCTAGATATACATGTTCTATTGAGTGGTTTCTCATCCTATGGAAATACTGGTCGTGAAAAACTCTAAGGCTACCTCTCGTGCTACATGGGCGGTCGTGAAGGTGCTAGGGTTACCTCCCCTGCAACATGGGCGGCCTCGCTGTCTCCGAGGAAGAATTGCTCCACTCATATCGATCTTGCTCATCACGAAAGAGTGACGACCCATCTCCCTCCTCTATATAAAGAGGGGAGGGTGTATCTCTGCCCCTCACTTAGCATTGTTTGTTGTTCTTCTAAGATCGTGTTTTTGCTTTTCACTAAAATATGGAGCTTGCTACAAAAATGACTCAGGTTAGCCACTCTGTCTTGACATATTTTTGTGCAGGTTGTATTGAATGGGAAGGAGGAAAAGGGCATTTTCCGCAAAAAATGCTTGATATTGTTTCTGCATGTAGCTTGTGCTCTGAGCTTGAGGAGTGTCCCTGTTGGACTATGAATATGTATGGTATTTACAACATGTGTTTTCCTACCACTGGCTCTGTCGAGCGACTGGTTTACAAAACTACGGATTCTGGTAAAATTAAAGGGGGTGTGTAACAGCCAATGTAACTTTGCATTAGGTTTGACAACTACTGCTGATGGCGTTACTCTCTTGACGGAGTACCGGACTTACCCCAGTAGCAAAAAAAGTCTAAGTATTGCTCGGTTTTTTAATGTCGTTTTTTCTCTAAGGAGCCTGATTATTGTGGACTAGGGAAACCTTTATAAGGTGGTCACTACACATTGGTTGGGCATATGAGGTTGTTTTTTATCCTGCTATACTCTAATTTTTTTCCCGCGCAGTGCTTACTATGGCAATTCTTGGCTTAGATCGTTACAATTTTGTAAAAAAAGGAAGGGGGCATTTCTATAAATAAATGCTTGTTTTTTATTATGGGCTACATATAATTTTTGCTTTGAAACCGCATGATCCCTGTTGGACGGTAAGCGCATATGGTGTTGTAGCATGGTACCCAGGAGCACACTATTGGCAAT
Organism: Adiantum capillus-veneris; assembly: GCF_014529385.1. Lineage (NCBI taxonomy): Eukaryota > Viridiplantae > Streptophyta > Polypodiopsida > Polypodiales > Pteridaceae > Adiantum > Adiantum capillus-veneris. The sequence goes on along the minus strand of NC_140937.1, from coordinate 36,229,901 downwards.
TCTTGGCATGTTACGATGGTATGGCTAGGATGAACAATATTGTTTTTTTCATTCACTAAACTAGTTGTTTCTCCAATTATAGCTCTAATTATTGCTACGATGCTTATATTTAAAAAAATGTGTGTCCTTTTTCCATGGAAAACATCATAGATTGCGTGGTTCTTAGCAGATGCCCCTCGATACTTGGATGGCTTAAGTGCAGTATTTGATAAATGATGTACAACATGAAGAATATATTAGGGGATCATTCACTATGATAGGTATCTAACCTAGTAACAAGATCAACCGAACTAATGATATTTTTTGACTATAAATTAAACCTTTTTTGTAGCTTTCATAAATTTTAAAAAAGGGGGGGATTCCGACACTTGGATTAGAGGAGTGATGGCCTTCTAATCAAAATGATAGTCTTTTCTAAGGAACTTTGGGAACTAAGAGAAAATATTTGTTACAAAAAATAAAAATAAAAATACTTTGGACAAAATGCTTGTAAAGTTCTAAAAAATAGTTTGTAAGACGGATATGGATAACAACTGATATAGTCCACTGATACCTGTAAAACACATCCAAGGCTAACTGAATTGTTGTCTTGTTTGGATGGATGCAGCTAAGGACTCTATTCTATCTTGGAAAAGAAGTTTTGGCTTTGGCACAGAGTACACACACACCTAGTGCAAGGAAAGTTCTGATGTTATTTGTATACTGGAATGAGGCTTCATTCTCACAAACATTGTACAAAGATAATTCTAAGACTGAGTTGTTTTTGTACTTATCAGTTCCTCTTTTCTAAAGCTAGCTGTCTTTTGTATGTAAAAGTTCAATTATGTCGTATAAGACCATATTAGGTAAAGTGGGAAAATCCCAATTCCCAGGTTGGACAACTTTCAATATATCATGTATAAAATATAGAGATTTTGTCAAAAATTTGAGTTTTCTTAAGGTCTCATTCCACTTTATGCACATACAATACACAATGAAAACAACTAAAATATCATGGTTTCAATCAATTGGATTATTAGGAGAGGAGTATATTGCATCCATTATCGTTGTCTATGTTCTAATGTCCTACCTACAACTTATCTCAACATGGAGAGCTTGGTTTCTAGGTCCACCACTTGTCCAAGTTAATGTAAAAGTGACTCAAGGTTCACAACTTGTGAAAGCAAGGATCCATTGAGGAATACAATCCACTTGGCTATTTTTCCTTAATTTATTGCATGTGACATTTAAGCAAGGTCCACTTCTAATCTATAACTTCTTAATTTGAGGCATGGGGCATACATAAAATATGTAGCATATGCTCTATTGCCTCATAGGAAGGTTGGTTTCAAGGTGCACTTATCCATGCTAGCCTATCTTGGAGAAATGATGGAGCTTGCTTCTCTCCTTGTTTCAATGGAGACTAGCTTGGACAAGTGGTGGACCTTTGCTTCTCTCTATGTTTCAATAGAGTTAGCTTGGACAAGTGGTGATCTTGGAACAAAACCCCCATGTAAAACATATCATGGGTATTCCAAGTGATTAGAAAGATTACCATTTAAGATATAACCTTATAGGTTGGACAACTAGATCTTGGCTTGGAGAAATGGTGGACCTTTGATTCTCTCCATGTTTCAATGGAGTCTATCTTGGAGAAATGGTGGAGCTTGCTTCTGTCCATGTTTCAATGGAGCCTAGCTTGAACAGTTGGTGGACCTTTGCTTCTCTCTATGTTTCAATAGAGTTAGCTTAGACACGTGGTGGATCTTCAAAATAAACCAACTACTATCAATGTTGCCTAGCTTGGACAAGTGGTGGAGTGTTTCTCTACTCCATGTTTCAATGGATCTTAGCTTGGACAAGTGTTGGACCTTAAAACAAAAACCCCATGTACAACATAGAATGGATTTTCTAGATTTCAATGGAGTCTAGCTTTAACAAATGGTGGAGCTTGTCTTCATCCATGTTTCAATGAAACTAGCTTGGACAAGTGGTGGACCTTGTAACAAACCCTCCCATGTACAACATATCATTGGTTTTCTAAGTGATGGGAAGGAATACCATTCAAGATATAAACTTATAGCTTGGATAAGTAGTTGACTTTAAAACCAAATTCATCATAATACAATGAAATACAGGTCAGCCAATTCCTAAATCTTGAGACCAAACTCCCATGCTATTAGAGATAATATATTGGATAAGTGGTGGACCTTCTATTATTTTCCCATGCCTAGTTTAGACAACCGGTACACTTCGCAGCTATAAAGGTTGGACGAGTTGTGGAGCCTTGTTTCTATCCATGTTTTAATGGATCCTAGCTTGGACAAGTGGTGGACCTTGGAAAAAAGCTTCCATGTACAACATATATGAGGTTTTCCATGTTTTAATGGAACCTATCTTGGACAAATGGTGAAGCTTTCTTCTCTCCATGTTGATTTTGGAACTACCTTAGACAAGTGGTGGAGCTTTTCTTTTCTACTCTTCATAATACAATGAAGTATATGTTGGTTACATGGTGAATCTTAAGGCCAAACCTCCCATTTTACTAGAGATGATAGGTTGGACAAGTGGATCAACCTTCTATCATTTCTCCATGACTATATTGGACAATTAGTAGACATAACATCTCTCTATGTTGTCTAGAGATGAGCTTGGACAAGTGATGGACCCTGCTTCTCTCTCCCCTTGGTTTACTAGTTTGAAGACTCAGTATATATACTTTCTTAGATCTAGCTTGAACAAGTGGTGGACCTTGCATCCACAATCTTAATTCAGTATAAAAAAGTATATGAAAAAATAACATAGGAATCTTGGTTTGAAGGTCAAGCAATTAGGTTCCAAATGCACATAATAATATATTTTCCACCCATATTAAAAGAAAGTTAAATATGCACATAATAATATATTTTCCAAATGCACATAATAATATATTTTCCACCCATATTAAAAGAAAGTTAAATATGTTATTACCAAATTGACAAAGGTAACGTCCAAGAATTATATCTTTCCATCTTGTCAGATCTAAATCTTCATCAAGGCGACATGCATGTATACATCAACTTTCAAGCCATTCAAGAATACATGCACTTAGATTCCATAGTTTTGTTTTCAAAGTCTTTTAGGTTCTAAAACTCTTTCACATAAAGTATGTAATGACAAAATTCTTGAAGCAAACATTTGTGCCCAAGAAAAAGATCCCTCTCACATATTTAAAGTCCATGAATTCTCTGATCCACACTTACAAGTTTTATTTTGACATCAAACATCAATTCTTTCATAGTTCCAAATAAATGCAACCTCGATATGAATTGACAAAAAATGAATTTCTTTTACTATATGACCCAACATAGGCCCCAATCAAATAAAAAATGAGTCCCCAAAAATTTGGGTGCACTCTAGCAATACATCAGAGTCCCCTTACAATAGGATGCACTCCAATAGTACATTGAAGTCCCCTTAGAGTAGGGTGCACTCCATTCAAGTGTTCATAAAATTGACACACCTTTTATAATAAAAAAAAAGACTATATCAAATTATACAAATGTTGAAAGATACACACTAGAATAAAAAAAGCATCTTATAGCCATATTTATTCAATGCTTTCGTGTTGACAAGTACACACCAAGGACATAATTTGTCTCAGAATCACTATACTGATTTACAATTGTGTTATATGTATAGACTCTCTTATCTCTTGCATACAACCATCCTACCAACCATGGAATTATGGTTCTCTGCAAGAAGTTTTGAAGTTGCTCGGAAGTTTGCCTCCACATCTTTGGAAATATAAGATATGTCCCTGGCATGTTCCACATCACCCTATATGGAGTGTCATCAAAAATTAAGGTATTGTTTGCATCCAAATCCTCAAATATCTTCCAAATATCACTCAGATTTTTGTGATAAACCCTTGTAAATCCTAACATGATATTTGGATTTTGGCAATTTTTGTTACTCATAAACACCTTGAACTTGGTATACTGCTCAGGAAAACACTTTTGTGTGATGCGTTGCACCCTTGTTAAGTTATAGCAACTCCATATCCATAGCTCAAAGTATTCAGCACAAAAATCCAAAAAACTTTGTGCGTCTGGTCGCACCACATGATAAACTTCATCTTTGTCCTCCACAAGTCGCATGTGTTGAGCCCAAGATGGCATAGAATCTCCATGTTTCATTTCAACTGTCTTGAGAAGTAACCCCTCTAGATCCAAGATAAGTACTCTTTTGATGTCCTTGAAAGCAAGTGGTAGGTGATAAGGAGGTGATTCATTCCTTGGACAAGGTCTTGGAGGAGGTTGGATGGGTAATTCAATAGTTTTCTTCAATTTATGCCAGCATATAGCCAATCCATTTTTCTGTAATGGTTCTGAAATTAAAGAACAAGAACACTTAATGCAAACACAACAATAGACATGATTTTTACATTGTCTACCCTAAGGTTTTATTAGATACCAAAATCCATCTATGATCTACTCATTAATAGAAAGAAAGTCAAATTAAAATCCTGACTCTTTTTTATGCTACACTCTCTCTTAGTCTCAATACCATGGAGTTCAACTAGACTTAAGTCAACTAATAACTACTACTTGTTGTTAAAGGTATGCTTGAAGTGTATAAGGCTTAACCAATGCTCTAGTGTAGAATGGGTATTTAGGTCTCAAGGTCTACCACTTATCCAAGCAAAGATCCATTTAGATATGGAAACCCAATTTTTCTTAATATAATGATATAGAGTGGACAAGTGGTGAATCCTGAGACCAAGCCACTCATGCTACTAGGGATAATAGGTTGGACAAGTGGTGGACCTTGAATGTAAACCCCCCATGTACAAAGTATCAGGGGTTTTGGGTATTTCAATGGACTCTAGCATCTTGGAAACATGGTGGAGCTTACTTCTCTCCATGTTTCAATGGAGTCTATCTTGGATAAATGGTGGAGCATCATTCTCTCCATGTTTCAATGGAGCCTACCTTGGACAAGTGGTGCATGTTTGTTTCTCTCTATGTTTGAACAGATCTAGCTTGGACAAGTGGTGGACCTTGGAACAAAATCCCCATGTAAAACATATCATGGACATTACAAGTGGTGAGAAAAAATACCATTCAATATATAACCTTATAGGTTGGAAAAGTGGTGGACCTTAACACCCAATTATTATTAATATAATGACATAGAGTGGACAAGTGGTGAATCTTGCGACCAAACCTACTAGGAAAAGTACGTTGGACAAGTGGTGGACCTTGAATGCAAACCCCCCATGTACAAAATATTACTCATGCTACTAGGAATAATTTGGTATTAAGGTCCATGTTTCAATGGAGCCTAGCTTGGAAAAGTGGTGGACCTTTGTTTCTCTCTATGTTTCAATAGAATTTTCTTGGACAAGTGGTGAACCTTGGAACAAAACCCCCATGTAAAGCATGTCATGGGCATTACAAGTGGTGAGAAAAAATACCATTCAAGGTATAACCTTATAGGCTGGACAAGTGGTGGACCTTAGCACCCAATTCCTCTTATTATAATGACATATAGTGGAAAAGTGGTGAATTGTGAGACCAAACCTACTAGGGATAATAGGTTGGAGAAATGGTTGACCTTGAATGTAAATCACCCATGTACAAAATATCATGGGTTTTGCGTATTTCAATGGAGCCTAGCATCTTGGAGACATGGTGGAACTTACTTCTCTCCATGTTTTAATGGAGCCTATCTAGGAGAAATGGTGGAGGTTCCTTCTCTCCATGTTTCAATGGAGCCTAGCTTGGACAAGTCGTGGACCTTTGTTTCTCTCTATGTTTGAATATGGTTAGCTTGGACAAGTGGTGGATCTTGGAATGAAACTCCCATGTAAAACATATCATGGGCATTTCAAGTGGCGAGAAAGGATACCATTTAAGATATAACCTTATAGGTTGGACAAGTGGTGGACTTTAACACAATATAATGACATAGAGTGTACAAGTGGTGAATCTTGAAACCAAACCACTCATGCTACTAGGGATAATAGGTTAAACAAGTGGTGGGCCTTGAAATAAAACCCCCTAGAGTGTTTCAATGGATCCTAGCTTGGAAACATGGTAAAGCTTGCTTCTCTCCATGTTTCAATGCAGCCTATCTTGGATAAATGGTGCAGCATCATTCTCTCCATGTTTCAATGGAGCCTAGCTTGGACAAGTGGTGGACCTTTGTTTCTCTCTATGTTTAAATAGAGTTATCTTGGAAAAGTGGTGGACCTTGGAACAAAAACCCCATGTAAAACATATCATGGGCATTACAAGTGGTGAGAAAAAATACCATTCAATATATAACCTTATAGGTTGGACAAGTGGTGGACCTTAACACCCAATTATTCTTAATATAATGACATAGAGTGGATAAGTGGTGAAATTGGGACCAAACCTACTAGGGAAATAGGTTGGACAAGTGGTGGACCTTGAATGTAAACGCCCCATGTACAAAATATCACTCATGCTACTAGAAATAATTTGGTATTAAGGTCCATGTTTCAATGCAGCCTAGCTTGGAAAAGTGGTGGACCTTTGTTTCTCTCTATGTTTCAATAGATTTATCTTGGATAAGTGGTGTACCTTGGAACAAAACCCCCATGTAAATCATGTCATGGGCATTACAAGTGGTGAGAAAAAATACCATTCAAGCTATAACATTATAGGTTGGACAAGTGGTGGACCTTAACACCTAATTCCTCTTAATATAATGACATAGAGTGGACAAGTGGTGAATCATGAGACCAAACCTACTAGGGATAATAGGTTGGACAAGTGGTGAACCTTGAATGTAAACCCCCCATGTACAAAAAATTATGGGTATTGGGTATTTCAATGGAGCCTAGCAACTTGGAGACATGGTGGAGCTTATTTCTCTCCATGTTTCAATGGAGCCTATCTAGGAGAAACAGTGGAGGTTCCTTCTCTCCATGTTTCAATGAGCCTAGCTTGGACAAGTGGTGGACCTTTCTTTCTCTATATGTTTTAATAGAGTTAGCTTGGACAAGTGGTGGACCTTGGAATGAAACCCCCATGTAAAACATATCATGGGCATTTCAAGTGGTGAGAAAGGATACTATTTAAAATATAACCTTATAGGCTGGACAAGTGGTGGACTTTAACACATATTTCTTCTTAATATAATGACATAGAGTGTACAAGTGGTGAATCTTGAGACCAAACCACTCTTGCTACTAGGGATAATAGGTTGGACAAGTGGTGGACCTTGAATGTAAACCCCTCATGTACAAAATTATGGGTTTAGGGTATTTCAATGGAGCCTAGCTTGGAGACATGGTGGAGATTGCTTCTCTCAATGTTTCAATGGAACCTATCTTGGAGAAATGGTGGATCATCCTTCTCTCCATGTTTCAATGGAGCCTATCTTGGACAAGTGGTGGACCTTTGCTTCTCTCTATGTTTTAATGGAGTTAGCTTGGACAAGTGGTGGGTCTTGGAACAAAACCCCTTTGTAAAACATAGCATGGACATTACAAGTGATGAGGAAAAATATCATTCAAGATATAACCTTATAGGTTGGAAAAGTGGTGATGGACCTTGATAAGTGGTGAAGGATACCATTTAAGATATACCCTTATAGGTTGGACAAGTGGTGGACCTTAACACCCAGTTATTCTTAATATAATGACATAGAGTGGATAAGTGGTGAATCTTAAGACCAAATCACTCATGCTACTAGGTATAATACGTTAGAGAAGTGGTAGACCTTGAATGTAAACACCCCATGTACAAAATATCATGGTTTTAGGGTGTTTCAATGGAGCCTAGAATCTCGGAGACATGGTAGATCTTGATTCTTTCCATGTTTGAATGGCACCTATCTTGGAAAAATGATGGAGGTTACTTCTCTCCATACTTCAACGGAGCCTAGCTTTGACAAGTGGTGAACCTTTGCTTCTCTCTATGTTTGAATAGAGTTAGCTTGGACAAGTGGTGGACCTTTGCTTCTCTCTATGTTTGAATAGAGTTAGCTTGGACAAGTGGTGGACCTTGGAATGAAACCCCCGTGTAAAACATATCATGGGCATTTCAAGTGGTGAGAAAGGATACCATTTAAGATATAACCTTATAGGTTGGACAAGTGGTGGACCTTAATACATAGTTCTTCTTAATATAATGACATAGAGTGTACAAGTGGTGTATCTTGAGACCAAACCACTCGTGCTACTAGGGATCCTAGCTTGGACAAGTGGTGGACCTTGGAAAAAAGTCCCCCTGTACAACATAGATGAGTTTTTTCATGTTTTAATGGAAGAGAGATTCGACAAATGGTGGAGCTTGCTTATCTCCATGTGGATTTTAGAACTAGCTTGGACAAGTGGTGGAGCTTTGCTTTTTTACTCTTCATAATACAATGATGTATAGGTTGGTTACATGGTGAATCTTAAGGCCAAACCTCCCATCTTACTAGAGATGATAGGTTGGACAAGTGGTCAACCTTCTATCATTTCTCCATGCCTATAATTAGACAATTAGTAGAACTAGCATCTTTCTATGTTGTCTAGAGCTGAGCTTGGACAAGTAGTGGACCTTGCTACTCTCTTCCCTTGGATTATTAGTTTGAAGACTCATTATATATACTTGCTTAGATCTATATAATTACTCATTAGTTAGGTTACAAGTGGGTATGTAATTTGTTAGCCTCAAGGGACTTTGAATATTGAATAGTAAGACCAAGTGCTGGTTTGAAGATCTTTTGCTTATCTAAACTAGACTCTAACTCAATAATAAGTTTCATAAGTTCCACGAATTGTCCTATCTAGGCTCCAAAAGAGTCTTAATTGGTTTGTGCTAGATTATAACTTCCTTGATGGGGTAGAATCCTAGAAAAATGAGGCACTATAAGTTTTACCTTAGCTCAAATGGATTTTTCACTTAAACTCGACTGCAATTTGGCTATCTAGTCTTTGTCTCGATGGAGTTTAACACTAGATACATAGTAGTGATATTTAAGCTTCATGTCTCTTCACTTGATCGAGATATGAGACCATACTTTCAAGGTCACCACTTGTCTTACCTAAAGACCAATGTGAGACATGGGAGCAAGAAAGCCATCCGATATTGTTTTAAGGACTATTACATAGGCAATCAATAACTTAAGTAAAGAAAAAAAACTTGGATCTTTCACAATTAATAACTTAAGTAAAGCCAAAAAGACTTGGATCTTTGACAGTTTTTTTCAAACTAAAAAAGCACAATCTCATGCTAACAAAACTATAAATCACAATTGAAAGGTTTGAACAAGAAAAAGATCAACAATCTTAATAAGAAGGATACTTTTCATTTCATTTGATGATTACAAACTAAAATAAAGTCTCTCAAGAAATTGATAAACAAAAAATGTAGGTGACTGCTTCATTATTTTGAGCAAAAATATCAAAATCTCTATTGATTGAGCTCCATCTAGTAGTATCCTTTGTAAGATCCTGCAAGAAGGAATAAAAAGAAAGATTTGTTAGATACCATGCACATGAGTGTTCAAGCATGTGTATCAAGAATATATGACATGTCACTAGTACCTTAGGGTTGCTTTCTATCCAGCCTTAGAAGATTGTTCTCAGCTTTCACCTTATTTATATAAGCCTTTGCTGTGGTTGCCTTCAAAACTCCTTTTGTGTTACAACCCAATTGCCTAGCTAAAGTGGTCAATTGTGACGCCTTCATGCTTTCAATGGGTGTACGCTCCTTTGCCAAGATCTCTTGTATTTGGGCTCTTCTCATTTCATTGCGGTGGCTTGTGTCACTTGCATCTTCAATGATAGTTTCATCTCTGTCACCTTTTGCAGGTGGTATTCTTCTTGTAAAGAACACCTTAGCTGACCAAACATCATTTTTCTGCTTCCAATACTCCATGATTTGTTTGTATTCACTATCATTTGTCACTATAGGTTGTCCATAACGATTAGAAGCAATTAAATCACGCACATCCCTTCTCTCATCAAGCTGAATCAAGTATGGCAGTAGCTCCTCCAAGAGCATATTGTCAACCATCTTCTCAGCATCAAATTGTGGTGGAAAAATGCAATTGTTTGCTGGTGAAATACATCCCTTGTAAGGAGAGTCATCAATAAGCACTGTTCTTTGTGGATCACATTCAAACCCCATGGCAATTTTGGCTAGAGGCTTGAACATTGCCTCAACGTTTGGATTGTCGGGTCTAAACAATTTTTGAGTTTGAGCGGTGTAGCAAACATCTTGCGACCAAATTGCAAAGAAAGGCAATGTATCCTCAGCTAAGTTGTTTAGTGCTGCAAGGATTTGATACACATTATTCCTAGTAGCTGTCGACCAAATTGCAACATTAAACCTTTGTAAAATAGTCTTCAAGAATTGGATGCAACCTGGCCTGAGTATAATATATCTTTTTGAATCCATTTGCACTGAGTTGTGGTGTGAGGATGGTTGAGGGGAACGTTTCAACAATAGACCATTTAAATCCAATATAATTGTAAGCATGGATTTCTCAACATCTACGCTACATGACGTAGTACCAATTGGCAATAGCTCGTGAGTGGACTTTTCAGTCTCTTTTGATGTATGTTGCATTTTTGAAGCATCGATTTCTTGGTTCTCATTATTGGAAGCTTGCTCAAGTTGCACAACACTAGACTCTAGTATAGAAATATCATCCATCTTGGGCACTTTAGAAACCATAGAATCTATGGATTCTATAGTTGTTGACTGAACCATAGGAGCATTATCCATCCCAGTTTGTGAATCTAAGAAAACACACACACAAATGGTATCTCAAAACCACTAGAATTTTATTCACCATATTTATATGTAGAACTCCTAGTAAGAAATTTATTTAAGGTAAAGTCGTTGTTAGAATCCTTGCAACCATTTTCAGCATTCGTACACCAAACACCACTTGTCTAAAATACAATCTACTAACTCAACATTTTCCATCCTACACTTTATTAAAGATGAGTACTTAAAGTGAAAACTAAAAGCCACCCTTGTTGAGGAAACATGGATACAAGGTCCACCAAATGTCCAACCTAGACTACAAGAAAATAATTAGAGATTTGGCTTAGATTTGGATTCAAAGGCCACCACTTATTCAAGTAAGATAACTCCACTTGTTTAAGACAGTAATGTTTGAAGCCCCACCACTTGTCCAACCTAGACATTGATTAAATTTTGGTAAGATTTATCACAAATCTAGAGTAGAATCAAGATTCTATGGCCAAGGTAGTCAAATATGTTAGACAACACACAAAGCATAAGAGCACTCTAGATTCTCGTTGAGCATAAACTAAACAATAATCAAATGTTATATTCACTTGAGATTTCATCCATGAAAAATGAAAATGATGCATGTACTTGAGATTTCCATCCATGTACAATACTTTACAATGTCAAGTAAAGTTATAGTCAGCAAACAACTCTTCTCCTGCTTCAACTTGACAAATAGTCTCAATGCATACATGGCCATATTCTTCTGACTTGATGTGTGAAGAGGTGCATTTATGCCAAGGTGGCAAATTTGGATCAAATGTATAGCGTACGTTGGGACAGACATTTGTACTGTGAGAACTATTTATATAGCCCGACACGTTTCCTTCTTCTACACAACCAATAATGTATGATTGATCTTCCTCTTCTTCTATGTTTGGATCCTCTAGAAGAGAATATTTATAAGCTCTTGGAAATATTTTGCATATCTTTTTCCAGTCTTGAAATCTATACTTATGCCCTCCATAGTTTAGAATAGTCAAACCACTTTCCAGGGTAGTATGCACAAATAGCCCATAACCAGCTCCTTCAATACATGAAAGTCGCACTTCAAAATCCACACCGTTAATATGGAAAATTACATCTTTGGGAATAGGAAAAGTTGGTGTCCCAAAAGGATCTTCATGCCAATCATAGTGTGAAATACATCTAGTTTTTATATCACTTAACTCCTTTGTGTCTGCAAAAAGAAGAAAATATTATGCATAAAATAATGACAATATCAAAGAAAGATATCATTATTTTATAGTCCAATAGGTCCATTGTATGGAAGACTTAGAGTGCCTCTTACATGGTGCCTCCAAGGTTTCCAAAAAATAAAATCATTGGAAAAAAAAGGCCACTGTGTCTCCAATCTATTGCCCATTTGAAGCATAGAGAGAACCAAGGTCCACCACTTGTCCAAGCTAGACATGGAGCATTGACACAAGATCCAACACTTATCCAAGAACCCTATAGTATATGTGGTAACATGGGATGCATTGATGCAACAAAAGTAGTCTAGCCTCCTCATCCATCTCTTTTTTCTTGTAGCCTAGAGGGATTAGTTTCAAGGTCTATCACTAGTCAAAAACTACACATAGAACATTGATACAAGGTTCCACCACATGTGAAACCTATCATCTCTAGTAGCATGGATGGTTTGATATCAAGGTTCATCGCGTGTCCTACCTATACTCTATTGTAGCATATAGATTCTGGTTTGGTGGTACTACACTTGTCCAAACTTGGCTTGTTGTTGATATCTGGAGGTAATCAAGGGTCCTCCACTTGTCCAAGTTAGGCATATAAAACAATTGCAAGGTCCACCATGTGTACAACATATGATTGATTATAGCATGCATGGTCTTATTTCATGGGCAACCATCTTCTCTCCAACATGTGTCCAACCTCGGCTCCATTGAAGCATGGAGAGAAGCAAGGTCCACCACTTATCAAAGCTATTATTTTCTCCCAGTGCTTTCAAAACCCATAATACGTTGTACATGGGGGGGGGGGATTCTTGTTTCAAGGTCCACCCCTTGGCTAAGATTGGATCCATTGAAACATAAAGAGAAGCAAGCTCTACCATTTGTCCAAGCTAGGAGCCATTGAAACATGAAAACCCCATAATATGTTGTATACGAGGGGTGTTTTTCAAGGTCTACCACTTGTCTAAGCTATGGTCCATTGGAACATGGAGAGAAGCAAAGCTCCACCACTTTTCTAAGCTAGGATCCATTGAAACATGGAGAGAAGCAAGCTCCATTGTTTGTCTAAGCTAGGCTCCATTGGAACAAGGAGAAAACAAGCTCCACCACTTGCCTATTATTGCATAGAGATTCTGGTTTGAAGGTCCACCACTTGTCCAACCTTGCCTTCATGTATGGAGATAATCAAGAGTGCAATGCTTCTCTAAGCTAGGGACATAAAAGAGTTTCAAGGTCCACTACATATACGATCTATGATGGGTTGTAGCATGGGAGGTTTCATTTTAAGGTTGACCACTTCTCCAGCTCCGCTTGTCCAACCTCAGATCCATTGAAGAATGGAGAATAAAGGTGTACCAACTCTCCAAAATAGGCAGACAATCTCTATAAAACCCATGAATTGTTAATATATGCTATGCTGTGGAGTTTTGTTTGAAGTTCCACTCCTTATCCAAGCTACAATCCATTGAAGCATGGAACTAAGTAAGATATATCTCTAGTCCAAGATAGGATCCATTGAAACATAGAGAGAATCAAGGTCCACCACTTGTCCAAGCTATGCATGGGTAATTGATATAAGGACCACTACGTTTTCACCTATACTATGCTCTATCATGGATGGTTTCATATCCCACCAATTTTCCAACCTATTTAGTAGGTTGTATTATGGGGGTTTGGTTTCAAGGTACTTCACTTGTCTAGGTGGGTTCCATTGAACCATGGAGAGAAACTATGTCTACCACTTGTCCGAAATATGCTCCTTTAAAACATAAAAACAAGGTCCACCACTTGTCCAAGCTAAAGTTTCTCTCCATTGAAGCATGGAGAGAAACAAGGTCTACCACCTGTCCAAAATATGCTCCATTGAAACATAAAAGCAAGGTCCACCACTTGTCCAAGCTAATATAACAAATGGGTGTTGGTTACAAGGTGTACCACACTTGTCTAAACTAGTCTTCATGCAAGGTCTACCACATGTCCAAGCTATATGAGCTTGTTTTGAAGGTCTACCACACCTCTTGAAATTAGGATCCATGTAAGGTCCACCTTTTGTCAAGCTATGCATTTAATGAGTACTAAAACTAAGTAAATTGCAGTACTTAAATACCTTTCCAAGCTCATTAAGATTTTGGTCTCTAAGGCCGGCCACCACCACATGTCTAATCTATGCTCTAATTGATTACTTATGCTATTTCTCAAAGTCCAAACATAAGCTCCCTTCTAGCAAGGTTAGTTTAAATTTAGGCTCCAGCACCTGTCTAAGCTAGGTTCAATTTATGAAGCATCACCATTTAACCATGCTACGATCTAATGTATCATATCAAGGGGGTATTGATAAAAGGTCCAAAACTTATTGAGTTCAAGCTCTTAAGTAATTAAGTCTTTGTGAGTATTAAATGTTTTAGTTTTAGTCTACAGATCCACCATTCAAAAACTCAAGTAATTTACTATTTACATTCAAACCTTGAATGCTTGAGATAAAAAATACAAGCTCAATCAATACTATATAAAGCAAAATCTAACATTAAGAGTATCAAATCAGTAACAAGAAACACTAACATGCACAAGAAACTCAAAACATACGTGTCTCCATTTCCAAAAAGTCCTCCATTGACAGAGGATGGTGTTGTTGTTGTTCTTCTTCTCTTTGTGGAGAGCACTCCTCTGTAACAGGCACAATGTCGCCTGATTGCGAAGTGGATTGTTGAAGTCCAGCCCATTTTTCTATATCTTCATGAGACTTAACAAAGTCTAGCAGCATGGTCTCCATGCTTTTTGCCTCCTCCACACTATCAATTAAGCAGATGACTTCTTTTTTCTGTTGTATTCCTTCTTGTGCAACCAAGGAGCCATCACCAAAAACATCAACAAGCTTGCGGTCTTCAAAACAATATGTACGAATGTAGTGCTTGACCAAAGCTCTTTTTTTGGCCTCCAAATATTGCAAATCTGACATATCGTTATCTGCTACTTGAAGAAGAGAACAATCAATTGGCATGGGATGTTCCTCTGATCTTCTTCTCAGGTCTTCAAATGCATTGCCTTGTCCCAAGAAGGCAATAACTGTTAGGAATTGAATTGCTCCTTTGCAAGGAGCTGATGGAAAGTGATGCAATGCACCACAACAATGGTAGCTCAGATTATCTCCCATGGCGTGAAAGGCACATTGCAATTTTGTGAAGTTAGTGAAATCCACAAATGCAAGAAAGACAAATCCAGGATCTGTTGACCCTCCAGCAATAGCCAAGATCCCATCCAAAGCATTGTTAAATGTCTCCTCACTCCACTTCAAATTGCCTCCAACGTTTTTTGTCATATCTAAAACACATAAGCCAATAGGCACTTTATTATTGAAGTGGCGCATCAAGTAGAGATTGCCTTCCATTTGTAGGCTCACCACATAGATTGACCATGGCAAATCTCTAGGCTCAGTTTTCTCCTTTTGAAGGTGAATTGCCCATTGCATGTATTTTATTGCTCCATCTGGAAAAGCCATTTTCTTTGTTCCACGCGTCAAACTAGATCTGATCCATTCCTCGCATAGCATTAAAATTGTTTTATAAACAACATCATTGATGTTATACATTTTGACCACCTCCTCCCAGTCTTTACATGGTGAAGACTCATTCAAATTGTTGAAGCCTTCAAGAAGTGCATCTTGAATCAATTTGTCTTGCTTCAACTGCTTGATTCGATCATACATGTCAGTTGCATCACCATCCTTTGCACTCTTTGACAGTAAAATCTTCTCATCTCTAATCTCTTCTTGAATAGTCTTTACCTCTGATTCCTCAAGGCCACAAAGATATCTAAATACAGTTGTTGGGGGTTTCTTATTCTCCTCTTCTAGATTTTCAATGATTTCTATCCAGCAATCATAAACTAAATCAGAGTAGGTGACCATGTGTGCCTGTTTAGCAATCCAACTTGCTGCTGCACTCATTCTTGCCAATCGAAGAAAACCCTGAAAAAGAAATAGAGAAATAATTAAACTATTGAGCAAGATTTGTTAATTAAACACTATCAAAAAGACAAAGAAAATAACTTACATCCCATCCGGCACGAGATGCATGTCCCTCTGCAATTCCACTTGCTGCCTTTGGTGGTCGTCCTGAGAAGATCCATTGACTCCGTAAATGTCTCAATATTTGGCTGTAAGGTTGCTTGACATACAATGCCTGAGCCTCCTCATTTGCAATGGCAGATATAGCAGTTGCAACAAATGGAGGAGCATTCACAACAATGCGAGCCTTTCTAAATTTATACACGCTAATCAGTCTTTCAAAGATCTCTTTGTTGTTTTGTTCATTGTGAAGCAAAACTTTTGCAGCATAGATTGAATGCTGCCCATCAAGAATCCAATAATGATAATCTTTAATTTTTTGCTCCTCTACCTCTTCTACTGCCAAAGGAGTCCCCTTCTTTGATTTTGCATTTCGAACAGGCATCAAATATGCACATGCTGCAGGCTTGGTCGTACTCCGTGAAAATCCAAATAACACACTTTCAGCGTGTTTTTTATCCATAATACGTGCATTATAGTGATCAGGAGCAAGCCAACAATTTTGAATAGGGATATCAAATTCCCTATATTGGAAAGGAAAATAATTTATGTACTTATTCATTCCACCTGTATCTTTTTCTTGTCCTTTCATGGCCTCAGCTTCTAAAACATCTGGATCCACAATTCTCATCTTTGACATTGAACCCTCTGTTGATGAGGATGCCAAAGATGCCTTGTCTACATCCAAAATGGAGCTAGTTCGCTTAGCTTCTACTTTCTGCACTTTTGCTTGCTTCTTTGTGGATGGTGGTCGTGAAGCTTTCACCTTTTTTCGTTGTAGTGTGGCAATGATGGAGCTTTGAAGTTGATCTGCTGTGATATTTGGATTTGATTCTGCAAACTTCCATCCTCGAGAAAACATTGTCTCTTCTTTGTTTCTAGACATGCGCTCCAATGCATATGCTCCTGGAGATAGTTGAAATTCTAGATTCATTGGAACTAGAATGTCAATGCATTCCACCTCTGGATGACTATCAACTACAGAGACAGATGCTTCCACAACTTGTCCAACATCTTCAAACAAGCTGTCATTCTCCTTTTTGGCAATAAATAGATGCACCTTATGAAATTGTGCACCCTCTATACCATGTATGTCCAAATACCATTTCCTAAGATCATTGCAAGTATAGTCAACTGAGACAGCAACCCTTGCAACCTGTTTTTTTGGAGCCATCTTTCCTGAAACAAAAAAAACCAAATGTTATTTTAACATATACTTTTTTGTAATGGATTAAGTTTGTGTGAATACAAGTTCCACCACTTGTTCAAGCTAGATCTAAGCAAGTATACATAGTGATCATTTAAGCTAGTAAACTAAGGGAAGGGAGAAGTAAGGTCCACCACTTGTCCAAGCTTAGCTCTAGACAACATGGAGAGATTGGAGGTCTACTAATTGTCTAATATAGGCTAACTATATTGAAACATAGAGAGAAGCAAAGGTCCACCACTTGTCCAATCTAGGGTCCATTGAAACATGGAGAGAAGGATGCTCCACCATTTGTCCAAAATAGGCTCCATTGAAACATGAAGAGAAGCAAGATGCACCATGTCTTTGAGATGCTAGGCTCCATTGAAATACCTTAAACCCATGATATTTTGTATATGTGGGGTTTAAATTCAAGGTCCACCACTTGTCCAACCTATTATCCCTAGTAGCATGAGTGGTTTGGTCTCAAGATTCACCACTTTTCCACTCTATGTCATTATATTAAGAAGATCTGGGTGTTAAGGTCCACCACTTGTCCAACCTATAAGGCTATATCTTAAATGGTATTATTTACCACCACTTGGAATGCACATGATGGGTTTTACATAGGGGTACGGTTCCAAGGTCCACCACTTGTCCAAGCTAACTCTATTGAAACATAGAGAGAATCAAAGGTCCACCACTTGTCCAAGCTAGGCTCCATTGAAACATGGAGAGAAGGATGCTCCACCATTTGTCCAAGCCAGGTTTGATTGAAACATGAAGAGAAGCAAGCTGCACCATGTCTCCAAAATGCTAGGCTCCATTGAAATATCTTAAACCCATGATATTTCGTACATGGGGGGTTTACATTCAAGGTCCACCACTTGTCCAACCTATTATCACTAGTAGCATGAGTGGTTTGATGTCAAGATTCACCACTTTTCTACTCTATGTCATTATATTAAGAAGATCTGGGTGTTAAGGTCCACCACTTGTCCAACCTATAAGGCTATATCTTAAAGGGTATTCTTTCTCACCACTTGGAATGACCATGATAGGTTTTACATGGGGGTTTGGTTCCAAGTTCCACCACTTGTCCAAGCTAACTCTATTGAAACATAGAGAGAAGCAAAGGTCCACCACTTGTCTAAGCTAGGGTCCATTGAAACATGGAGAGAAGGATGCTCCACCATTTGTCCAAGATAGGCTCCATTGAAACATGAAGAGAAGCAAGCTGCACCATGTCTCCAAGATGCTAAGATCCATTGAAATACCTTAAACCCATGATATTTTGTACATGGGGAGTTTACATTCAAGGTCCACCACTTGTCCAACCTATTATCTCTAGTAGCATGAGTGGTTTGGTCTCAAGATTCACCACTTTTCCACTCTATGTCATTACGTTAAGAAGATCTGGGTGTTAAGGTCGACCACTTGTCCAACCTATAAGGGTATATCTTAAAGGGTATTCTTTCTCACCACTTGAAATGTCCATGATATGTTTTACATGGGGGTTTGGCTCCAAGGTCCACCACTTGTCCAAGCTAACTCTATTGAAACATAGAGAGAAACAAAGGTCCACCACTTGTCCAAGCTAGGCTCCATTGAAACATGGAGAGAAGGATCCTCTACCATTTGTCGAAGCTAACTCTATTGAAACATGGGGGGTTTACATTCAAGGTCCACCACTTGTCCAACCTATTAACGCTAGTAGCATGAGTGGTTTGGTCTCAAGATTCACCACTTTTTCACTCTATGTCATTATATTAAGAATATTTGGGTGTTAAGGTCCACCACTTGTCCAACCTATAAGGCTATATCTTAAGGGTTATTCTTTCTCACCACTTGGAGTGACCAGCATAGGTTTTACATGGGGGTTTTGTTTCAAGGTCCACCACTTGTCCAAGCTAACTCTATTGAAACATAGAGAGAATCAAAGGTCCACCACTTGTCCAAGCTAGGGTCCATTGAAACATGGAGAGAAGGATGCTCCACCATTTGTCCAAGATACGCTCCATTGAAACATGAAGAGAAGCAAGCTACACCATGTCTCCAAGATGCTAGGCTCCATTGAAATACCTCAAACCCATGATATTTTGTACATGGGGGGTTTACATTCAAGGTCCACCACTTGTCCAACCTATTATCTCTAGTAGCATGAGTGGTTTGGTCTCAAGATTCACCATTTTTCCACTCTATGTCATTCTATTAAGAATATATGGGTGCTAAGGTCCACCACTTGTCCAACCTATAAGGCCATATCTTAAACTTTATTCTTTCTCACCACTTGGAGTTACCAAGATAGGTTTTACATGGGAGTTTGGTTCCAAGGCCCACCACTTGTCCAAGCTAACTCTATTGAAACATAGAGAGAAGCAAAGGTCCACCACTTGTCCAAGCTAGGCTCCATTGAAACATGGAGAGAAGGATGCTCCACCATTTGTCCAAGATAGGCTCCATTGAAACATGAAGGGAAGCAATCTGCACCATGTCTCCAAGATTCTAGGATCCATTGAAATACCTTAAACCCACGATATTGTTTACATGTGGGGTTTAACGTCAAGGTCAGTCACTTTTCCAAGCTATTATCCCTAGTAGCATGAGTGGTTGGGTCTCAAGATTTACCACTTTTCCACTCTATGTCGTTATATTATGAAGATCTAGGTTCTAAGGTCGACCACTTGTCCAACCTATAAGGCTAGATCTTAAAGGGTATTATTTCTCACCACTTGGAATGACCATGATATGTTTTACATGGGGGTTTGGTTTCAAGGTCCACCACTTGTCCAAGCTAACTCTATGGAAACATAGAGAGAAGCAAAGGTCCACCACTTGTCCAAGCTAGGCTCCACTGAGACATTTAGAGAAGGATGATCCCCCATTGGTGGAAGATAGGCTTCATTGAAACATGAAAAGAAGCAAGTTGCACCATGTCTCCAAGATTCTAGGATCCATTGAAATACCTTAAACCCACGATATTGTTTACATGTGGGGTTTAACGTCAAGGTCAGTCACTTTTCCAAGCTATTATCCCTAGTAGCATGAGTGGTTTGGTCTCAAGATTCACCACTTTTCCACTCTATGTCATTATATAAAGAAGATCTAGGTGTTAAGGTCGACCACTTGTCCAACCTATAAGCGTATATCTTAAAGGGTATTCTTTCTCACCACTTGAAATGTCCATGATATGTTTTACATAGGGGTTTGGTTCCAAGGTCCACCACTTATCCAAGCTAACTTTATTCTTCTCATAGAGAGAAGCAAAAGGTCCACCACTTGTCCAAGCTAGGCTCCATTGAAACATGGAGAGAAGGATGCTCCACCATTTGTCGAAGCTAACTCTATTGAAACATGGAAGGTTTACATTCAAGGTCCACCAGTTGTCCAACCTATTAACGCTAGTAGCATGAGGGGTTTGGTCTCAAGATTCACCACTTTTTCACTCTGTGTTATTATATTAAGAATATTTGGGTATTAAGGTCCACCACTTGTCCAACCTATAAGACTATATCTTAATGGTTATTCTTTCTGACCACTTGGAGTGACCATGAAAGGTTTTACATGGGGGTTTGGTTCCAAGGTCCACCACTTGTCCAAGCTAACTCTATTGAAACATAGAGAGAAGCAAAGGTCCACCACTTGTCTAATCTAGGGTCTATTGAAACATGGAGAGAAGGATGCTCCACCATTTGTCCAAGATAGACTCCATTGAAACATGAAGAGAAGCAAGCTGCACCATATCTCCAAGATTCTAGCCTCCATCGAAATACCTTAAACCCACGTTATTTTGTACATGGGGAGTTTACATTCAAGATCAACAATTTGTCCAACCTATTATCGCTAGTAGCATGAGTGGTTTGGTCTCAAGATTCACCACTTTTCCACTCTCTATCATTATATTAAGAATATTTGGGTGTTAAGGTCCACCACTTGTCCAACCTATAAGACTATATCTTAATGGTTATTCTTTCTCACCCCTTGAAAGACTATATCTTAATGGTTATCCCTAGCTATTATTGCTAGTAGCGTGAGTGGTTTGGTCTCAAGATTCACCACTTTTATTAAGAATATGTGGGTGTTAAGGTCCACCACTTGTCCAACCTATAAGGCTACATCTTAAAGGTTATTCTTTCTTACTACTTGGAGTGACCATGATAGGTTTTACATGGGGGTTTGGTTCCAAGGTCCACCACTTGTCCAAGCTAACTCTATTGAAACATAGAGAGAAGCAAAGGTCCACCCCTTGTCTAAGCTAGGGTCCATTGAAACATGGAGAGAAGGATGCTCCACCATTTGTCCAAGGTAGGCTCCATTGAAACATGAGGAGAATCAAGGTGCACCATGTCTCCAAGATGCTAGGCTCCATCGAAAAACATTAAACCCATGATATGTCGTAGATGAGGGGTTTACATTCAAGGTCCAACACTTGTCCAAGCTATTATTGGTAGTAGCCTGAGTGGTTTGGTCTCAAGATTCACCACTTTTCCACTCTATGTCATTATATTAAGAATATGCGCGTGTTAAGGTCCACCACTTGTCCAACCTATAAGGCTACATCTTAAAGGTTATTCTTTATTACCACTTGGAGTGACCATGATAGGTTTTACATGGGGGTTTGGTTCCAAGGTCCACCACTTGTCCAAGCTAACTCTATTGAAACATAGAGAGAAACAAAGGTCCACCACTTGTCCAAGCTAGGGTCCATTGAAACATGGAGAGAAGGATGCTCCACCATTTGTCCAAGATAGGCTCCATTGAAACATGACGAGAAGCAAGCTGCACCATGTCTCCAAGATGCTAGGCTCCATCGAAATACATTAAACCCACGATATTTCGTAGATGAGGGGTTTACATTCAAGGTCCACCACTTGTCCAAGCTATTATTGCTAGTAGCCTGAGTGGTTTGGTCTCAAGATTCACCACTTTTCCACTCTATGTCATTATTAAGAATATGTGGTGTTAAGGTCCACCACTTGTCCAACCTATAAGGCTACATCTTAAAGGTTATTCTTTCTTACTACTTGGAGTGACCATGATAGGTTTTACATGGGGGTTTGGTTCCAAGGTCCACCACTTGTCCAAGCTAACTCTATTGAAACATAGAGAGAAACAAAGGTCCACCACTTGTCCAAGCTAGGGTCCATTGAAACATGGAGAGAAGGATGCTCCACCATTTGTCGAAGCTAACTCTATTGAAACATGGGGGTTTACATTCAAGGTCCACCACTTGTCCAAGCTATTAGTACTAGTAGCATGAGTGGTTTTGTCTCAAGATTCACCACTTTTTCACTCTATGTCATTATATTAAGAATATTAGGGTGTTAAGGTCCACCACTTGTCCAACCTATAAGGCTATATCTTAAAGGTTATTCTTTCTCACCACTTGGAGTGACCATGATAGGTTTTAATGGGGGTTTGGTTCCAAGGTCCACCACTTGTCCAAGCTAACTCTATTGAAAATAGAGAGAAAAAGGTCCACCACTTGTCCAAGCTAGGGTCCATTGAAACATGGAGAGAAGGATGCTCCACCATTTGTCCAAGATAGGCTCCATTGAAACATGAAGAGAAGCAAGCTGCACCATGTCTCCAAGATGCTAGGCTCCATCGAAATACCTTAAACCCACGATATTTCGTAGATGGGGGTTTACTTTCAAGGTCCACCACTTGTCCAAGCTATTATTGCTAGTAGCATGGTTTGGTCTCAAGATTCACCAGTTTTCCACTCTATGTCATTATATGAAGAATATCTGGGTGTTAAGGTCCACCACTTGTCCAACCTATAAGGCTATATCTAAATGATATTTTTTTTACCACTTGGAGTGCCATGATATGTTTTACATGGGGTTTTGTTCCAAGGTCCACCACTTGTCCAAGCTAGATCTATACATATATATTATACATACAATATTCAACTAGATTCCCTACCTATCATTCCAGTAGCATGGATGCTCTAGCTTGAAGGTCCACCACTTGTCCAACCTATACTCTCTTATGTAAGGGAGATCTCGCTATAAATTCAAAACCTTCCCGCCTAAATTTAAAATATCCCTCCCAAATCTTAAATATCCCGCCTAAATTTTAAACTATCCCGCCCAAATTTTAAAATTCAAACTTTTTTATAAAAATTTAAATTTTACTACTTAAATTTAAAATTTCCACGCAAAATTGATTTTAAATTCAAGTTTACCACAAAAAGAAATCATTATACCACCTAAATTCAAATATGCAAACCTCAAATCATTATATTGTACATAAATTCAAACAAATTCAAATTAACAAGCCTAAACTGATATTAGTTTGCATAGATATGAATTTATCACACCTAAATTATGTCACCATGTTAAGAGAGAGTGTTAGAGAATTTGAACAAGGTCCACCACTTGTCCAACCTAGATACCAAGAAGGATTGAGTGTACAAGGTATTGTTTGGAGGTCCTTATAGTCCATTGGTCTCAAGGTCCACCACTTGTGGTAAGGGTCACCAAAAAGTGTATATATTCATCCAAAGAAATACACGTATTTTTGGTCTACATGTCCTAGTTTAAACCATTTATGTCCATTAGGTGTATCACTAAACAACACTACTATTTTTGAGAAACAGAAGTTACAATCATATCTACAAATGGATTAGAGGAAAATCAGCTCAGCATACATCCAAACTCGCTACAAGAATCGACTTTAACAGATCACGCAAGTAAGTCTTCCATTCAATTTTACTAGTATTACAATGTGTTAGTTATTTGTGATATTTATGTATGTATATATACTATGTGTGCATATCGTAATTAAGTGTAATTGTGTATCTGCATTATGTATGAGTATTACAATGAAATAACACAAATATACATACATACACATAGATAACACAGACGCACACATACATGAGCATGTATTTTCAAGAGAGAGATAGCAAATACAAAGATAGATAGATAGAGAGAGAGAGAGAGAGATAAATAACTGTTTTTTAGAGAGAGGAGAGAGAAAGACAACAGATTTCACTGTGTTTATGTATGTGGAAGAGAGGAAGACGATGTATGGGAATATGTGCACGTATTTTCAAGAGAGAGACAACAAGATAACAGATTTCATTGTGGTTATGTATGTGGAAGTGAGGAAGACGATGTGTGGGAATATGTGCATGTATTTTCAAGAGAGAGACAGCAAGATAACAGATTTCACTGTGGTTATGTATGTGGAAGAGAGGAAGACGATGTGTGGGAATAAGTGTATGTGTGCGGGGATACTTTTAAACTATGTATCTCTGTCTTTTGACGAGAGAGTGTGTGTGCAAGAAGAGTTACAGAGAACCATCTTCTCTATATGGAGAAAGACAGAGAGTGAGAGAGAGAGAAATACCTGTTTTTTCTCTATTCGTGAGGTGTGCAATGTCTCCTGAGAAGACTGCCCGATCCTGCCCTTCTGGAAAGCGTTGTGTACGCTGCTGTTTCTTTGTCTTGTGCGCGAACTTTCAATCCTGTGCACTCCACCTGTGTGTTGTGTACGATGCCGAGCTTGCTCCTCTACGCGCGCGTATACTCCAACTGTGTGCGATCCGTGTGCGCTTTCTGTGTTTTTGCTGCTCGCCTGCTTTCTCTGTGTGCGTTTCTCGTGCGCTCTCTGTGTGCCTAATCTTGATAGGGTTTATTAGAATGCCACGTATGCTACAAGTCCATGTTTTATCATAGGATTAAAAAAAACAAAAGCAATATAAAAAATTAACCAATTCACACGGCCAAAATTAAAGAAATCATGGTTGAAAGTATGAAAAACATGCATAACTCTATACTAGGAATTCACTTTAAAAAAAAAAAATCTTTGGGCGCTGCCCCTCGACCCCGCCCGGGGCGCTGCCCCAGGACCCCGCCCAGAACAATATCCCAAAATCAACCTCCCAAGCCCCGCCATCGAGAGCGCTATATTCCACATCCCCATCAAGAGCGCTACCCCCAAACCTCACGTGGAAGCGCTGCCTTGTCACCCCATTGTGGCATTGCCCTAAGACCCCGCATCTGGAGTGCTAAATGGGAACATTCTTCATTAGTGAAATTTTGAACATAAATTATATTAGCATATACTTAAATATAATACAAATATTAACATATTAGCTATACTACTAATTTACTATAGCAGTTCTAGATTATGTCCCATACTATATTTAAGGTGCCAAAGGTTTGGCCTTATGGTCCTAGATTTAGCCAAGTGGTCAACACATATAGGACCAAGTGCACACTGTGCCACAAAACTTGGCCACCACTTCACTTGCCAAAGTTTAGGCCACATGGTCAATCCTAACTTTCCAATGTTCTTATTATGTCACCTTTTGCCTCGTGGAAAACCTAGGCTTGTTTTCACATACTCAGGCACTTCAAGCCACAATAAATTGTCATTACTCTTCGACAACCCTTTTGTTCAAGTCTTGAAAAAACATTGTTTAAGGCCACCCTAAACCATTTTCATTTAGGGGTGTCTAAAACTAGCTTTTTGGCAATTCGAGAAGAAAATGGTCAAAGTTTTATACTTAGTTTTAACCACTTGACCAATTCAAATATTGGAAAGCAAGGTCTTGTAATACTTTTCTTTGGACATCACACATTAAAACTAGGTCCCTCACTTGTCCAAGCTATGCTCTAATACAATAAAGGGCTTTTGGTTTCAAGATGCACCACTTTCCCAACCTTGATTCCATTAAAGAAGCTAGCTCTACTTAGACATTTAATAGCAAGGTCTTGCAGCAGTTCAGATTGAACATTTTCCATGGCAGCTAGGTCCACCACTTATCTAAGCTATGCTCTAATAGAGTAAGGGGTTTTGGTTTCAAGATCCACCACTTGTCCAACTTGATTTGGGAAGCAAGGTCCTATAATAGTTTGCTTTGGACATTCACCATTACAACTAAGTCCACCACTTCTCCAAGCTATGTTCTAATACACTAAGGAGGTTTTGGTTTCAAGGAGAACCACTTGTACGACTCTGTTTTTGGAAGTAAGGTCTTTACATAGTTTCACCTTGGACCTTGGACATTGGATACTACAACTAAGCCCACCACTTGTCCAAGATATCCTCTATATATAGCCAAAGGGTTTGGGTTTCAAGATTCACCACTTTTCCAACCTTTCTTCCATTAAAGAAAGGAGGGGCTTTATAACTAGGTCCACCACTTGTCCAAGCTATGCTCTGATATGGAAAGGGATTTTGGTTTCAAGGTCCACCACGTGTTCAACCTTGCAAGACTCAAGGGATACTTGGACATTGGAAAGCATAGTCCTATAGTAGTTGATAGGTGGCAGTGGGTATTACAACTAGGTCCAACCTATGCTCTCATATAGCAAAGAGGCTTTGCTTTCAAGGTCCACCACTTGTCCAACCTTGCTTCCATTAAAGAAATGAGGGGCTACGTAAACATTGGCAAGCAAGGTAGCAAGGTTCTAAGGTGTTTCACCTTGGATATTGGGCATTATAACTAGGTCCACCACTTGTCCAAGCTATGCTCTGATAAAGAAAGGGGATTTTCGTTTCAAGTCCACCATGTGTTCAACCTTTCTAATATAGAAAGGGGATTTTGTTTCAAGGTCCACCACGTGTTCAACCTTGAAAGACTCAAGGGATACTTGGACATTGGAAAGCATAGTCTTATAGTAGTTGATAGGTGGCAGTGGGTATTAAAACTAGGTCCAACCTATGCTCTTATATAGCAAAGAGGCTTAGGTTTCAAGTCCACCACTTGTCCAACCTTACTTCCATTAAAGAAATGAGGGGCTACGTAAACATTGGCAAGCAAGGTAGCAAAGTCCTAAGGTATTTCACCTTGGATATTGGGCATTATAACTAGGTCCACCACTTGTCCAAGCTATGCTCTGATAAAGAAAGGGGATTTTCGTTTCAAGGTCCACCATGTGTTCAACCTTTCTAATATAGAAAGGGGATTTTTGTTTCAAGGTCCACCACGTGTTCAACCTTGAAAGACTCAAGGGATACTTGGACATTGGAAAGCATAGTCTTATAGTAGTTGATAGGTGGCAGTGGGTATTAAAACTAGGTCCAACCTATGCTCTTATATAGCAAAGAGGCTTTGGTTTCAAGGTCCACCACTTGTCCAACCTTACTTCCATTAAAGAAATGAGGGGCTACGTAAACATTGGCAAGCAAGGTAGCAAAGTCCTAAGGTATTTCACCTTGGATATTGGGCATTATAACTAGGTCCACCACTTGTCCAAGCTATGCTCTGATATAGAAAGGGGATTTTTGTTTCAAGGTCCACCACGTGTTCAACCTTGAAAGACTCAAGGGATACTTGGACATTGGAAAGCATAGTCCTATAGTAGTTGATAGGTGGCAGTGGGTATTACAACTAGGTCTACCACTTGTCCAACCTATGCTCTCATATAGCAAAGAGGCTTTGGTTTCAAGGTCCACCACTTGTCCAACCTTGCTTCCATTAATATAGAAAGGAGGATTTGGTCTCAAGGTTCACCACTTGTCCAACCTATGCAAACCTTTTTCATGTTGTAGCATGATTTTTGGTTTGAAGAGTATTTTTCTATAACTATGGATTTAACAATGTAATCTTTTTACTTACAGGATGGACTTCGAATCTGGGGAGAAAGTACATATGATACTTGACAATGAAATCATTGGTATTGGTTGTGTGTGTAGAACAAATCCAGATTCCACTTGTGGTGGTACAAAGATAGGGCTGGGAAATGTCTCCATACTAGTGGAGGAATGCTTGAAGGATGTGGTCCTACCTTTTTCTACAATGGATACTTCATCTCTCCAAGGCTCATTATGGAGTGTTGTTCGATGGTCAAAGCTTCTTTTGCAATCTTTTGTATTAAATGGGAACTTAATTGATCCACACGAAAGCTACAATGGTGATGAAGAACATGATCATTCTGATCCTCTAGTTACAGATGCAATACCTATGACAAGCCCAGAATTTGAAGCAATGATTCGAGAGTCTTGGAGAAATCAGAGGGTCCTTTTAAAAGATGACACAATGATGCAAACCATGAATGAAGGGACCATCTTATATGTATTTCCACATGATTATGTCAACTTTCAGGAACTTGGTCCTGATTGTGTGGGTGTGGGTATTGAAAGAGAAAATGCAAGCATTCATGATGTGGTTGAAGTGGGTAGCATCACTTTGCTAAAGTGGCCCATCAAGCAGACAACAATGTTGAATGGGAGCCCATTACAACGCTTTGTTCCTGTTGATGGCATGCATGCTACATATGAGGATGTATCCAACGATGGCAATGTTGGAAAAAAACTTGATGGGAGTAATGTTGTCCAGTTGTCAAGGAAGAGACGATACACTTTCATGAACAGGACTCAAAAATCAAAAGCAGCACCAGCTTCGACTTTTTACCTTTCAAACAAATCAATTCAAAGGGTATCATGCATTGATTGTTGTGCACAAAAATGCTGCCAATTTGCAGATCGTGATATGGTGACAAGGTTACGACAACAATTTTGGGGAGAGTCTCAAAAATCACGCACTAATTATGTTTATGATGTTCTTTCTATATGTTATCAGAAAGATGAGAAGTCACGATACCAATTCAGGCTAAATGGCTCTATTGTTTGTTGTAGAGCATGGTATGAGCTACATGGAATACCAAAGACATCATTTTATCGATACAAGGAGAACTTTGAAAATGGTGTGCGCCAATATGTACATGGGAACACATGTACATTGAGAAGGGGACTTCAACATACTAGTTTAGCAAGAGCACTACTAAACGAGTTTGTGGAAAATAACTCTGAGAAGATGCCACATAGAAGTAGAACACTGCTAGATGGCTCAAGAGAGACTCAATTGGTGATTCCATCAACATACAAACAAGTGGATATTTTATGTGAAATCAACACGACACTTGACAAAATGGGCTATGAGAAGAAGCTATCCCAATCTTCTTTTGGTAGAATTTGGAACAAAGAGTACCCACATGTCACTTTAACAAAGACGAGTGAGTTCTCTAAGTGCAATATTTGTAGCTCAATCAAGGTAAGGTTAGAAGCTAAACCTTCTCTTGAAGAGAGAGCTCTTCTCTTGAGGGAGAGAGAAGTTCACATGGCACAACAAAAGAGTTGCAGAAGCCTATATTATGCATGGCGCACGTATTCAGAAACTCAACCACAAAAATATGTATGCACAATCCATGATAAGATGGATCAAAAGAAGACTGCCATTCCTAGATTACGCATTGTTCCCAAGGGTGTGGATTCAGGATATAATCTGCAGGTGGCATTGATTGGCATGATCACTCATGGACATGGAGAAGGTCATTACGGACACTTTGTCTTGAATGGTTTGTGGCCAGCTGATCCAAATCTTACAATTGGCTCAATTGCTAATTGTTTACATAACCTCGAGAGGATAGATAAGCATCCTCTTGGTGATCTAGTAACAAATGGACTTCCAAGGAGCAATATTTCACTACTACATGCTTTGAACTCAAGGGATGCTTTGGACTACCATAACTTGAGTGATGGAAAAGAGCCCATTGTGCAGTCGTCAGAAATTGCAGAAGAGGAATTGGGGTCAACATTTCGCAGATTGCCAGAGAACTTGTTGCTACAATTGGATAATTGTGCAGGGGAAAACAAAAATCGATACTTATTTGCCTATTTGTCAATGCTTGTTGCAAGGGGTGTTTTCAAAACCATCCAGCTGGGATTTTTAATGGTTGGGCATACACATGAGGACATAGACGCCATGTTTAGTAGGTTTTCAGAGAAGTTGAGAGTTACACAAACCTATACTTTGCCACATTTGATGGATACATTACGAAACAGCTCATCTTCATCTCCAGCTCCATTTTTTCTCACAAAGATCCCTGATTTCAAGCAATATTGTGATGGCTATCTTTGTGATGGACAAGACATACTTGTTGGACATTCCAAACCGCTTCAGTTCAGGTTCTTTATGCAGGATGAGACACCAATGATGCAATATAAGGCACATGTAGGTGTATCAAGTTGGAGTGGAAGTATTCGCCTTTGGAAAACAGACACAGAAGGCAAGCCAATGTTACCACATGGAGATCCACCTCTAGTACAAATGGCGGAGTATGTCAAGGCCCACGAAGAAGTCATTTTGGGGCTAAAGAACTATATAAAATTTTGGAAAAATTTAGGGAATGGTTCAAGTATTCCGCGATATTATAGACCCGTGATAGATTATTGGAGTAAGGTAATTGAAGAGATTGGAAAAGCAATCATATCAGAGGGAGTCTTGTATGAAATGTTTTGGCCAAAAACTCAAGAATATTCTCATCTACAAAGCACTACAATGAATTTGCAACAAGGAGCAGAAAGATTCCTAGGCCTTGAAGAGTTGAACGATCATTTTTGTGGGCCTCAACGAGATAGGCCAAGGGAAGAGTTTGACCCTATGTCTGATGTGCACCAAGGTGACTTTCTTATGCTTGTTCCGAGTGACACAGAAATCTATCCAGTGTGGCTTGCAATGGCTTTATCTGACATTGATAATGAGCCTACATCACCAACTACAGAAAACTCTTGATTCAATATTGGGCACCTTGCGCGAGAAAAAGTGGGATGACAGATACTCAAGCTTACAGTAATTGTTGGAAGGGTTATTGGGCTGTCAACTATAAGGACCCACAAGTGTGGGAAACTATAGATGCAATTGTTTGGTCCTGGAGACCCAAAGAAGGACCATTTTCTAGAATAAAGATTCCAGAAAGACATGCTCTAAAAGCCAAAGAAGGCCTCACTCGTGCACATCAGCCACACTTGGATCAAAGTTCAGATATGGTATCAAATGTGGAGTAGAATTATGTGGAGCTTCTATTGTGACTATACTAGTCAATTTGTAAACAAAATCTTTTTTGTATCTTCCTTTGTTTTATGTAATTTATAGTTATTATTCAAATCCATGTGTTGTACATCCTCTTGACTTTTGGTGTTTATCAACACCACAATCCTATGAGATTTTCACTTTATTTACTAGCCACACACCTCAATTTTTCCCACTTTAAGTGGAAAATTCCCAAATTACATGAATTCGGTCGATTTGGAGATTCCCATAATGTGAGATTTTTACCAAAATACCTAATATGGTCTTGTATTACTTATGATAGAACAGCTACACACACACACACACACACACACACACACACACACACACACACACACACACACACACACATATGGTCAATATACTTGGCTTTGATTGCTGTATCCTTGACACATACACACTATATTGATTTACCCCTGTTAAAGTAGTACTCAATTGTTAGCTTAGGATTTGTTTGAAAAACTCTTCTTGACGTAATGCCCTGCTTGGACATGACTGCACATAATGCTTGAGAAGATGGGTTTTCCGTGCTCTCCTTTAGTTTTGGGTGGGTAAACACCATGTATAGTTACATGTACTCTCCTCAGTAGGAGAGTCTGGCTTATACTCTCCTCAGTAGGAGAGTCTGGCTTATCCTAGGCTTGTTGGAGCTGATGGATATATTGTCATGTAGGATGATTATTAAATGGCTGTACCTTTCACTTTTCTCAAAGGTGTATCTGGGCTGTTTCCTCCAATTTGGGGCATACACATATACCCTCTGCTTGATACTATGTGGATATACTATGGGGTGAATTTGGCTTAAGCTATGCTTATGTAAGTTGATGATTATAGTGCCTTGTGGGTGATTACCTTGCACTTATTACCTCAAGATGGGGACTTCTAATGCTATGATTATTTTAGGACCTATGGTGTCTTTCATTTTAAAGCTTTTGGATTTTCACCACCTAACCGAGTCACTTCATCAATTTAATTGGCATTGAGTGCTACATCTGGCTACGATCTGCTAAGTTTCTTTAGCTCATTATTACACTTTGGTTATGAAGTTGTCTTCGCTTGCTATCCTATAGCTATTGTAATTGCCTTTTAATATCCTTGATAGAGCTAATGGTTATATTGTCTTGTGGTAAGTACTTGAGTATTTACCTTGCTTTGGTCTCAATGGGAGAATCTAGATCTATTGTGCAAGATGGAGATGATGGGTGTAGCATAACCTTTTGAAGGTTTGCGTTGCTTTGGCTACTGCCCTTGCTGATGCTATACTTACTAGAGCTGATGATTTTTTGAGGATGATTACCATAAGTCATCACTTGCATGGAACTTTGGTTGATTTATAGTTGACATCATCTTCACTAATACTAATGGGATAATTCTCTCAATGGAATCTTCATGTTTAATGACTCGCTCAATGTGGATAAATTTGGCTCTAGAAGTCTGTTGGCTTATGCTGGGCATAATGAAGGTGATAGTTTTATTATCTTGTGGGTTTTTCCCTTAATTCTTTTCCATATACTGCCCTCAATCTATGAATGTGCCTTTCCTCATCTCTTTGCCATGATATGATAGAGGGGATAGCTACTCTATCAAGTGAGTAATTAATGCATGTGGGACCCTTCCCTTTGTTTGGTTTGAGAGGGAGCTTGGATAATTGTTATTTGTCTTAATTGTATGGTGGGAACCCCTCACCAACTACCACACTTTAGGAAGCGTAGTTCCTACCCTCTGCATTTATTTCTCTCCTTCCCCCTGTGCTAGTTTTCTGATGAGAGCCTCTACAGCTGAAGCATCAACTACAATAATTTTTAATCTACCTACTCTCTCTCTCTCTCTCTCTCTCTCTCTCTCTCTCTCTCTCTCTTTCCCCTATGCTAGCTTGAAGCCTTGCTTACTGAGTAGCCTATTGTAGTATCTGTACTCGCGACTCTTGCATACTTGGATATTGTGGAGATTTTGTAGCTGGCATGGTTGATCTCAATACAACTTATGACGGATGCTTGTGCTGTCATGCCCCTTTGAAATTCCAATTGGCCTCTCCTTTGTGGTGATACAAACCAAGGATGCTTGGAGTTTGGCCTCCAACTGTAGTCCTGTAACAAGACACTATAGACATCTATTTAAGAGGTGAGGGTTCTTTGTTTCCCTCACTTAGCCTTGCAATGTTTTGTGGTGATATGAAATTGAGGAGTACTGGAAATGTGAAATTGTTGAGGAACCCCCCTTCTTAGGTTACCTTCTAACTCTATCTTAAGTGTGAGCTTTGTCCTAAAGTGTGAGTCAAGGAGAGAAGAGTGGAATTATCCCACATACTGTGGAGCAAGGCTATAGAGCTACTTAAAGCTCATTTCTTGAATGAGTAAACACAACTCTATTTTGCACTACATGCTTGTGTATGGTGAGCCTGTGCTAAGCTAAGTCAATACTCAAGATTGTGTTTATGAGTCCAAGCTAATTCTATCTTGGAACCTAATTCACTTGAGTGATAATCTTGCTTACACACACGCTTGCACTATGTTTCCTTTTCATCCACCCTAGCTAGCATGATCCAATTCCTAACAATTGGTATCAGAGATTTGGTGTGCTAGCTAGTTTATTACCATGCATTTATGCTAGTGTGATTAGCACTTGGTAGGATTAGCATTCCTTTGCATTGTATAATTCCCTTGTTTGTTTAATCACATGCTAATCACTCTTTTTGTGAAGCTAATCAACGATGGGATATGCACCCTTGAAAGGATGTGCCACTACCCATGTTCATTGAGCTGATGAAGGAGGATTAGCCATCATTAGAAGTTTGCTAATAGGCACTTTTGCATAAATGGTTGCATTTTAGATCGCCCTTTTGTGTCAATTTTTGCATCATTTGCCTCTTCAATTAAATTCATTAAACTCATTTTCTCTTTGCATTACTCTCATTGCCTTGACGTGCTCAACACAAGCTTTTCTTCAAGCTTTCAAGCACTCAATTCCGAGCTCGAGAACCCCCTAAGCCTCATCCCCTAAAACCTTACTAAAATAAGGTGTGTGTGTGTGTGTGTGTGTGTGTGTGTGTTTTGTGGGAGAATCCCTGCAGAACTGAGGTGGAAATATCTTCCTTTTGGCCTATTACTCATGTGGAGACCATTGGACCCCTTGGCTTAGCTCAAACACCACATTTGATGTGGCTTTGGAGGGTTCTGGGTTCAACGAGGACTCCTTTAAACGAGCAAGGCTGGCGGATTCTTGGCAGGCGGTAAATCCCAATTTTTATGAAGGTAGGTCCACCACCGGCCGACTGCAAGTCAAAATTATCATCTGGCGGCCCTTGTTGTCTGCACACCCACTGGCAAACGGCCACTTGCGTGCATGAAATATCGTTTGCTGCTGCCCGCGCCTGCCCGACAAGCTGCCCCAACTGCCCCGACCTGCCCGGCCCTGCCCGCCTTGCCCGCCTTGCCCGTCCTAGCCCTCCCTTTCCACCACCCACCACTAACCTTGATTCCTCAGTCCTATAAGGTAGAGGTCACGTGGCCCAGCCCGACTACCACCTTCACCTTGCTTGCCAAAATCCAACAAAAGGCAGAGGCCCATTGAGGAAGACTTCATCAAATAAATTGAAGAAGAGAAGGACCACCTCCCAAAGGCTCTTAAAAGCCAGGATTTTTCTTTTTCAAAGGCTTCATCGAACCTTCAAAACCAAAGCAAGGGACACTCCTACACTTTGAAGAGGGGCTTTACAAAGGGGTTTCTCTCTCTCTCCCTCTCTCACTTAACTTGCAATGAAACGAACCCAATCGAGCACAACTTCAAATAAATTTTCAAATTCTTGTGCACCGTTTAAAGAGCCTAGAGGTAGACAGTTGCTAGGAGAGTCTTCTAAGCTAAGACCCCTCTATTAGCACAAATGGGGGACAAGGAAATAGAAAAATTCAACGGCGAAGGGCTTCACACATGGCAAATGAAGTTGAGAGATTACCTTATGAAAAAATGTTTGTGGTCTGTCGTCAGCACTGCCTTAGAGCAACAAGCCGAACCCGATGGAGTGCACACTAGGGCATCTACACTCATAGCAAGTGCACAAAATTTGGCCAAAGACGAACAAGCGTTAGGAATCATTATCACCTCCTTGCATGACAATTATGTGCATTTCATAGATGAATGTAAGCATGCACATGATGCCTGGCATGTCCTAGAAAGCAATTTTGGAGCCAGGGCCAAAAGAAGTAAAGTTAGTCTCAAAAGACAACTTTACAAGATCACCATGATTGAAGGGGAGGACATTGCTAGCCTAGTAAATAGGCTTAAAAGCATTGTCATGCAACTCACTTACATCCAGGTCGAAGTACCAGAAGATGACAAAGTGGCCATACTATTAAGTGCACTTCCACCTTCTTATGACCACTTAGTCACAATTCTTGAAGAAAAAGAATCGGCTCCACCTTTCCAAGATGTCATCAACTCAGTCCAAGTAGAAGAAAGAAAGCAAAAAGGTTCATTAACTTCATCAGGAGGGGTTTTATCACAACATCCTCAAGGGGAAGATATTCGCCCATCGACATCATCAATCGGAAGAAAGTGTTATGGATGTGGAAGAATGGGACACGTAGCGAAGGAATGCTACACAAACAATCCTTGCAACAAATGTGGTAAGAAGGGACACCCTCCTTCTCGATGCTACTCAAATGGAGGCAGTAGCAGTGGAGAAAGCAGTAGTAGTAGAAGCAACAACAGAAGCTACGAAGGCAAGAGACCTAACAAAGGATCAACTCACATGGTAGAAGACGAAGAAGACAAGAAGAGACCAACCTTGTATTTTATGAAGACGTACTTTGAAGATATAGCCTCTCTACTTGTAGGGGAGGACTTTCATTTTCCTGTGTGGATATTATCATCCTATGTGGATTTTGTCAGCCTGTGTGGATTTTACTATCCTGTGTGGATACCAGGTTATCATCCTGTGTGGATAATGCATCTTCAGTATTTTGTCATAGTCCAAACCTCAAAGGGAGGATTGTAAAGTGTGAGCTTTGTCCTAAAGTGTGAGTCAAGGAGAGAAGAGTGGAATTATCCCACATGCTGTGGAGCAAGGCTATAGAGCTACTTAAAGCTCATTTCATGAATGAATAAACACAACTCTATTTTACACTACATGCTTGCCTATGGTGAGCCTATGCTAAGCTAAGTCAATACTCAAGATTGTGCTTATGAGTCCAAGCTAATTCTATCTTGGAACCTAATTCACTTGAGTGATAATCTTGTTTACACACATGCTTGCACTATGTTCCCTTTCATCCACCCTAGCTAGCATGATCCAATTCCTAACAATACATTTATTGATAAGGTTGGATGGTCTACTCTTTCAAATAGCTGTCAAGGTAAGTACAACTCGGTCGCAGGTTCATGACACTTACTTAGCCTTGCATACAGAATACCATATGGGTCTCTATGAGTAAATAGAACTTCTTTGCTTGGGTAATACACTGTACTACACTTATTGATAAGGTTGGATTAATCAATCTTGTCCGTTAACAATGAGTTCTCTTCTAAATAGCTGTTGAGGTGTTAGAAGCAAGCTAACCTATGTAACATTTTTCGGGAGCTTTATTGTAAAAACACTTATTCTTTTGATAAACGGGGAATATTGTAACTCCTATTTGATAAGTGGATATTTTAATCTATGAGCCAGAGCTATAAGCTTCCAGACTGTATCAATTTATCCTTAGTTAGAGATCCCGGATGATTATTTTTTGACCAAAGAAACCTTGGATAAGGTATAAAAGCCAATTTTGTAAAGTTAATTCTAAGTTTTTGGATAAGAAATACATAGCATGAGCTCACGACGCTCACTTCTCTCCTTCTTGTGCTTCTATCTCCCCTATCGGTTGTCACATTGCAGTGCAGTCTGTCGCGTTGCAACAATAGGTAAGAGCTCTACGCATTGACGTAAACATATCATGATTAATCGTAGCTTTTGGCATCGCCAATTTGTTGTATAATCTCATCATAAGTAGGAATTTAAGCTAGGAAACCACAAAGTAAGCATAGGCGGGATATTGGGGCATCGTTGCTAAGAATTTAGATGCATTCGGGGTCAGAAACGACTAGGTCAAAATCTCACTACTGTTAATAATTGCATTTTTTGTACTTCATCGAAAGTGAGATTTGAGACCATAAGCATGTGTGCTTAGGTCTTATATACTTCTCCTAGGAGTTTCATAACATTCGGATGATGATGTAATGGTCATTTTTTGTTTGCTGATTAGGGACTAGCTTTTGATGACTTAGGTCATTTGAGTGTAGCTTGTGTTAGATGCGAGTTGTCTGTTGTTTCCAAGAGATTGACACCCTCTTGTAGTCTCTATGCAATAGTCGAGTCAGCTTTGTCCCATGGATTTCCAATTATGTTCGTGGTTCTTGCTATGTCTGCACAATAAGATAAGAGTGAGGTTAGGAAACCCATCCACATTTGGTGCCGTTGCCGAGGACAAATAGACTTAAACTAGGGAAAATAAGAGCGTCTTGTGTAGTTGTCCTTTAACTTCTTCTAGGATCACCTAGAGTTAAACTTTCTCTTTAAAACCTCATAGCTTAAGAGTGTCATCTTGTGCTGTGTAGAGGTAGCTTGGGAGTGTTGGAATTAGGGTTGCAGAGAAACACACACAGCTTGGAGAAGACGAAGGGAGCTCAAGGCACACAATAGAGAGTGTGTTACTTAGTGTGCAATGGAAAGATAGATAGCCCTAGAGTGATGGGCGTATATACAATGCACGGGGAAAAAAACCTCCTAAAGAGGGAAAAAATGCCCCGGCGGTCCTAGTGTGTTCACACACATCACTACCACATGTATATGGTAACAAATCCCCCCTGGAGTGATGCGGTGAACGAGAGCTGGCACATGAGTAAAGGGAAGTGCCATGCCCTGAGGACAGGATCAGTCCACAAAGGGGAGTAAGCCCAAAGCTTTGCGGAAAGCTTCAAGCTTCTCACGAGACAATGCCTTTGTGAAAAGATCTGCAAGGTTGTCCTGTGTTGGCACATAAGCCAAGCTGATCTCTCCTGCTGAGAGCCTCTCCCTGACATAGTGGTAATGCACCTCAATGTGCTTTGTGCGAGCATGAAAAACTGGGTTCCTCGCAACTGCCAATGCGCTCTGACTGTCAGTGTAGATAGTGTTGGCAGTGTCCTGTCCAACACCCAAGTCAGCCATAAGGCGTCTGAGCCATACACACTCAACCGTAGCTGTGAAGACTGCCCTGTACTCAGCCTCACAACTCGAAGTGGCCACAGTAGGTTGCTTCTTGCTCAACCATGATATACATGAACTGCCAAGCATGAAACAAAAACCACTTGTGGACACTCGCGTGTCAAAACAACCAGCCCAATCTGAGTCCGAAAAAGCATGTAAGTCTGGCGACAATGATCCCCCTTGGGATAAAACAAGCCAAGATGTAAAGTGCCACTAAGGTAGCGGAAAATCCTCTTGACAGCCTGCCAATGCTTAGACCCTGGGCTATGCATAAATCTGCTGACCTGCGAGACTGCAAACTGAATATCTGGCCTGGTGTTGCATACATAAATGAGGCAGCCAACAGCAGTTTGGTAAAGAGTGACATCAGCAGGATCGCCAGCATCATGTAGACTCAACTTCAAACCTGTTTCCATGGGAGTGGCAATAGGTTTGCAATCCTCAAGTCCAAACTTACATAGCAATGTCTCTATGTAAGTTTTCTGACACAAGGCAATACCACCATCACACTGCTTAAACTGTATACCCAAGTAATGATGCAACAGCCCCAAATCTTTCATCTTGAAAGTAGCATTCAAATCAGCCTTAAATTCAGCAATATGTCTCTCATTTGGTCCAGTGATCAGCAAATCGTCAACATAAAGAACCACAATGAGAAATACATCATCCTCACGCTTTACATACAATGTGCTTTCTGTTGGACTGTTACGAAAGCCTCGTTTAACCAAATGAGTGTCAGCTTTCTCATACCAAGCACGAGGAGATTGCTTCAACCCATACAAAGCCTTCTTACATTTGCACACTTTGTCCTCTTGTCCTTTTATGACAAAACCCCGAGGCTGCGTTACATAAACTTCCTCAAATATGTCACCATTCAAGAAAGCAGTAACAATGTCTGATTGATGTACATCCCAACCAAAATGAGCTGCCAATGCACATAGAAAACACACAGTAGTCATACGACAAGTGGGAGCAAAAGTCTCTTCATAATCTATGCTTTTTTGTTGTGCATAACCCTTTGCAACAAGTCGAGCCTTATGGCGATCGATCTCACCATCCGGCTTGCGTTTCAACTTGTAAACCCACTTCGTACCAATGGCCTTTTTGCCAGGAGGCAAATCACATAAAGTCCATGTGTCATTCTCTATAAGTGCATCATATTCTGATTTCATGGCAGCAATCCAATTTTCTGAATTCTGTGCTTCATCAAAAGACAGAGGCTCCTCAACATCATGTAAACTAGACACAGCCAAAGCATAACAATCTGATGCATAAGATGCATGGCGAGAGCCTGAACGAGTACGACTAGATAAAGGTGCATCCAATTTACTGTCACGCAAAGTGTGCACCAGCCATTTTGGCATACCTCTAGCCTGCTCATTTTCAGCCCTTTCCTCATCAAGTACATCATGTACATCTGCATCAGTAATAGGCTGTTATAAAACATTTTCAGAAACCCCCATAGGCTGTACATTTGCCTCACTGGAACTTACATTCGTATTTCCACCACTGAAAAGAGGCAACAAAGTGTCATAAATGTCCTGTGAGCTTACATTACTGTCTCTAGTACATGACAGCAAGGGTTGAACAGAATCTTCCACAAACACTACATCCCGTGAAACCAGAATACGTTTTGTTTGCGGATGATACAACCTGTAACCTTTGCTTTCAGCACTATAACCAACAAAAATACATTTGACAGCCTTATCATCCAATTTTCAGCGCTGCACTTGTGGCACCAAAGCATATGCCAAACAGCCAAAAACACGTATGTGCTCAATAGAAGGTTTTCTATCATGCCATGCTTCATATGGAGTAATAGACTGCAAAGCTTTCGTAGGACACCTGTTAAGTACATAAGTGGCACACATGATGGCCTCAAGCCAAAGAGAATGCGGCAAAGCTTGACTTTTGACCATACATCGTGCCATTTCCGTTAGTGACCTGTTTTTCCTCTCAGCAACACCATTTTGCTGAGGTGTATAAGGCACTGTACATTGGTGTTTTATCCCACGACTAGCCAGAAATGCATTAAATTCATGAGACATATACTCCCCCCCTTGATCGGAACGGAGGGTGCCCATAGTACATTTTGAGACATTTTCAGCCATAGCCAAAAATTGTTTGAAGCACATAAAAACTTCGGACTTCGCTTTAAGCGGAAATACCCACGCATGTCTGGAGTAATCATCAATGAAAGTCACGAAGTACAGGTAATTGCCCAAGGACGGAGTTTGCATGGGCCCACAAACATCACTATGCACAAGCTGCAACCTGCATGTGGCCCTAACTGAACCATCCTTTGGAAACTTAGAACGCTGCATTTTACCCAGAATACAGC
This sequence comes from Adiantum capillus-veneris, assembly GCF_014529385.1. Lineage (NCBI taxonomy): Eukaryota > Viridiplantae > Streptophyta > Polypodiopsida > Polypodiales > Pteridaceae > Adiantum > Adiantum capillus-veneris. Next base: position 36,189,323 of record NC_140937.1, on the reverse strand, counting down.
CTTCACAAACATGTTTGATAGGTGCTTCAAGAGGCGGCAAAGAAGCAACCATATCAGATTTCTGCAAACGCAGCAAACTGGCAAAATTCAGATGACCAAAACGTGCATGCCAAAGTTTTGCATCTGAAATAGCCCTTGAATCTGCAACAGCATTTGCAAAATTTTGTCCACACTTGTCATACAAAGTGAGCTTATACAGCCCACGGCACAAAAGCCCAGATGCAACAATTTCATCACCAAAACTGAGATCATGAACTGTACATCTGTCATCCACAAATTTGACTACAAGTCCAAGTCTAGCAAGTGCGGATACAGACAAGAGATTCTTCTTGATCCCAGGTACATAAAGTGCATCAACAAGTGTGAAGGAACTGCCATTAGCAGCAGTGAGCACAATCTTTCCAACTCCCTGAACTGGATAAGAGGCGTTGTTGGCACAAGTGACTGAATTCCCATGAGGGACAGACTCGAGAGAGGTAAACAATTCACGATGGGAGGTAATGTGCTTTGTAGCACCACTGTCGAAATACCACACATGTGAATCTGCAGCAACTGACAAGCATGCATCATGGACAGCAGGATTGTAAGTGCACTCTGCGCTAAAAGCCCATTCTGCATCAACATCAGCATCACAATCTCCTTTCACAGAAGACTCAACAATGGCTGCATTTGTAGTGGACCCAGCATTTGCAGTGGAACCACCCTCTTTCTTCTTAGCCTCTTTGGCCTTCAACTTAGGACACGACTTGATCAAGTGATCATTGGCTTTACAATAATGGCAACGCATCTTCTTTTTCCCTTATCACCAGAATTGCCAAACGAAGTGCTGCCAGCAGAAGCATTAGGAACAGAATTTTTGCCACTCGCAGCAGAACCATAAGAAGTGGCTGCATTACTGTTACCACCCTTTCTTTGAGAAGCAATAAAAGCCTGTTCAACTGCACGTTGCCTAGTCCTGTTTTTTCTAGAAAGTGACTCTTGCAACAGCAATGTGCATAATGCATCAAACTTGACAACTTCAGGATTTCCTTGGGTCATCAGTCTCCAAGTACTAGCAAAAGTCTGGTAGGAATCTGGTAAGGCATCAAGAACAGTCTGCACAAGGGAACTGTCAGAAATGACTTCACCTGCAGAAATGAGTTGCTCATTGATATCCTTGACACTAGCAAGGAAAGTGTCCATATCATCTTCCTCATGCATAATCTTCGACTCTAGCTCTTTACGCAGCAAAGCAATTTTAGCCTCATTGCGGCTTGCATAAAGACCTGCTAGAATATCCCAAGCCTGTTTTGCAGATTTTGCTGAACGGATGTGAGGAATAGTGGTGCGCTTCACAGACAACGCAATCAATGCATGAGCCTGCGCATCCTTAACATCCCAACGAGCTTGTTCTGCCGTAGGCAAAACAACTCTAACAGCTGCAATCCTTGCAGCAAGACCTGCAACATCCTCAATATCGCCTACATCTTCAGAACCAGGACGTACATCAATGCCCTGCACAATGTTCCAGACACCTTTTGACACAAGAACATGTTGCATCATATAAGCCCACATAGGGTAGTTGTCCCCATCCAACCTGTCCTCAGCAGCAAACATCTTGAACACATCTGTGTTGTTGTTGTCAGCCATGGTAAATGCTGCACCTGATGGGAAAACTGCCCGAAAATAGGAGAAATGGAGTGGGAACAACTTGTGCTATATAGCACAAACCGTAGAAGACTATAAGGCACCTGCTATACAGAAAACGGCACTGACAGAAAATTTGCACAAAATGACGAAATAGCCTGTGCAGTACTGCCCGTAGTGGAAACAGAGGCCGAAATGAGCCCAAATCAAAATTCTGAGCAGACCGAGCTCTTCGAGCACGCCCAAAATATTTGTCGACCTGCGAACGCTCGCCAAAGCTCACTGAAATCGGAGAAAGTGAGCAGGCGTGTGCTGGAGCAGCTGGCGACTAAGCCCGGGAGGACGTGACCTGCTCTGATACCAATTGTTGGAATTAGGGTTGCAGAGAAACACACACAGCTTGGAGAAGACGAAGGGAGCTCAAGGCACACAATAGAGAGTGTGTTACTTAGTGTGCAATGGAAAGATAGATAGCCCTAGAGTGATGGGCGTATATACAATGCACGGGGAAAAAAACCTCCTAAAGAGGGAAAAAATGCCCCGGCGGTCCTAGTGTGTTCACACACATCACTACCACATGTATATGGTAACAGGGAGTAGATTGTACTTGCTAAGTACCTTGTAGGATTAGGTTAGGATTTTGAGAATGATTGATGGACAAGACAAGTCTTAAGATCAATGCTCAAGAAGCCATAAAAACAAGAAAACAAGTGTTTGTGGACACCTTCCACAACCCAATTGCAGTAGAACTTAGGAGTAGGGTAAGTAGAATCCGAGGTGGGATCTCAAATCATTGATCATTCCAAAGGAATCATCTGTGAGTTGTTTATGTGAAGTTGCAAAATTTCAGGTCTAGAACTTGAAACAACACCAAGAGACTGTCAACCACCGAATCCGGTTGGAGATTATGCTCATAAAAGTTGTATGAACTAGTGGGTAAGCATAAGGATGCATTTGAGGTAAATTTTTAGGAGTTTGCAAAAACTCAGATTATTTACATTTTCTTGAGAATTTAGGACAACTTAAGTCTTGACTTGACTCACAGGCTTAAAACATGTCACAAAAAGATTGACCATTGAGAAAATTGCAAAAAGTATTCATTTTAGGCCAAAAGTAATAATTGTGAGGATTATTTACTTTTAGCTCAAAATTGATCAAGGTTGATACCAGAGACTCTATGCATGATTACAAACATCTTTTATAAAGGCTCATAGAATTTGGATCACAAAAAAGACCAAAAACTTGATAAAAACTAAAATTTGTATTGATTGTCCAAAAATTGAGTTTGACTTAATAAATCTTGTTCAAATTTGGTGAAACTTGACTCAGAGGCTTTAGTTTAAAGTGTTTAACATGTGTGTATGCTGAGATGATCAAAATTATGTTAAAATTTATCTCAAAAGTAAATAATTATGATTATTTACTTTTGTCCAATTTTCAAACATTTTTGGCCAACCAAGGATACCACAAGTTCTATCATACTGTATTGAGCGCCCATATCAAATTTGGTAAGATTTGGATCTTTAAAGTGGAAATTATAGCTAGATTTGTAAAGTCAGTCACAAACTATTGACAGATTGAGCAGGGTTTATCCAAACTTGATGAAACTTTTCTAGGGAGCTTAAGTTGAGTTGCTTTATCTGTTTGTATCAACATCTTGGCAAGAAACAAAAGCTAAAAAATCCCAGGAGTAAATAATCGCGATTATTTACAACTGCTCTAAATTTGAGATTTTTTACACAACTGAGTATACCACAAGGTCAAGCATATCAAGTAGACTACTCATATTAAATTTGGTGAAATTTGGATCACAAAAGTGAGACTTAAGCAAGATTCTTGAAAACTGAGTCTGCGGATACTAAATAGTTGATAACTTGGACAAATAGAGACTACAACAAGGTGTCTATATGGCAAAACAATTCTAAAAAGTGAGAAAGACTGAGAAAAGTAAATAATCAGATTATTTACTTTTGAGCCCTAGAGATAAGATTTTGAACTTTTGAGCTTGTACAGTGTTAGAATGACATAGTACAAGGTCACTGATCAAGTTTGGGTTCCATCGGGTCCAAATTAGTACATATTAACTCAGTTTCCAGGTTGTAGATTTAGCTCTTTGCAAGAGTAGAATTTGGAAATCTCATTTGTTGACTCACTTAGCTAAGATTGAAGTGATATACACATACCAATCAGAATAATCAGCAAGAATTGTACAGTCCTTGAGAGAAAATTACTAACTTGGTTAAAACTGACATAGGAACCAGGTTGCAGGCAAAACATCGGGAGCTTGACAAGAGTTGAATTCAAGTCAAGTGGAAAAACGGATAACAATCCAATCCATCGGTAAGTACTCTATCCACGGCTTAACAAGTCTATATGAACCTTAGATTTGGTCGTAAACTAGCAAATCAAGGCATATTTGGAGAGACCGCTAGTAGAGTATCCACCGAAGAGAGTGTGAATCAAGGTGATCAATTGGAAACTATCTTTGAAGAAGTCCCAGACACTTATTCCAACTCAACATCCGAAATGTCTTCCTATTCGACTCAGTCAGGAGCCGGAACGACAATGCAATATAAACACATACTCACCTTTTATAAGACTAATGTCCATGGAGCCTAGGTTTACCTGAATCCTAATGAAGAGGATGCCATTCACATTGATGACCATGACATAGAGTTTGAAGAGGAAATAAAGGCAAGCAAACAAGGAAAAATGTATATGAATAAAAACGGGACTTAGTTTATAAAAGTTGAAAATCCTGATGTGATAGATAAATGGGGGTGAGAAGTGAATACAATAATTCTGGATATGGCAACAAAAGAAGATCCACCGACTTTAGAATTTGAGGGATACGATCAAATTGATCTGAAACCTTTGAAACGGCTTAGTACTGATAATCCTAGAATTGGAGTCTATTGTTGGGAGGATATGAACATCAAGGATATTTTATGGACCTCTCATGCCAAACTAGAGTAGTTAACACCCATGAAGATCATCTATATCTTCAAAATCAAAGACAAGGGTTCAACAGATCTACGATCTTACCTATTCAGGGATTGTTATAACAATAACTTTGTTATGATGAGTCCTGAGGAGGTAGAATAGACCAGATACCAAGGGTACTCTACAAGAGATTGTATATTGGGGCAAGGACCTGATCCTATTCCAGGAGAGGAACTCCGTGAGAGATCTTTTGGGAGCAATGTTAAAAAACCTGAACCTACCTCATCACAAAGAAAACCAAGTGGAATTAGAGCCAGTGTAGGGCTACATGAGTCACTATTTCCAATATATTGGTTTGAAGGACTTGAGACAGGACCAACTACCAAAAGAGTTGGAGCTGAACCAAACAGACGTGCCGGACCAGCTGATTTTAAAAAATGGGTCAAAAAATATATTGGATATGAGGACCCATATGACCAATTAGCTAGCTTCAAGCAAGTGCTAAGAGCAAAACACATATTTGCTTTCCACACTCAATTTGAGGGATTTGAAATGACTTTAGAAGGAAAAGATTTGATATGGTTCCAAAACATGATCAATCATGGATTTAAATATATTAGCTCATGGATTTGTAGCTGCATGTTAAAACTGGGATCAAACATAATACGGTAGCTCAAATCTATAGCTTCAAACAGAAACAAGGTGAGTTTGTTAGGGATTGTGCAACTAGGATGAAGCAATACATTGCAAGATGCCCATAATTAGAAATACTAGCAGAAGAAAGATTAGTGTCATTGTTTCTAGAAGGATTGCTCAACAAAGAACTTCATGCTATACTGTATAGCAAGAAGCATACCACACCCTAGAATAGTGTGTATCAGATGCTATTGACTTGGGAGACAATTGTGATATTCTCAATGAAGGAGATGTCGCTAAGGATACTCAGAGCAAGAAAACAACATCCACAAAACCAACACAAGTGGGAGCGGCTGCTGCAGCACCATGTACAACCATATAAGGTATGCTCAAAAGGATGAACGAAATGATGAATAATATGCAGAAAGCTCCTATGAGAGAACCTGGGCAAGGGATATGTTAGCAAGGACAACCAATTAGGCCGCAGAAATGCTGTGCCATTGAGGATAAATTAACAAACCATGAGACCAATGAGTGCTATTATTGACCAAAGTACGATGAAAATGTTCAATATGTTCCTATGAGACCACAAGGACAACCCATGTATCATTATCATCCTAATATGGCCCCATCACAAAGACCATCAATGGGTATGGAAAGACCACAACCAACAATCTCTATTTCTTGGACATAAAGTAGTGACTGTGAAGTACATGCATTCAAAAGGAGTCATAGAAGAACTAGTGCCTATTACACCTTATGTTGAACCTAGCCCATCTATAGTAATGGTAGAAGGAGAGTGGTATAATTCACATCCGCCTTCAATGGAAGAACCTGTGACTTATGCTACACTAGAGCTTACACTGATGTACTTTGTAGCTAATCAAGGTGTTAGACCTCCAATGGTAAGACCCTTGATTAAGCCAAAGACTGGAAACTGCCATAATTGTGGTGCAAATAATCATTGGAAAAATGAATACCCAGAAAGTAACAAGAACATTAAGCCACTTGAAGCTTTTTGTACACAATGTTGCAAAAAGGGTGGACACTTTCTTGAAGACTGTCCAAAAATTCTGTTAAACAAAGAAAAGCAGTGGTGAATGTAGTCCAAGTGCTACCTAGTAGCTCTTTGGAAAGTGAACCTATTGTTCCAATCAAGGTAATCACTAGAGCCCAAGCTAAGACAAAGAAACATAACTCCTCTGTGATGAATCAGAGAATACTAAAAATTCTTATCAGAAGTCAAAGGTATGAGATGAGAAAACAGATGCAAAAGGAGGAAATTGAGGAACAAGCCAAGAAACTATTCTAGGAAAAAGTGAAAGAAACTGGGAGTGAAATAAAGGAAACCACAATAAAATCTAGAGGATCAATTTTGGTAGACAAAAATTTTGAGCCAATCAATGCGCCTTGGAAGCTTTCCAAGCGGGACTTAAAGCAAGCCAAAACATAGAAAACAAATGGAAAAACTATCCTTCTCGAGATATGGAAGCAGTTAAGCTTGAAGCTTATCAAAATTTGGCAAGAATTACTTAAGAAATACTGGAAAGCAAAAACCCAAGCTTGAGAGTATAGCAAAACTTGAGGAGCTTGTGGTAGAAACCAATAAAGAGAAATCCCAAAATGGTGGTAGAACCCCACCTTGAAACTAAAGAGCCAAAACTCAAAGTGTCTGGAAGATGCTTTAGATGGAGTTCCGTTTGTGGAGGAAGACTGGCCAGGGCATTTATGGAAAAAGGTGAGAGAGATTAATGATGGGAGCATAACTTTGAAATCAGCTCCTATAGAGGAAGTATGGTTAGACAATTTACCTCATGATATGGACATGGATATACAATCCATGTATGGGGATTGCGGCTCTGAAGCATTGGGAATGTCTAAACCATTTATTCTGAAAACACTATCCTCTTACTTAGGAGACAACGAAGAAGAGTCCGTAGTGTGCAAAACCACTCAGGTAAAAGAGCGGAACAGACCCTAGAGGTGGAGAACGTCTATTCAATCATGTCAACACCCATTCAATGTACTCGTACCTTGGGAGAACTGTTAAAAATTAGACCGTATTTATGGAATGATTTACAAAAAACTCTAGAGAAGGTGGGAATAACAGGGTTAATCATAAAAAAATTGGTTAAATTGAAACATGAATTGGATAACAATGAGATTAGATCCGTCCCTATGAACAAAGTCGGAGAATACTACGAGGGGGAAGAAGGAAGCACAACCCTTTTGGTGAGATATAATGATGTAGAAACCATGCAAATACTGGATAATGGGGCTAGCATAACCATGAAAGTACAATTGGCAAATGGACACATAGAAATACCCCTAGGAGTGCTTGAAAAAGTGATAGTTAGTTCCTGTGAAATTGATTATCAAGATACTTTTGTGATAGTGGACTTTGGGAAGAAGCTTAATTATGAAATCATCTTGGGAAGACCATTCATGCGGCAAGTACAACTCATTCAAGATTAGGGCAACAATTACCTGTACTTGAAGCAAGTGGGATCAATCACAAGGGTTAATTTGAAAGATCACACTTATAGAGATGTAATGAAAACACCCATTCAAAAATTTGACTGAGTCTCTTCATCTGAATCAAAGCTTCCATCTTGGCTAAACAAAGATACACCTATTTGGATGTGTGGAGCCTCATTAAACGGGAGTTTAAAACGAGAAGAATGTATCTTAGAAAGGATTGCACTGATGAAGCATATATACTTGAAACCTTTCCAGAGCATTTGTTTGAACCATTTGAATGGACTCAAATTTTGGCAACAATGGATATGTGTATAAATACATCCATGCCTACACAATTTTGCAATGAGGATGGCTATGACATAATTCTCATACAAATGATCTCAACCCTTCACATTGAAGATGTAGTTCAAGAACCCAAGGACTTACTGAAAGCTCAACAAGTCTTTTCAGAACTCTATTATGATGCTAGTGATGAGCTTGAAGAACATTCAACTATATTCGATGATTCTGGATCAGAAAAAGAACATGTGAGAGTCCAAGTACTCCTAAAAGGAGAAGAGGAAAAGTTTTTTGACTTTCCAAACCAAAAAACAAGGAGACAGAAATGGTATAGAAGAAAAAGAGAAACAAAAAACTTGAAATCTAGACCTATGCCATCAGTTTCTAGCAGAACACAATTTTTGATGCAGATAGATGCACATGATTGTGTCAAAGACAAAATCACGGGAAGATATACTTCTGACAACAAACAAGGAGCATAAAAAACATCAAGGAAAATGAAACTCAATCAAGAATTAAGCACCAGGATGATGAATCATCCATGACATGAGTTGAACGAAAGAAAAAATATCAAGAGTTGAAGAAAACTCTAAAGGAAGCGTATACCACTGAAATGGAAACAACCAAGGAAGAGAGTAAAGATGAAACGAGTGTTCCATCCCATTACAAGAAATATACCCTCCAAGACCAAAAGATCAAAGTTGAACAACCTGTAAGGGAACTAAGAAAGCAGGATGAGTCATATGAAGGATCTAAAAGTGCAAAGAAAATAGATCTAGCCAAGCCAGGAGAAGAGCCCAGACCTGCCTACATTGCTAACGACTTGACTGAAGAAGAAGAAGAGCTTTTGCTAAGCTTACTGAAAGAATACCGAGATATCGCTTGGTCTTATAAAGATCTCAAGGGTGTTGATCCAGAAATTTGTCAGTATACCATACCTATGAGAGATGATGCAAAACCAAGATAACGGCCATATACTTATAATGAAACATTTGCCAAAAAGATCAAATAAGAGATAGAGAAGCTCAAGGAAGCTAAATTCATTTATGAAATTGAACACATAGATTGGGTGTCTCCAATTGTGGTGGTACCCAAGAAAAATGGAAAATTAAGAGTATATGTCAATCTAAAAAAAGTGAATGCAGCCACCATTAGAGATAACTATCCTCTTCCAATCACCGAGCATGTCTCAGAACGAGTTGCAGGAAAAGAAGCGTACAACTTTTTAGACGGCTTTTAAGGGTACAATTAACTTGTGGTTGATCCCAAAGATCATAATAAAACTACCTTTGCAACTAAATGGGGTATTTTTGCCTATAGGGTTATGCCTTTTGGGATAACTAATGCTCTTGCCACCTTTCAAAGATTGATGGGACATGCTTTCAAAGAATATCTTAGGAATTTCTTGGAAGTATATATGGATGATTTATGCGTACATTCATCAATCCAGGTTGATCATTTTGAACGTGTTGAGCCAGCAGAGGATCACACCCACATTTTTGCTCACACTCATCATTTTGTAACCATTGATTGTAATAAATGTCTTTCCGACATTAATTTTGATTTGAGCCATTCATTAAGTAACGGGACTCAATTGAGTTTCCAGCTTGTAATCCCGAAGTAATTTCACTTGCTGATGTAATTAGTTAGAGATGTTCTCACCTCCAAGGCTGAGGTATATAAGCCAAAGTTTTTGTAACCTAAAGGAGGAGATTATTAATCAAAGTGAGTTTTTGGAGCGTGTCTGAGAGAGAGAGAGAGAGAGAGAGAGAGAGAGAGAGAGAGAGAGAGAGAGAGAGAGAGAGAGAGAGAGAGAGAGAGAGAGAGAGAGAGAGTCTTATCTACTTGCTACGCGAGCTACGGAGCTGCCATTGGAGAAGCGACACCGCCATTGTGTTAGCAACGGCGAGAGCTACGCACAGATACCAAGAGTGCGCGCTATCGGCTTCTATGTGTGGTAAGTTACTACGAGCTTCGGTGTGAGTTTTCTTCCAACTCGTGTGTCGGAATGGAGCATGCAGCATATCTATAGAACCACAACGAGTAGAGCTACACATTGGTACCATCGGGGTCAAGTTTCGATCACTTGTATTTTTTGGCCTGTCTTCATACGCGTTTACCGCACGGAGTGGTTATAGGTTGATTTTGCAGTTCAAGTCTTTAGGGTGTTGTTCTTACCTAGTGTATAGACTTCCCCTTGAGTTTGAAATCGATTCAACGATTCTAGATTCTGTTTCGTATAGCATTCGTTCGTAGTACGGATTTCAGTCACTTGCATATTTTAGAATTTAGATTTGGTTTCCTTAGTAGTGATTGTCGTTAGAAGGTCGAGTAGGTGATTTGACACCCACCTAGTTGTTTCCATGCGCCTGCGGGTCAAGCTCCGTCCTCGTCTGACAAATTCTGTTGTTGGTTGAGTTCTCGCTATTTAGCTTCCGCTAGCGGCGTAACCGCCTTAACATTTGGCGCCGCTGCCGGGGACGAGAGCCCTAAGTTGGTGACCTTAGACTAATCCTACGAGGGGAGTCGTATAAACCACTTTGTATACTTTAGTTAGAAAAGATCTAGGAGTGGTGGACTCCGAAGATTCTGAGAGATACTAGGAAGTGGGGTATTCCTGGGTCTTCCGTGTTGACAGTATTTTTTGTTTAGCTTAGATTTGTTTGTTGTTTTGTTGGTGTTGAGTAGTTGTTGATAGAAGAAGAATTTGCTAGTCCGTGAGTGACAGTGGATATCTTTAAAATCACAATTACCAAACCCATTTTATGATTAGGAATAGCTTAGGTAGGACTTCATTTGATCCTGATCTGGAGCTAGTAATCATTGGAGTATTTGCTTGATATGGTTGATTGCATGTTAGATCACTAAACCGTCGAGTTAGTAGTGAAACTTGCAATAAACAAAAGTCAGAGAAATTTTCTGTGTATCTGGGAGCTGCTGAGCACTTGAGAAAGCTTTAGGAAGGATTCTGTGCCAAAAAATTGGAAATCTGCAACTTTAGACATCATACGCGTATGATGTCTAAATGACCAAACAGAGACCAAAACAAAATTTTGACTTTACCAGAGTGTTCAAAAGGGGGGTTATACCCTAATTTCAACTTAAAACAAGAGCATTAACACTCAAAGAAACCCAAAACGACAAGTCGGAGTCCAAGAAACGCAAAGAATAGGAAATTTTGGATTCAGATCTTGTTTTTATATTCAAACCTGACAAAAACACTTGAAACTCAATTATAAACATTGGAGAAGGCTTAAAACCAAGAATAGTCAAAATCTGGGACAAAAGACATCATACGCGTATAATGTCTTTTAGCACATCCACTGCTTATTTTTGATATCTGACCTGACAAGATTGTTAGAAAGACTGTAGAAAGCATAAATATCAAGTCTTGACCCAAATTGATGAAAAAGACATCATACGCGTATGATGTCTTTGACCTAATTTTGGACATATTTTGATACTTTGCCAACACAGATCCATTGTAATAGCTGTCTAGTGGTTATATTTCAAGTTTCATCCCATTTGGATCACAATTGACCCAAAACAAGTCAAAAGCGGAAAATTGCCAAGAAAAGCCTAAATTAGCAATAACTTGCTCAAACAGAGTTCAAACTGAATTTTGTGAGTGGACTGAGCATAAGGGGGCTACTGAGAGTGAGCATAACCAAAATAGTCCAAATCTGTGAAAAAAGACATCATATGCGTATAATGTCTTTTTCAGCATAACTGCAACAAAATTCTCACTTGATGAAACAGAAGTTGTCCAAATGACAAGATTAAACAATTGACCAAGTATCAATCAATTTGGATCAATTCTGACCACAAAAACTTGGGAAAACAAAATTGCCGAGACGGAAAAGTTAAAGTCCTTTAGGGGAATTGATGAATTTGAGATCTGGCAGGAATCTCCAGAATAACCAACCAAAACAAGGGGAACAAGCAAGCGTCATATCAACCGAGGAAAGTGTAAACCAAAGTTGGGTGCAACCATTAGAGCCGATCTTTGAAGGAAGTGTTGCTGATACTTCTTCGGAGAGATCTTATGAGATTTTCACCGAACACTTGGAATACTTGAACCTGAACAACAGAGAAAATATGGCAGCAGGGTCATCAAACCCTTCCGCCACAATGAAGCTATTGTTCATAAAATACCAGTACGACAATGAGCAAGGTGCCAAGATCTACAAAGATGGAATGGACCGCTATTGTGTAAAGATAGAAGAGAGACCTAGTGAGTTCAAGGACTTAGTGCCTGTGAGCTATAGCGGAGATAGATATCTAGATGACGAGGGTACCATGTACTTGGTAGTCCTAAACCCTAACATTGTGGACAAGTGGGGATTGATGGGCACCAAAGCCAAAGTAGATGAAGAACTTGAGGAGAGAGCACCAATAATGAACTTCCCTGATGCGAGGTTAAGAAGAGAGAATGAAACTACAAGGATCAACACTGATAACATCTATGTGGGGCTATAGAAATATAATAATGGGGAGCAAGATCTCTATTATAGATGTGAAGAACCCTACACCGGAGAGTTGACAGACCAAAAAAGACTTTATGTCTTTACCTACACAGAGGGATCGGAAGTGAAAATTGCCGCTTACGACAAGTATGGGAGGCAATACTCAACAATGGGCAAGAAAGAATTAGAAGGATATACATACTTTGGGGGACCACTACATCAGTATTATGTTACTTCTAGCTCACAAAGACCAGCACCAACAAATGGAGTGCAAAACCCAATGACAACAGGAGGACAAAGAACTCAGGCTACTGACTCTTTCAGTCAACCTCAGTACTCGAAGCCCGGACCAATGGGGTCATTACATTCCAGAGAGTCAATGGATACGAATCGAGGTAGTGCAGTTCCAATCCCCACGTATACCACTCCAGGTCCAAGGTTCGAAGCGGAACCATCACAATTACCTCCTACTAGTAGATTCAGAGCAGGCGAACCGACAAGGGTAACCCATGAAGTCCATGATGCTAGAGAAAGCTTTAGCCGGGACACAGGAGCAATGAGATTGGTAGCAGACCATAGACGTATGAGACCATCTCAAGTAGCCAAGTGTATGCCAAAGAAGTATGGTGGTTCAGGAGATCCGTATGCACATGTGTCACTCTTTAAGCAAGTCTTAAGAGCTGAGCAGATAACCGATTTCCATACACAATACGAGGGATTTGGTCTTACTCTGGAAGGTACGGCATTGACATGGTTTCAACCACTGAACATAGGGGGATTCCAAGACATTGACCATTTGCTAAGAGAGTTTGTTGAGGAATTCTCAAAACGAGGGATTAAGCACAATACGGTTTCACAAATATATGCTTTTAAACAGAGAGAACACAAAAAAGTGAAGGAAGCTTCACTTCGCTTCAAACAATACATTGAGAGATGTCCAGTACGTGAACGACCACAAGATGACAGACTATCTGTTCTCTTTATTGAGGGATTGAGAAACGACACTCTCAAGAAGGACTTGCACTTGAAAGCTTGTACAAGTTTCGAGCAAGTAACGAGAGAAGCATTGTACTTAGTGGATAACTGTACGGTTTATGGAGAGGTGTCAGCGGATACAGATTTCGCATCCAGTAGCTCTTCCTCCGTAGCGAGCGAGACTACCACTAAAAAGAATGTTCAAACAACAACCATGCCAAATGTAGAGCAAATGATAGAAGAGGCTCTAAAAAGGATGGCACCATACCAAAAACCATTGCCAAAACCACTGAAATGGTGTGCGATTGAACAAAAATGGACAAACCATCCAACAGAGGAGTGCTATTACAACAAAGGGTATGTAAGGGAGCGTCAGTATGCACCTCCTGCTCAATTAGCACCACCTCAGGTACATCCAGTACCTCGATACCCAACGGGAAATGTACCAGGACCTATGGGGATAGAAAGACCGCAACCGGTATTGGGACAACAACCACCTTTACCAGGAGCAAGACCAGTGGGCATTAGATATGCACCAACCTTAGAGAATCGGGAAGAACAAGCCTTAGTGCCTGTTCAAGCCTATTATGAAGAATCTGGTGCACACATGTCTCCAACTGTGTATTACCCACCAGAAGAACCCAAACAACCAGAACCATGGGGCATGATTGGGAATGTTGGAATACCAACAGTTACAAGTGCTTCTGATGAAGAGAGATACAATTTGGACGCAAGAACATTGATGTTCATAGCTCATGGAGGGTTAACAGGACAAAGACCATCCTATCCACAAAGGACGAATCAAATGGGACCAAGACCAGCACTAGGACCCTGTTACAAGTGTGGAGGTGACCATCTCATGAATATTTGTCCACATACGGAAATCATTAGAATTAACGCTTATTGCACTGAGTGTGGGGTTACTCACTTCATTGAGGATTGTTCAAAGAATCCAAACAAAGTGCAAAAGACGACATTGAATATGCTAGAAACTATTCCTACCAGCAGTGGGTCTGAAAATGAAACTCTGATACCAACGCAAATTGTTACTAGAGCTCAAGCTAAGAAAACCACTATAGAACCTGAGAATGGAAAGTTAGCGGCTGAAGTGGTTAGTCAAGGACCGCGGAGTCAGAGAAACACATGGAAAGCTAGAAAAGCACGCATGAAGTTGAGAAAAGAACGTGAAGACGCTATTCTAGTTGAGGAACTAAAGCGAACTAAAGATAGATTAGAAAAACTTGAGAGTCAAAACGGGAAACGAGAGATGAGCCCGGAAAGAACGAAACAAAAGAGTATTAAAGAAACAACGAGCTTAAGCTCAGGGGGATCAGTGCTAGTCGACAAAGTGTACGAACCATTGGACGCACTGATGAGAGCTTACGAAGCTAGGTTAAAGAACAACCAAACACAAGAACAGAGGTGGATGACATACCCAAACGTGGAATTGGAAAAGCACAGACTTGAAATGTGCCAGAGAATGATCGAGACTGCACAAGCCTTATTAGAACCACCAAGAGAAACAATGAATTGTGGAACGGAAAACCCAATTCAGCAAGAGACTATCATTTCACGGGTAGCTGAAAAGACTCCCAGTGCACAAAAACCTGAAAATACACACAAGGATGACCGCATAGTATTGAACACAACCGATCAGGAGATAGAGAGTTTTCATCCAGTCATACAGAGGTCTTACGGAAGAGATGAGGATTACAATGAATTTTGGAAACAAGTGAGAGAGGCAAACTTTGCAAACGAGCTAAGTTGCCAAGCTAATCAGAAGCATGAAGTACGGAACCACGTCGTACCCGTCCTTGTCGCAAAATTTCGTTGTGGGACCATCCGGAATTGCACAAACATCTAGGGTTGCTAGAATGTGTGTCCATTCTAATGGTTCAAGCGTGTCCTCTGGAAAGGGTTCTCCTATATAAGCTTCGTCTTCGATAGCCCTTTCTAAAACATATTCTTCTCGCCTCAGACTTCCACATTTCGAGGCTCCACACATCCATAACTCCTTGGGCTTACCTAACCAAGCTGGAAATTCGAATCCCCCCAAAGTAGCTGAATCAAACTCCTCTACCGGTGTTTGGTTCACATCTTTGTAGCTATGGTCTTTCAGGTTCACACGTGTAGTGGTTTCCATATTTCTCAGGTATATGTGATCGTAGCCCCAATCCTGGACCATTTTCAAATGTCTCATGAATGGTCTTCCCAGTATGATATCATAGTTATTCTCCTTGCCAAAATTGACAATAGCAAAAGTATGTTCGTATTCAATGCCGCAAGAAGTCACTACGACTTTCTCTAATAACCCCATAGGTTTCTCCATGTGTCCATCTGCTAATTGGAGTTTCAACCTAGTCTTCCTTATTGCTGGTTTCCCCCATTTTTTCCAGATTTCTTTTGTAGCAATGGCTACCCCAGCTCCGCTGTCTAGTATGCCATCGTGTTCACTTCTTGGAATTCAACTGGTAAGGTTGTATTCCCCTCTTCACCTTCGCAATACTCTCCGACCTTGTTTAAGGGTACAGGCTTAGCGTTCTTTTGTGGTTTGCTCAGCTCTTGTATACCCTCTTGCAGTCTCGATGTTGGGTCTTTTATCCCAAATTTTTCCAAGCATTTTCCTACAGTGGTCCACATATGTGGTCTTAGCCTCAAAAGCTCAACTAGAGTGATAGTGCATGTCACTGGTGTTGACAAGATCTCTATCAATCCTTGTGAGTCCATGATTTTTTCTGATGAGATTCTTCGTGAGGGAAGTGCTCTAATCTCGGATTTTGCTTCATACTCTCCTAAGTATGAAGGTAAGGTATTCAGTGAGTGAGGTTTGCTCTCCATTGTTCTACCAGAGCCCCCATCTCCCCAGTAAGATTGCAGATCCAAGTCCACTTGAGATCCTGCCTCAAATTCCACTATGGGAGGATTCCTGATGTCCTTTTCCAAAACAAAGAGTACAAAAGAAAGTGAAGAGAAACTAGACGAACCGAAAGCACTAGAAGAGCCAAAGTCAGTGGAGGTGGTGGGAGAAAGAGCTTTAGAGTTGACAGATGATGATGAAAAAGACATGCACATGGTGCATGAACTGCTCAGCAAGATAAAAGAAAGGTCCAAGGCAAAGGAAGTAGAGATTGAGACAGCCAAACAAAGGGAAGCGGAGTTGCAGAGAAAATTAGAGAATGCTATGACTGAATCTGAAAGTCATAAAGCATCACTCTATGACGCAGAAAACGAGAGAGACGGCTTGATACTCCAGCTAGCCGAGGCTTCAAGAGAAGTGACAAGTGCACAGGAAGCAAGGGAGCGGCTAGAGGATGAGTTGGAGGCGGCCAAGGATGATGAGCTCATTGAGCTAAGGGAGAGAGTCGAGCTCCAAGAAAGAACAATCACTAGACTCAGGACTACCCCTAGAGCTGGCAGAGCAGGAACCGAACAAGAGGGAGTTATCATACCAGCTTTGGAAGACCAGGTTCGAAGCTTACAAAGAGAGCTGAGATTAGAGCAAGTGCAAAGGTTGCACATTGCGGAGGGATCATTGGCTGCAGAGGAGAGGCTCACATTAGAAAATCAAACACTACGGACAGAGAATGAGGCCCTCCGCAAACAACTCCAAGATCTACAAGAGCAACAAAGAAGAGAGACAGAGACACCACATGAAGAATCAGGTGGAGCAGCCATAGAGTTACCAGAAACTGGAGAGGCAACCACAATTGAAGATCCAGCCCCAGATCAAGAGGTGGCCTCGACTTCAAGAATCTCTGAAGAAGAAGAACAAAGGCTCCATGACCAAATAGAAAAGTCAGCAGAGGAGAGTGCCAAGGCGGAAATGGAATGGGAGAGGAGACTCCTAATCTCCATTAGACTTCAGGGACTTGACACAAAAGTGCTCCATGAATAGTGGATGCAACCCAGCCTGCCTTTCCCTTTGATGAAATTTGAAGTGCTAAAGATGAAAAAGAGAATAGAGGAGGAGCAGTATGTCGCTCTTTACGAAGGCGACATCACAAAGGAGGAACAATCAAAGAAGATAGTAGATTCACAACCTAGATGGAGGAAAGGTTGGATGAACAAATACCCAGCCTACCTCATCTACTTGGTGGAGGCACCAAAGGAGATCTGGGAGGATGCAACCTTCTGCCCGGTGCCAAGAGTAAGAAACTGGAAAGAGCATGGCAGGATTGCAGAAAAGAAGCCAAATTGGCTTAATTATCCCAGGATGCCAGGACCAAAGGCAAAAGAGAGAATAGGTAAAGCCTACATGGTGAAAACCCTAACGGGCACCATTAAGCTCTTTACTGGCTCTCCTGACCTTTCATGTCAGATGCTCAAGAAAATCTGTAGGACTCTCTTAGCTTGCATTGAAGTGTTCGCGCCAGATAAAGCCACGACCTCGAGTCTACTATCGATGGCCGACCCAGTGACTGATATGATGTACGATCTTTCATTGCAGCCTTCTCCAAAAGTGTTACATCTCCTATACCAAAGGATTATGCTTTTGCCTAGCTTCCACATGCAAACATTCGAAGAAGCTTTCTACACCGGCTTTTTCACCCACGAAAGCAAAATATTCGGCCCAACCTTGACCATCGGCAACCTACGATACGAATCACATTTGCAGATGCTCAAGACGATAGGACTTTATTGACCAAGCATAAAAGTCATGTCAGGGACGACATGAACGCGGAGGGGAGGAGTGTTGAGCAACAGAGGATCACACCCACATTTTTGCTCACACTCATCATTTTGTAACCATTGATTGTAATAAATGTCTTTCCGACATTAATTTTGATTTGAGCCATTCATTAAGTAACGGGACTCAATTGAGTTTCCAGCTTGTAATCCCGAAGTAATTTCACTTGCTGATGTAATTAGTTAGAGATGTTCTCACCTCCAAGGCTGAGGTATATAAGCCAAAGTTTTTGTAACCTAAAGGAGGAGATTATTAATCAAAGTGAGTTTTTGGAGCGTGTCTAAGAGAGAGAGAGAGAGAGAGAGAGAGAGAGAGAGAGTCTTATCTACTTGCTATGCGAGCTACGGAGCTGCCATTGGAGAAGCGACACCGCCATTGTGCTAGCAACGGCGAGAGCTACGCACAGATACCAAGAGTGCGCGCTATCGGCTTCTATGTGTGGTAAGTTCCTACGAGCTTCGGTGTGAGTTTTCTTCCAACTCGTGTGTTGGAATGGAGCATGCAACATATCTATAGAACCACAACGAGTAGAGCTACACATTGGTACCATCGGGGTCAAGTTTCGATCACTTGTATTTTTCGGCCTGTCTTCATACGCGTTTACCGCACGGAGTGGTTATAGGTTGATTTTGCAGTTCAAGTCTTTAGGGTGTTGTTCTTACCTAGTGTATAGACTTCCCCTTGAGTTTGAAATCGATTCAACGATTCTAGATTCTGTTTCGTATAGCATTCGTTCGTAGTACGGATTTCAGTCACTTGCATATTTTAGAATTTAGATTTGGTTTCCTTAGTAGTGATTGTCGTTAGAAGGTCGAGTAGGTGATTTGACACCCACCTAGTTGTTTCCATGCACCTGCGGGTCAAGCTCCGTCCTCGTCTGACAAATTCTGTTGTTGGTTGAGTTCTCGCTATTTAGCTTCTGCTAGCGGCGTAACCGCCTTAACAGAACGTCTCAAAAAGGTATTCAAAAAATGTAGACTTTATAGGATTTTCTTAAATCCTAAAAAGTGTACCTTTATGGGCAGACAAGGAAAAATTCTTGGACATATAGTGTCTAAAAAAGACATAGGGACCGATATAGATAAAATTCATGTTATTGCTGAATTATCGAGACCGACAACAGTCAAAGGGGTTTAGGCTTTCATGGGACATTGTGGATATTATAGATGATTCATTTATATGTATGCTATAATTGCAAAACCCATGTATAGCTTGGTTACACTCTTTGTATGGACTGATGAGTGTGAAGAATCCTTCATGAAGCTTAAACAAGCTCTCACTTCAACCCCAATATTGAAAGCACCAGATTGGAATAAAATATTTCATGTACATGTTGATGCTTCAAATTTTTCCATTGGGTGTATATTAGCACAACCAGGAGATAGAAAAATTGATTTTCCATAGAAAATTTGATTTTCCCATTTCTTATGCTAGTAGACAACTAAATGTGGCAGAGAAAAACTATACAACCACCAAAAGGAAAGGATTAAGGATGATCTATGTCGTAAAAATGTATAGACATTACCTATTAGCCAACAAATTTGTGTTCTTTGTGGACCACCAAGCTTTATTGTACTTGGTCAACAATCCATGCAACACAGGGAGAATAGTGAGATAGTTCATCATTCTTTTGGAATTTGATTTGAATGTAGTTGTAAAAAATGGCACCACACCAAAGAGCAGATCATTTATCAAGGATTATTTCAGGAGAACCACCAAAAGGGTAAGACGATGATCTACCAAATGCATATTTGTTCTCTGTGGAAATGATACCCCGTTGGTCAAAAAATATGGTTTCATTGATGACTATAGCTCGACTATAGCTCAAGTGGACTCTCAAATACCATTTCCTATTACACTAGGATTAATTGGGCAATTGTCTATGTATCAATTACTACCTGGAAGGCTATACAAAAGAAATTGAGATGGGATATTTCTTTTGTGTATTAATCCTAAGGAGAAAACCCAATACCTAAATCAAGCACACATGACCATAGTAGGACTTCACTTTGCAGAAGACCAAACTATGTAACGGATCTTGAGACTTGGAGTATTTTGGACAACCATGAGGAGCGATGTTCACTCATTTGTGAAAAAATATCTTCAATGCCAGAAACAAACACCCATACATCAAGTGACATTATTTCAAATCTCACTTGTTCCTAAGTGAAGTAACTATATAGTTACTTACTTATCAAGCAAAACATTTCTGGAGGATATAAGTAAATGCCACCAAAGAGCTATTGAAACTGAAGCAAGAGACTATGCTCTTATTGGAAACCAATTGTATCGGAGAGGAAAGGACCAACGTTTGCGTCTTTATGCAAATGAAGATGAATATATACCCACTCTAGAACAAGCACATGTTGGATTAGCTAGATGTCACTTTTCTAGTGAAACCACTGCTAGAGCAATTTTAATGGCAGGCATATGGTGATCAACACTTTTTGTAGATGCCAACGAATATGTTCGAAGATGTGATGCATGCCAACGAGAAAAAATGCCAACAAGGGTAGATAGCATGCCTTTAAGACCAATGATGGGGGCTAGAACTTTTGTGAAATGGGGCATAGATTTTGTCGAGCAAATACAACCACCTGCTTATAGAACTCAAGCTCAATATATCATTGTAGCTACAGACTATTTGACCAAGTGGGCAGAGGCTAAGGCAACCATGAAGAATGTTGCTAGAAACACAACCGCATTCTTGTATGAATGTATTCACAAGATATGGACTTTTGATAGAAGTTGTCAGTGATAGGGAAAAACTCATTTCCCCAATGAGGTAATTGAGTATCTGCTCAATGAATTTATGATCATCCATAACAAATATGCTCCATATTATCCACAAGCAAATGGACAAGCTGAGCACACGAATAAAATCCTTTATTGACTAAAGTGGTTAGTTCACAACAAATTGGTTGGGAAATGAATCTACATGCTGCTCTATGGGCTTGTAGAGTTTCATTCAAGACAACTTTAATGCTACACCCTTTAACCTTGTTTATAGTCTTGATGCCATACTAATGATGGAATTTCTATCGCCGACACTAAGGGTAGCAAAAGATCTTGAGTGGACCGGACATGAATTGTCAGAGAGACTTGAAGATTTAGAAAAGGTTGATGAACAAAGGCTAGCAGCTATAGCTCACATCTATGCACAAAAATGGAAGCAAAAATAATTTTTTGATTCACATCTAGTCACAAAAATCTTCAAAAAAAGGGACCTGGTTTTAGTTTATTCCCTTAAGCAACACATTCCCAAATTCAAGAAAAAAGAGAAATGGACCGTTTATCATTGAAGACGTATCTCCAAGCGAAGCAATTAAATTATCCACTATAGATGGTGAACCAATGGCTAACTGGATTAGTGGTTTACGCTTAGAGAAGTACCATTTGCCACTAACCAAGGATTTGCTAGAAAAAATGCATGCAGCAAAGTAGAGAAAGATTAAACAACAGCAGGTTATTGATGAAGCTCAAGAAGAGGCTCGATGTTGAGTAATCAAAAGGAAAGTTGCTTTCAAAAATCAACAAACACCTATTCCCATCAACACTTTGGAATGAGATAAAAGACTATGGAAACCACAGAATGATGCAGTATCAAGATGATGAATGGTTGGATGGAATTGACCTTCGCATCATGGTACAACTGAACAATCATAGCACAAATGCATTAGTGGATATTGGCACTTGAATGAATGCAGTCGGTTATTCCACTTACAAAAAAGCTACGAATCAGTCTTTAGCATCAAGAATATTTGCTATCAAAGGATGCAACAAAAACCCAACACCGGCATTGGGAGTGGTTAACTTGAATGTGATAGTAAATGGATTTTCATGACCTCATCAATTTATATGCATACTAGATGGACATATGAATGAAATGATGATTCTTGTAATCTCATGGATGCGGACATACAAGGCAGTACCAGATTGGGACACCAATCAACTCAAGCTATCACTTAAAGGAGGACAACTCTTAGTTCCAATTGCACCAAGCAAAGAGGAATGAAAAAGAGGTTTCCCACAAAAGAAACCAGGGAATAATCAATCTACGTCAACCTCTAGACCAGCAGATGCTACAAGTAGCATGCAGGGAGTCAGGCAGATTTGGGTACTAAAAGCACAAATCAAGGACAATCCGTCTCAACTTTGGGTACCCAAAAACTCATCTACCATACTAAAGAAAGTTTCACATCTAACAACTTAGAGAAAAACATCTTTCAGAAGAGAAACTAGCACTACATGGGTTTAGAAACCAAAGGAGCATTTATCTTCTCCAGAAATTGTAAAGCCGATGAATTAATGGAAAGTTAAATCTCAAAAAACTCCACCACAACAGTTCATTAATCAAAAACCAAAATACCATTGGAGGGTTAAAGCTCAGCCCTCATCATTACTACCTACAGCTCAGGAAATTAGTGTGCCAAAGCATCCAGACGGTACAATCAAGCAAAGAGCACATAAATTATAAAATATGCTATTTAGAAAACATCAACAAGGACCTCGACCCACGGAAACCCTTCAGTTAACTACTCAAGACCCAACTCTTGCACTGCATACTGGTTTGATTTACATCGATCTTCAAAGCATGGTAGAGAAAACCGCGGCTATGCATAGACACAATTGTTCAACCCATGCACACAATCGTCCCAGAGTACTCTATCTAGGAGGGGTGGAAGAAGAAAACTTCATTGATTAAGGGGAATGGTTGAAGAGGGAGAAAAAGTTGGTTGTTAACGTGTGCTTTTTTGCAAAATTACCTAATAATTCCCTTAAAAATCATCAGCAAGAAAATTTTAGCTGATAACATCTCCCCGATGAGTGTAAATAGTGTTTATACTATCAGAAAATACGTAAAAAAAAGCTTTTTTTTGCTTATTTTCATTAATTTTTCTTGACATTAGAGCTTAAAAATAGAGAAATCCACCAAAAAGTAATAAAAGAATGTTTTTCAATGGATTTTCGTAATTGTTGATCTTTCAATTTGATTTTTTAGTGCATTTTATTATTTTCTTTGATTTTTCAATAAATAGGACAAAAATTAATAATAAATAAAAAATAAGCCTCAGATGGAGAAGCTGAAGATACGCTGATGATGAGCAGAAGAACAAGATAGACAGGTACAAAATTTTTCAATCAAAACGACAAACGAAAGCGATTAGGCTGCCAAGGCCTGTTTTTGCAAATTATTGCAGAATGAGCTAACGGAGTCCGATTGAGGAAATTTTTGAGTCTAACATAGATTTCATGGCCTAGTAGGCCTAACAGGGAAATCTTGGAAAAAGTAGTTTGGGAAGTCTGAGTATAGATATCTTAGGTAGCCCAAAATCACCTCATTTCCACTAGTCACTCTTGGAGAAGAGAGCTCTCTTCTTCGTGCGCAATTTCCGGAGTCCATAGTCGCCCATTTTCAACACCGTTTCATATGAGACATGAGAGGTAAGTTCTAAACTCATCAAATAACTTTTCTATGCATTCAAGTAGCAGGTATAGGCCCAGGAAAAAACCCTAGAATCCTAGCTATGTACAGATTCCTACAACACAAAAACGACCATAGCGGCTTGTCAGCTCAACCGAATGGGACAAGACTTGAACTATAGCATGCCCCTAGATATTAGAACACTTCCATATCATTAGATGACCATTTGGCAGGGGTCAAGGGGGTCCCAAAGTAAATAATCTAGGTTTTGTCCACATGCTAGAATTGAATTTTGACTCCACGATCAGCGTATGGACAAGATCTATACACAATGTGCCCAGATGGTTTCAAGAAAATATTCAAGGCAAGCTCTCTAACAGCAGAAAACAACTCTTGAAGACTACAAAGCGTCAATTTTGACATATGGAGTCAAATTGACTCCAAAAGAGCCCAAACTGGATGAGCAATATCAAGACTATGTAGCGGACAAGTCCATGGCTTCAAAAGTGACCAAACAACTCTACACACCAAGTGGTAACAAAAATCGGTGATTTCAGAGCCGACAAGAGCACGAAGTGATGTTGACATGACCAAATTCTTACCAAACTCATTTTAGGACTTGTTTTAGATGTAATTAAGATGTGTAGGTCATAAAATTGTCTTTTCAAGCAAAAAATGCAATTGTTGTTAATAATCATGATTATTTACTTTTGTGAAATATTGGCTTGAAAATCATCGTTTTGCTTCACCTATCACTTGTACACATCTATCTCATGCCACATGTCAAATATGAGCCCAAAAGATGAAATAAATCTTAGATTCTATAAAAAAATGCACTAAAAGCTCTTCAGCTCAAAGTTTGAGTTGTTTGCCACATGTTTTGATCCAAAACCTCCCATATTTCACACAGAGGGCATATAGCAGGTATAGAACCAATTTGCAAGAAAAAATGTTCAATTTGATGAAAATGTTAATAATTGCAATCATTTACATTTTTGCCAAAATGAGCCCAAATTTCATCTTTAACTTATGGGACCAAAGTACATGAAGTGACAAGCCCACCAATCAAGTTTGATCAAATTTGGATCTCAAAAACCCAAAATCCCTTCATTTCTAATGTTTCACAGTCTGAAGACTAAATCTGACACCATTTCCACCCTGTACACTCAAATGAGCTCACACTTCACTCAGAGTATCTAAATCACATGTTCTTCAAGCCTATGAAGTCAAAAGTGCAAAAATATGGAAAAATTCCCCTGTTGTAAATAATCCCGATTATTTACTTTGCTTGTAATTTCTGCTTGGATTCAATGGTTTTGATCTTAATTACAAGTTTTTATGCATCTATGCATGCTCCAAAATTGATTTGAAGCAAAACGGACATCATTTGCTAGCAATTCAGACACAATGCATTTCAGAGCGGAATTTGTGGAATTTTCTAACTTTGAAAATGTATTCTCCTAATAGGTGCAATGCAAGCTACTGAGAAAGCAAAGAACATAATGACCCAAAAAGGAAAGTTGCAAGGGTTGCCACAATATCAATTGGAGCCGAGTTCAGTAAAGACGACCAAAGTAACCTATCTATGAAAAGAACAGCTTGAAGAACACAACACCATAGTCTTCATCGGCAGATTCAAGAGTGAAGATGGAAATCGGGTAGAGTTGCAGATGCTACCCAAAGAAGTCTATGATGTAGAGGCAAAGCCAACAACAAAATAAGCCAATAGAAGGTTAGGAATTTGGGAATTTTATGATCAAGAGCCATGTGGAGTAGACTTCCAAAGAGCTTTGAACTACTGTCAACAATCAAAGAGGATGGATCTGCCCAAATCGCAGATCAGCAAGGATAGAAAGTCAAAGTGGTCATTAACAAAGACGTAGTGGTTAAAGCACTAAAGCTTCCCACTGAAGGTATGACAATGAGGGCCAGAGATCAAAATACAGCTCCAGCTTGATCTTATGATAAAATTCCCTAAAGTATGGCACGCAATGGTATAGGCTAAAGATTTTTGATGGAATACCATATGGGTTTGATATTTGATTGGATCTTGCCTAATATTTCTTAGATGCCACTCGTTCAAAAGAAATGCAATTTGTTTGGTTCTTACCTTTCCCCTAGCCGTTGCTATAGCATGCATTTTTTATATACTCATTACTAGACTTTATACCCTGTTTTTTAGTTTGGGCTGATGTTTAAGGACTTCTTGAAGTTTGGTTGATACTTGAGGACTTCTTACCTCCTTTTTTCTTTGAGTCTGATGCTTCAACTCATACTATGATTCCGATGAGAAATTTTTAAGGTGCTTGGGTTGGTTCTTGTGTTTGGTCTGTTACTTTGCTATGCTTAGTTACCTCCCCTATCTACCACAGTCGTATACTAGTTGTTGGCTTTGGCATAAAATAGAGATGATATATAGATTTGGCTTTTTGCAGGGCTTTGATGGCATGCTTCACTCCTTGTTCACTAAATCCTCCCTTAGCAGGATGAAGTCATGATGGGACTTTGATGTTTCTTTTTTTAATATATGCAAGGCTTTGATGACATGCTTCACTCCTTGTTCACTAAATCCTCCCTTAATAGGATGAAGTCATGATGGGACTCTGATGTTTCTTTTTTTAATATTTACAGATAAAGCTTAGGTTTTGCTTAGGCATAAGCTTTCATGACCTAGGATTCATTGAAATTGATACTTGATCTGGAGATCTAATGATTCCCACATTTGCCATTTTTGGTCCTCGATGCAAGGACTCTTGGCCATGTCCAAGTGATGTGATAGCTTTACCAAGAGTCTAGGCTTGATGTATGACTTTGATTCTAAAACTGAATGAATAGCTTTTCAAAACATTGGATGGAATGGACAAAATTGGATTACTTGGTAGACATGTTTTGGATAAAAACTTGCAATGATCCCATGGATAATACTTGGGGAATGATATTTTAACACTACTTTAGTCCTTGGACACTAAAATATCATGTGGACATCATAATGTCCTAAAACTTGGAAAAAAAATAAGTCATTTCTAAGCTCCAAACAATGTCTGATAGATTTTTTTGAGCAAGCTACCAATGGAGAAAATTTAAATATGCAAGAAAAATTGATTTTTGATATATACAAAAGCTTTTACAATTTAAATGGACATATTAGTGTCCCCTATTTTTTGCATGTTTTTGCTCTACCCACTCATATTGAATGATTATTTTCCTAGATCAAATGAATTTTGTTTGTCACAATACTTTATGTGCCGCTATATATACTTACAAACAACACATATTCATGTAATTTAGAGCCAATTGATATATTTTATATGATTTATGCACCGCATACAATAGTCCACACACACTTTTGTAGACATGGTATTAAATTTTTTTTTAAAAAGCTAAATAGTGATTCTCAAAAATGCTTTGTAGTGTTTTTCTTATGTAGCATACCCATGGGGAAAGTCACACGCTATGTAAGTTGGTAGAAATTCATTATGATTTTGCCTTGGTATTTTCTACAAAATGATCCAAAAAGGACACTATAATGTTCGGTTGTGGCACCAAACTAGTGTTAAAATGATAACTTGCTAAATTGTTATTAAAAATGTAACTGTTTTACTATATGCCTTCATTGATTGGGATTTGAAATTAATGGTTTGGAATTTAGACAAAAGCTGTAATTTCTTCAAGATAATTTTTTACAAAATATTGCTTCTTAAGCCCCTGTGAAACCATAATGATGGATGGATAGATTAATTTTTTTGGTTAAAAAAATTAGGGTGTCACTTTTGGTTGGCAGATCTTGAAGATACCTCTTGGAGAATATGACTTTACTTGAATACTTCACACTTAAAGTAAAGAAAATTATTTAAGATTGATTCATACTTTGTTAAAAGAATAGTTTGTCACACACTAAAGACAAACCTCACTTGCTTCAAAAGGGGTGATGGCCTTTTGATGCTCTACATTATTACATACTCTAAATTTATTTACAAGTATAACAAATTTTAGATAGTAGTTTAAGTTAATTTTAAAAAAAGTAGGAGAAGGATTACAACTGATAGGTTCTTCAACACTTGTTCAAGGTTATGCAATTTGTTGTCTTGTTTATATGGATGTAGGTGAGATTGCTATCTTTATTTAAAAGTATTTTGACTTAGCTACTGTCCAAATTTGAAGAACCTTGCTGATTCAACCTCGATGACCCCCACACTCTTTCTTTTGTCATGGAACATTGAAATGATGCCTCATCCTTATTATATTGTACAAAATTGAACATAAGACCGAGTTAGTTTTGTACAAATCTCTGTCCATTTATTTAAAGCCAATTTTCTTGTGAATGTTATGTTCTTTTGTGTATATGTAGTAAGTTTAACACACACACACACACACACACACACACACACACACTCGTGATGCCCTAATTTCCACTAATCAATGCTTGACTGACCAAGGCTATTAATGGCTCATGGACTCATACCCAAGAACATAAGTGCACTTAGCTAATCTCACAATTGACTAGAGAAGTTTACAAACACTAGCAATGTACTAAACGTCATTAGTCTTTGATACAATACATTGGGGCCCATGGGGATTAAGCATAGTAGCATTCATGATTTATTAGCATGAATCTTATTTCCGTTGCCTATAGTCTCCTAGAGTTTTGAAGAATTTCAAGATCATTTAGCGAAGAAACCATTGAGTGATTAGTTGGAGTGACAGTTGACTAAATGCCTCACAATTGATTGTTAATTTATGTTTGCTCACTCCATTGTGGTTGACACTCGAACATGTGTTAGGAAATAAGACGTAGCTAAATAGATAATTGAGTAGATTACTTAATGGAGAGAAACAGATTTATATACACGAGATTATAGAGTAGAGAGAGAGAGAGAGAGAGAGAGAGTACACACGATATACGTGGTTCACCCAATGTGGGCTACGTCCACGGGAAAGCAGCCACTCAATGGCTTTAGTACTTCAAAACAAGAAGTTGTTACCATATACATGTGGTAGTGATGTGTGTGAACACACTAGGACCGCCGGGGCATTTTTTCCCTCTTTAGGAGGTTTTTTCCCCCGTGCATTGTATATACGCCCATCACTCTAGGGCTATCTATCTTTCCATTGCACACTAAGTAACACACTCTCTATTGTGTGCCTTGAGCTTCCTTCGTCTTCTCCAAGCTGTGTGTGTTTCTCTGCAACCCTAATTCCAACAATTGGTATCAGAGCAGGTCACGTCCTCCCGGGCTTAGTCGCCAGCTGCTCCAGCACACGCCTGCTCACTTTCTCCGATTTCAGTGAGCTTTGGCGAGCGTTCGCAGGTCGACAAATATTTTGGGAGAGCTCTAAGAGCTTGGTCTGCTCAGAATTTTGATTTGGGCTCATTTCGGCCTCCATTTCCACTACAGGCAGTACTGCACAGGCTATTTCGTCATTTTGTGCAGATTTTCTATCAGTGCCGTTTTCTGCATAACAGGTGCCTTATAGTCTTCTACGGTTTGTGCTATATAGCACAAGTTGTTCCCGCTCCATTTCTCCTATTTTCGGGCAGTTTTCACATCAGGTGCAGCATTTACCATGGCTGACAACAACAACACAGATGTGTTCAAGATGTTTGCTGCTGAGGACAGGTTGGATGGGGACAACTACCCTATGTGGGCTTATATGATGCAACATGTTCTTGTGTCAAAAGGTGTCTGGAACATTGTGCAGGGCATTGATGTACGTCCTAGTTCTGAAGATGTAGGCGATATTGAGGATGTTGCAGGTCTTGCTGCAAGGATTGCAGCTGTTAGAGTTGTTTTGCCTACGGCAGAACAAGCTCGTTGGGATGTTAAGGATGCACAGGCTCATGCATTGATTGCGTTGTCTGTGAAGCGCACCATTATTCCTCACATGCGTTCAGCAAAATCTGCAAAACAGGCTTGGGATATTCTAGCAGGTCTTTATGCAAGCCGCAATGAGGCTAAAATTGCTTTGCTGCGTAAAGAGCTAGAGTCGAAGATTATGCATGAGGAAGATGATATGGACACTTTCCTTGCTAGTGTCAAGGATATCAATGAGCAACTCATTTCTGCAGGTGAAGTCATTTCTGACAGTTCCCTTGTGCAGACTGTTCTTGATGCCTTACCAGATTCCTACCAGACTTTTGCTAGTACTTGGAGACTGATGACCCAAGGAAATCCTGAAGTTGTCAAGTTTGATGCATTATGCACATTGCTGTTGCAAGAGTCACTTTCTAGAAAAAACAGGACTAGGCAGCGTGCAGTTGAACAGGCTTTTATTGCTTCTCAAAGAAAGGGTGGTAACAGTAATGCAGCCACTTCTTATGGTTCTGCTGCGAGTGGCAAAAATTCTGTTCCTAATGCTTCTGCTGGCAGCACTTCGTCTGGCAATTCTGGTGATAAGGGCAAAAAGAAGATGCGTTGCCATTATTGTAAAGCCAATGATCACTTGATCAAGTCGTGTCCTAAGTTGAAGGCCAAAGAGGCTAAGAAGAAAGAGGGTGGTTCCACTGCAAATGCTGGGTCCACTACAAATGCAGCCATTGTTGAGTCTTCTGTGAAAGGAGATTGTGATGCTGATGTTGATGCAGAATGGGCTTTTAGCGCAGAGTGCACTTACAATCCTGCTGTCCATGATGCATGCTTGTCAGTTGCTGCAGATTCACATGTGTGGTATTTCGATAGTGGTGCTACAAAGCACATTACCTCACATCGTGAATTGTTTACCTCTCTCGAGTCTGTCCCTCATGGGAATTCAGTCACTTGTGCCAACAACGCCTCTTATCCAGTTCAGGGAGTTGGAAAGATTGTGCTCACTGCTGCTAATGGCAGTTCCTTCACACTTGTTGATGCACTTTATGTACCTGGGATCAAGAAGAATCTCTTGTCTGTATCCGCACTTGCTAGACTTGGACTTGTAGTCAAATTTGTGGATGACAGATGTACAGTTCATGATCTCAGTTTTGGTGATGAAATTGTTGCATCTGGGCTTTTGTGCCGTGGGCTGTATAAGCTCACTTTGTATGACAAGTATGGACAAAATTTTGCAAATGCTGTTGCAGATTCAAGGGCTATTTCAGATGCAAAACTTTGGCATGCACGTTTTGGTCATCTGAATTTTGCTAGTTTGCTGCGTTTGTAGAAATCTGATATGGTTGCTTCTTTGCCGCCTCTTGAAGCACCTGTCAAACATGTTTGTGAAGGCTGTATTTTGGGTAAAATGCAGCGTTCTAAGTTTCCAAAGGATGGTTCAGTTCGAGCCACATGCAGGTTGCAGCTTGTGCATAGTGATGTTTGTGGGCCCATGCAAACTCCGTCCTTGGGCAATTACCTGTACTTCGTGACTTTCATTGATGATTACTCCAGGCATGCGTGGGTATTTCCGCTTAAAGCGAAGTCCGAAGTTTTTATGTGCTTCAAACAATTTCTGGCTATGGCTGAAAATGTCTTAAAATGTACTATGGGCACCCTCCGTTCCGATCGAGGGAGGGAGTATATGTCGCATGAATTTAATGCATTTCTGGCTAGTCGTGGGATAAAACACCAATGTACAGTGCCTTATACACCTCAGCAAAATGGTGTTGCTGAGAGGAAAAACAGGTCACTAACGAAAATGGCACGATGTATGGTCAAAAGTCAAGCTTTGCCGCATTCTTTTTGGCTTGAGGCCATCATGTGTGCCACTTATGTACTTAACAGGTGTCCTACGAAAGCTTTGCAGTCTATTACTCCATATGAAGCATGGCATGATAGAAAGCCTTCTATTGAGCACATGCGTGCTTTTGGCTGTTTGGCATATGCTTTGGTGCCACAAGTGCAGCGCAGAAAATTGGATGATAAGGCTGTCAAATGTATTTTTGTTGGTTATAGTGCTGAAAGCAAAGGTTACAGGTTGTATCATCCGCAAACAAAACGTATTCTGGTTTCACGAGATGTAGTGTTTGTGGAAGACTCTGTTCAGCCCTTGCTATCATGTACTAGAGACAGTAATGTAAGCTCACAGGACATTTATGACACTTTGTTGCCTCTTTTCAGTGGTGGAAATACAAATGTAAGTTCCAATGAGGCAAATGTACAGCCTATGGGGGTTTCTGAAAATGTTTTAGAACGGTCTATTACTGATGCACATGTACATGATGTACTTGATGAGGAAAGGGCTGAAAATGAGCAGGCTAGAGGTATGCCAAAATGGCTGGTGCACACTTTGCGTGACAGTAAATTGGATGCACCTTTATCTAGTCGTACTCGTTTAGGCTCTCGCCATGCATCTTATGCATCAGATTGTTATGCTTTGGCTATGTCTAGTTTACATGATGTTGAGGAGCCTCTGTCTTTTGATGAAGCACAGAATTCAGAAAATTGGATTGCTGCCATGAAATCAGAATATGATGCACTTATAGAGAATGACACATGGACTTTATGTGATTTGCCTCCTGGAAAAAAGGCCATTGGTACGAAGTGGGTTTACAAGTTGAAACGCAAGCCGGATGGTGAGATCGATCGCCATAAGGCTCGACTTGTTGCAAAGGGTTATGCACAACAAAAAGGCATAGATTATGAAGAGACTTTTGCTCCCACTTGTCGTATGACTACTGTACGTTTTCTATGTGCATTGGCAGCTCATTTTGGTTGGGATGTACATCAATCAGACATTGTTACTGCTTTCTTGAATGGTGACATATTTGAGGAAGTTTATGTAACGTAGCCTCGCGGTTTTGTCATAAAAGGACAAGAGGACAAAGTGTGCAAATGTAAGAAGGCTTTGTATGGGTTGAAACAATCTCCTCGTGCTTGGTATGAGAAAGCTGACACTCATTTGGTTAAACGAGGCTTTCGTAACAGTCCAACAGAAAGCACATTGTATGTAAAGCGTGAGGATGATGTATTTCTCATTGTGGTTCTTTATGTTGATGATTTGCTGATCACTGGACCAAATGAGAGACATATTGCTGAATTTAAGGCTGATTTGAATGCTACTTTCAAGATGAAAGATTTGGGGCTGTTGCATCATTACTTGGGTATACAGTTTAAGCAGTGTGATGGTGGTATTGCCTTGTGTCAGAAAAGTTACATAGAGACATTGCTATGTAAGTTTGGACTTGAGGATTGAAAACCTATTGCCACTCCCATGGAAACAGGTTTGAAGTTGAGTCTACATGATGCTGGCGATCCTGCTGATGTCACTCTTTACCAAACTGCTGTTGGCTGCCTCATTTATGTATGCAACACCAGGCCAGATATTCATTTTGCAGTCTCGCAGGTCAGCAGATTTATGCATAGCCCAGGGTCTAAGCATTGGCAGGCTGTCAAGAGGATTTTCCGCTACCTTAGTGGCACTTTACATCTTGGCTTGTTTTATCCCAAGGGGGGATCATTGCCGCCAGACTTACATGCTTTTTCGGACTCAGATTGGGCTGGTTGTTTTGACACGCGAGTGTCCACAAGTGGTTTTTGTTTCATGCTTGGCAGTTCATGTATATCATGGTTGAGCAAGAAGCAACCTACTGTGGCCACTTCGAGTTGTGAGGCTGAGTACAGGGCAGTCTTCACAGCTACGGTTGAGTGTGTATGGCTCAGACGCCTTATGGCTGACTTGGGTGTTGGACAGGACACTGCCAACACTATCTACACTGACAGTCAGAGCGCATTGGCAGTTGCGAGGAACCCAATTTTTCATACTCGCACAAAGCACATTGAGGTGCATTACCACTATGTCAGGGAGAGGCTCTCAGCAGGAGAGATCAGCTTGGCTTATGTGCCAACACAGGACAACCTTGCAGATCTTTTCACAAAGGCATTGTCTCGTGAGAAGGTTGAAGCTTTCTGCAAAGCTTTGGGCTTACTCCCCTTTGTGGACTGATCCTGTCCTCAGGGCATGGCACTTCCCTTTACTCATGTGCCAGCTCTCGTTCACCGCATCACTCCAGGGGGGATTTGTTACCATATACATGTGGTAGTGATGTGTGTGAACACACTAGGACCGCCGGGGCATTTCTTCCCTCTTTAGGAGGTTTTTTCCCCCGTGCATTGTATATACGCCCATCACTCTAGGGCTATCTATCTTTCCATTGCACACTAAGTAACACACTCTCTATTGTGTGCCTTGAGCTTCCTTCGTCTTCTCCAAGCTGTGTGTGTTTCTCTGCAACCCTAATTCCAACAGAAGTAGTTTACAAAGGGATTATACCCTTAATGGAGCTCCCGCCTTGCTTCACTCTCACCACTTCACACTCACCTTGTTGCATCAACTTCACACTATATGAAATGTGTGTAGATATGGCCTCCTTTTATAGGCCAAAAGGGCTGCCCTCTCTTATGAGAGACATCCATGTGTAGCCGCCCTTGTGCGAATAAGTCCAAATCGGACCCTCCAATCCGCCCATGTGTGGCCGCCCTTGAGAAGACATGTCCGCTTTGAATTCGGCCACCGGCCATTGACTTCCGACCACCGGCCACCGGCCACTGACTACCGGCCCCCGGCCATCGGCCATTGACTACCGACCACCGGCCAACCGACCGGTTGTTTTCCGACCACTTTCCGACCGCCGGCCGGCCATAATATTCCGGCGAAAAAGAATATTTTGGTTTCCGGTGAGTGATTTTCCTTCACGCACGATGGCTTCTCCTCATAATGGGGGCCTTACAAATGTGCGTTTTTACCACAGAAAATTACAATGGTAAATCAGGCTCCATACTTAACAATCTCCCACTTGGAGACTGATCTCCAAACCAACCCTGTGACTGCTTTCCATTCTGGCTTCTTATCCTTGAATGCCGATTGAAGATGAGCAAAAGCTCAACTTCTCCTTGTTGACCACCTTTGTAAACATGTCTGCAGGATTTTCACTTGTATGCACCTTTCCTAGCTTTAGTTGTCCCTCTTCCAAAAGAGTGCGTATGAAGTGATATCTCACCTCAATGTGCTTTGTCCTTGAATGAAAGGCTGAGTTCTTCGCAAGATGGATAGCGCTTTGGCTATCACTGTACAAGACACAATTGTCTTGTTTGAATCCAAGCTCTTCTAAGAATCTGTGAAGCCACGGAATTTCTTTGCTTGCCTCCGTCATTGCTACATACTCTGCTTCCGTGGTAGAAAGTGAAACCACTTTCTGCAGCTTTGAAGCCCAGCTTACTGCTGTGCCTCCAACCGTGAACACATAGCCAGTAGTGCTCCTTCGAGTATCTTTGTCACCTGCCATATCTGCATCAGCATACCCTTCTAGAAAAATATCAGTTCCTCCAAAATACAAAGCATTTGTTGTTGTCCCTTTTAGATACCTAAGTATCCACTTCACAGCTTGCCAATGCTCTTTACCTGTGTTGTCCATGAACCTACTCACAACTCCCACTGCATGTGCAATGTCTGGCCTTGTCCAGACCATAGCATACATTAGAGAACCTACCGCTGCAGCATATGGAACTTTAGACATATAGGCTATCTCCTCTTGTGTCTTTGGACACATATCCTTCGTTAGTTTAAAATGACCAGCCAAAGGTGTAGAAACTGGTTTTGCATTTTGCATTGCAAACCTTTCTAGTACCTTCTTGATGTAATCTTCTTGAGATAGCTTTATTGTCTTCTTCGTCCTGTCCCTTGATATTTTCATACCAAGTATCCTCTTTGCAACACCTAAATCTTTCATTGAAAAAGATTTGGACAGCTCCTCTTTTAGGTCTTTGATGTCCTGCATGTTAGCACTTGCAATCAACATGTCATCAACATACAACATTAGGATGATGAATTTCCCATCTCCCAAATTCTTCGTGTAGACGCAGTGATCCGAGTTGCATCTTGTGAATCTATGATCCAACATCCATCGATCAAACTTCAAGTACCATTGTCTTGATGCTTGCTTTAAACCATACAAGCTCTTCTTTAATCTGCAAACCATTTTCTCCTTACCTTTTACTTCATACCCCTTTGGTTGAAGCATGTAGATTTCCTCCTCTAAGTCACCGTGAGGGAATGCCGTATTTACATCCATTTGCTCGAGATTTAGATCATGAGCAGCCACAAGGCTTAAGACAAGCCTAATTGAGTTCATTTTTACAACAGGAGAAAATATTTCATTGAAGTCAATACCTTTCTTTTAAGAAAAACCTTTTACCACAAGCCTAGACTTGTACCTTTTCTTCCCACCTTCTTCTTCCTTTATCTTGTACACCCATTTGTTTTGAAGTGCCTGCTTACCTTTAGGCAACTCAACCAACTCCCATGTTTGGTTGTGATGTAGTGAGTCCATCTCCACTTGCATGCTCTTCGTCCATTCTTCTTTGGATTCATGTTGCATAGCTTCTTCATATGATTCCGGCTCTCCAGAATCTGAGATCAAGAGATGGTTGAAGGAAGGAACAAACCTTTCTGGAGGTCTACTTGCTCTTGTAGATCTTCGGGGAATAGGTTGAGGCTCCTCATTTGGTTGGCGTTGCTGCACATTGTCACCGTTTGCAGTCCTTGAGTCTTCACCGTCCTCAAGCTCCATGTACTCATCACCTGTTTCTTTTGTTTGTTTTCTTTCCAAGTAATCTTTGTACATATTTTGTTCGTTAGAAATTACATCCCTACTCCTTAAGATTTTACCATCTTCAGGATTCCATAGGCGATACCCAAAGTCTCCTTCTCCATAGCCAATGAAGAAACACTTTTTGGACTTTGCATCTAACTTTGATCTTAGGCTTCTATCTATGTGCATGAAAGCCTCACACCCAAACACTTTGAGAAATGCATAATTCATCGGTTTACCTGTCCATGCCTCTTCTGGAACTCCCCCATCCAATGCCATTGAGGGTGACCGATTGATTAAGTACACAGACGTACTTACAGCTTCCGCCCAAAGCTCAAGCGGTAGGCCTGCATGTAGCCGCATGCTTTGTGCTCGTTCCATGATTGTCCTGTTCATCCTTTCCAAAATCCCATTTTGTTGAGGTGTCCTTGGGGTTGTCCTTTGCCTCCGAATGCCATTGCTAGCACAAAAGCTTTCAAAAGCTTGGCTGCAATATTCGCCTCCATTGTCGGATCTGAGGCATTTAACCTTGGTACCTGTTTCATTCTCCACAAAGGCTTTCCACCTTTGAAATATGGAAAATACATCGGATTTATTCTTCATGACATAAACCCATGTTTTTCTAGTCGCATCGTCTATGAATGTTACATAGTACAATGAGCCACCAAGTGATGGTGTACTTGCAGGACCCCAAACATCAGAATGAACCAACTCAAGTTTTTTAGTTTTTCTTTCATTTCTTGATTTTTGAAATTTTACCCTCTTTTGTTTACCATAAACACAATCTTCACAGAACTCTAAGTCCATTTCTTTCAAACCTGGTAGAAGCTTCTTTGTTTGAAGGATTTGCATTCCTTTGGCACTCATATGCCCAAGTCGGTAGTGCCACACCGCACTGTCAACTTCTGTAGTTGCTGCACAAGCTGAAGGTTGCGTGCTAACAGTACACAAGTAAAGTGTACCGACTTTTTCACCCTTGGCAACCACCAAAGATCCCTTTGAGATCTTCCACCGTTTGTTTCCGAATGCAATGTTGTGACCTTCATCGTCCAATTGTCCTGTAGAGATCAAATTTTTGCGAAGAGAAGGAACATGCCTAACATCTTTAAGCTTCCATTCATTTCCATTAGCAGTTTTGACAGCAACTGTACCTTTGCCGACAATCTCACAAGCTTCATCATCTCCCAATTATACATACCCAAAATTACCTTTAGTGTAGTCTTGGAAATGTTGCTTGTGTGGTGTCGCATGGAATGAAGCCCCGGAATCTACTATCCAGGAATTAGACACATTGTCTAATGAGAGAATTAGAGCATTTTGCTCTACTTTACCTGCCACATTGGCCTCCGATGTTGGCTTGTTGTCTTGAGACTCTGTCTCCTTCTTCTTCTTGGACCAACAATCCTTCTTGACGTGGCATTTCTTGCCGCAGTTCCAACATTCAGGAACTGACTTTGTGCGTGACTTGCTCCGCCTTGAGCGATCACGACCCTTTTGGTTTTTGAACCTCTCCTTAGGCCTTCCTCTTGTTTCCACTGATAGTGCAGCACTTGATGATTCTCCTGTGCTTCTCCTTCACATTTCCTCGCTTTGGAGAACACCCACAACATCATCAAACTTAAGAGTATTTGTGCCAGAGATAGAATTACTTACCGCCATCACAAGGCTGTCCCAACTATCCGGTAGAGATGATAGTATAAGGAGAGCTCGTACTTCGTCATCGAAATTGATTTTCACTGATCAAAGTTGACTTATGTTTGTGTTAAAGTCATTTAGGTGTTCTGCAACTGAACCATTCTCTGCCATCTTTAGATTGAACAAGCGCTTCATAAGAAATACCTTATTGGATGCCGATGGTTTCTCGTAGAAGTCGTCAAGTGACTTCATCAAGTCCTCCGTGGTCTTCATCTCCAAAACATTGAAGGCCACCGTTGACGCCAAGCTTAACCGGATTGTTCCCAGTGCCTTTCGATCAAGGACAATCCATGCTTCATCTGCCATTGTTGCGGGCTTCTTCGCAAGACCGCCTAGTGGCAAATAGAGGTCCTTCTGGTAGAGATAGTCTTCAATCTGCATCTTCCAATGTTGGTAGTTTTTTCCGTTGAACTTCTCAATCTTGAGCTTCCCTTCCTCCGCCATAACTCCCACTCAATTCAAGGAATCCTTTCCTTGAGATAATTTAGCTATGAGCAAACCTTGCTCTGATACCAGTTGTTAGGAAATAAGACGTAGCTAAATAGATAATTAAGTAGATTACTTAATGGAGAGAGACAGATTTATATACACGAGATTATAGAGTAGAGAGAGAGAGAGAGAGAGAGAGTACACACGATATACGTGGTTCACCCAATGTGGGCTACGTCCACGGGAAAGCAGCCACTCAATGGCTTTAGTACTTCAAAACAAGAAGTAGTTTACAAAGGGATTATACCCTTAATGGAGCTCCCGCCTTGCTTCACTCTCACCACCTCACACTCACCTTGTTGCATCAACTTCACACTATATGAAATGTGTGTAGAAATGGCCTCCTTTTATAGGCCAAAAGGGCTGCCCTCTCCTATGAGAGACAGCCATGTGTAGCCGCCCTTGTGCGAATAAGTCCAAATCGGACCCTCCAATCCGCCCATGTGTGGCCGCCCTTGAGAAGACAAGTCCGCTTTGAATTCGGCCACCAGCCATTGACTTCCGACCACCGGCCACCGGCCCCCGGCCATCGGCCATTGACTGCCGACCACCGGCCAACCGACCGGTTGTTTTCCGACCACTTTCCGGCCGCCGTCCGGCCATAATATTCCGGCGAAAAAGAATATTCCGACGAAAAAAAAAGTCTCGGGGGCCTCCGCCCCCGAGGCCTTTAAAGTTGCCCCTGATTCTTGTCCGTGAAAATTTTGGTTTCCGGTGAGTGATTTTCCTTCACGCACGATGGCTTCTCCTCATAATGGGGGCCTTACAAATGTGCGTTTTTACCACAGAAAATTACAAGGGTAAATCAGGCTCCATACTTAACAACATGTACCCATGCCCCATCCAAATCATTGACATTGAATATGTTGGTCTATGCTATAGACATTTTTTTGCGGCGATCCGCTAACATTGGCACCATTGTTAGGGATTCGAACTTCTAATGGTCAAGTGTCTCAAGAGATAGATAAAGAGAGAGCTTGAGCTTTTGCAAGGGCACACACACATAGAGATGGAGGTAAAAGATTGTACTTCTTCTTCTTCACAATCTCAAGATAAGAGGTCCACAAAACATAATGGTAAAATAGAACATAAAAAGGAACTAGCACAACGGTCTAGTATGAACAGCTAGTGAATGAGGTGTGTAGGCCAGTGTGCCATCACTCCAGTAGGTAGACCAGCTCGGTGTAGTCCAGCTGTAATGTCACTGGCAAAGATATCAGTATCCACCAAGGCATGCCAGTGATGATGACGGTCAATGATAGTCCTCTAGGAGTTGTACATGTTGAGATTAACATCTCAACACTCCCCCTCAAGCTCAACATCATCTCTTGTATGCCAAGCATTGCTCAAAACCACCGTAGCTTTTCCGCTCCAAGAACCTTTGTGAAGATATTTGCAACTTGCTCATCTGTCACCACGTACTGTAGGTTAATGTCACCTACTAAGACCCTCCCTCTGATGAAGTGGTAGTGCACCTCAATGTGCTTCATCTTGGCATGAAACAATGGGTTTTGTGCCAATTGTATGCTACTAAGGTTGTTACAATAGATGATAATCGGTCTCTATACCTGGACTCCAAAGTCGTGAAGTAGAAATCCCAGCCATGCTATCTCACATGCTGCCACTGAGCAATTGTAGGTTGCTTCTTGCTGCTCCATATGATAGAAGCACTCCCAAGTGAGAACTTAAATCCGCTAGTAGACCTGCAATTGTATGTACTACCAGCCTAATCCGCATCAGTGTAGCCATAAAGCTGCAACTCCACATTAGCCCTATAAAAGAGTGCATAATCCAAAGTAGCACTCACATAGTTCAAGGTGCATCTCACTGTATCCAAGTGTGGTTTTCTGGGAAACTGCATAAAGTGACTCACCAATCCAACTGTGTAACTCAAGTCTGGATGTGAAATAGTCAAGTAGATCAAGCTACCACATCTTCATGTACATAGTAGCATTATCAAGCACTTGACCTGCAACTTCAAATTCTGATCTAAGGGCATTGCAATTGGCTTACAATCAGCCATACCATGCTTTTTCAACATATCCAAAGTATATTGCCTTTGTGATAGCCATACACCTTCTTTCGTGCGAATAATGTCAATGCTGCCCAAGAAATACTGCAAGTCTCCCAAGTATTTCATGTCAAATCCCTGCATAAGTAAGACCTGCAAGCCCTCTACTTCAGCCACATTATCACCTCCAACAATCAAATTATCCACATAGATACTTATTACCACAATTCTTGCCTCATTCTTTCACACATACAATGAATGGTCTGCATCAGACATCTCAAAGCCCAATGAAACGAGGAATGCCACAATCCTCTTATACCAAGCTCTAGGTGTTTGCTTCAACCTATACGATGATTTCTTTAACCTACATACAAGGTCACGTAGCCTCATATTTGCATAACCTTGTGGCTGCTCCATATACACAGTTTCCTCCAAGCCTCCATTCAAAAATGCATTCTTTATATCCATTTGTTTGAACACCCATTTTAATGCGGTAGCCACTATAATAAACACACGAATGGTAACCATCTTAGCTACGGGGCTGAACGTCTTCTCATAATCAATCTCATAAGTCTGTGAATAACCTTTGGCCACAAGTCTAGCCTTGTACCTACTCACACTGCCATCAAAATTATGATTTATTTTGTAAATCCACTTACATCCAATTGCCTTCTTATCTTTTGGTACTGGTACCGATTCCCATGTTCCATTTGCATCAAGTGAAGCCATCTCTTCATCCATAGCTTT
Source organism: Adiantum capillus-veneris (assembly GCF_014529385.1). NCBI lineage: Eukaryota > Viridiplantae > Streptophyta > Polypodiopsida > Polypodiales > Pteridaceae > Adiantum > Adiantum capillus-veneris. The sequence goes on along the minus strand of NC_140937.1, from coordinate 36,148,367 downwards.
CCACCATTTTTCATACTTGACAACATCCTCAAAACATGTGGGTTCTACTTCCTCTGTAATCGTGACCATAAATGCACAATGCCGAGCCACATAACACTCATAAGTTTATCTCTGCACAAGATTTCTTTCTCTTTTTTACCTGCATGGTCTAGAATCACTTCTAGGTGCCCTATTCCCTGCTTGCCCAGAGTCTTCACAGAGGGTATGCCAAACTCCTCAACCAAACTCTACTCAGAACCATTGCTATCGCCATCGTCATAACCAACACTCAAATTTGGCAACTTAGGGGCATCATCAACTTTTTCCTTTTCTATCCTTGATACATTTGAAGAGTTTGCAGGACTCACTCTTTCACGTAACCTGCCACTCCATGGATTCTCACCATGACTTGCACTAGAGGACCCTTTTGGCCCACTCAAAACTTGTGACTGCGAACCTATATTTTCTGCAGCCACATTCTCTCTTACATCAGCCCCCAAATCATCATTTACATCAACATACCAACTTGACATTTCATAAAAAAACAACATCCTTGCTCACCCTCACTTTACTCGTGACAGGATTGTAACACTTGTACCCTTTCTGCTCAAGGGAATAGCCAATAAACACACATTTTTCATCTTTTGGATCAAGCTTACTTCTTAGCTCATCCGGTACATACACATAAGCAATACATCCAAACACTTTAAAATCTGATACATCTGGATTTTCACCACTAAACTTTTCTTTAGGTGTCATCATGTACTGCAGTAGTAAGGGTCCTGTTCATAATGTAGACACCTACAACAAAATAGCCTCAACCCAATAACAATGAGGCATGTTCTTCTCATTCATCAATTCTCTAGCCACTTCTACAATGTGCATGTTCTTATGCTCATCAACACCATTTTGCTACGGAGTACCTGCATGAAAACTGCCTCTAAATTCCATGCTTTTTTTGAAAACCATTGAATTCATTGGAGAAGTATTCTCCCCCTCCATTTGAACTCAAGCACTTTACATGTTTTCTAGTCTGTTTTTCAATCATAACTTTGAAATTCTGAAAATGCATAAACACCTCACTTTTGTGCTTCATAAGTAGACCCATACCTTCCTCATATGGTCGTTAATGAAACTCACATACTATCTACATCCACCCATGGATACAGTCTTTGACAGACCCCATACATCTGTATACACTAAATCCAATGCATTCCTGCTTACATTCTTATCATGAGGAAATGATGCTTTTGCTTGCTTTCCAAATTGACAAGCTTCGCACACTTTTTATATTTCAACAATGCAAAACATCAATAAACTTGTAACCATCTCTTTAGTTTGCATCATTTTTAACTGCGACAAATTTACATGACCAATACGTTTGTGCCAAATCTCTATATCTAGAACAACACTTGCACCTCGTACAAACATGGAAGCATTCACCTCAGGCACATTTACATCCAAAATAAACATTTTGCCCACTTTCTTTCCTTGCGCAACCAACCTTCCATCCTTCTTATGTTCTTCGACAAAAACACCATCGGAGTTAAACCTGACTTGTAAACCCTGCTCAACTATTTGCCCAAGAGAAACCAGGTTCTTTGTAATGTTGGGTACATGTAGTACATCAGCCAGGTACTCCACTTTACCATCTGGCATAAATAATGACACATTTCTTGTATGCATAATAGGATGTGCAATATCATCCCCAGTTTCTACATAGCCAAGACTTTGTAAAGTTTGCATTTCCTTAAACCATTCACCATGGCTGGTAATGTGATTTAATGCACCACAATCCACATACCAGACATTACACTGGATTTTTCCACATTTGCAAGTGCATCACAAATATCCTCTCAGGCTCATCTGCATTCTTGCTAGTAGTTGCAACACCCATCAATGAAGTGACTCACATATGTTCTTTATCTTAAACGAATAGTCATTGATGGACAGACTTTTCTTCTGCACAATATTCAACTCAGTCTTCAACTACAGCTTCCTTGCCTTAGTGTTGGTCACATCCAATGACAGCAAAGTGTCCTGAGTCTCTTAGGCGACTGCGCATCCTATATATGCCCAATCATAGTGTCTAGTACATTGATAGAAAGCCAATACATGACCTTCTAAGCTCCCTGGTTTCAATCTTTAAATGTCTTAATTTGTGCAGTAGTTGCACCTTCCTCTGGTAGTAGTGGTACTACCTCATGCTCTCCATCAATGTAGTCCTAATAACCTTTGCCCATAAGGAAATTGGTCATTCTAAACTTCCAAGCATGAAGTTGTTCTTGTTTAGCTTCTCACTGACAACCTAGTCAAGCCCATCATTGTTGGACAACATGTTTCCAATCCTTCACATAGTCTTCGAGCAGCCTGCTAAAAATAGTCAGTTACCACTTGTAACCACAATCTGCGTACATACACTTGTTTCACTATACTAAACATTGTCTATGCACAATGCAACCAAATCAAAGCTTTCTGCACCGCCGATATGTAGGTCTGCAAAATCGCGAACGTTAGCATTTTGGCACGTGAACGCACTCTAACTCCGAAATGGGGGTCAAAACGCACTCAAAATGGAAATTTGGTTGCATAGTTGCTGTCCAAAGGAATGTGATTGTATAGAATCTAAGACACACAATCTCCAAGAGGAATCACCTAAATCGAAGATCATTGAGGACGACTCCCGATAATACCGAAGCCGCTTCGTAGGCTGCTCCTACTCCTACTAATTGATCTTTCCATGCACACTAAGTAACACACTCTCTATTGTGTGACTTAAGCTTTCTTCGTCTTCTCCAAGTTGTGTGTTTTTTCCTTGTAACCCTAATTCCAACAATTGGTATCAGAGAAGGTTGCGTCCTCTTGGGCTTAGTCGCCAGCAGATCCAACACGCGCCTGCTCACTTCTTCAATTTTAATGATCTTTTGCGAGCGTTCTCAGGTTGAAAAATATTTGGGGATAGCTTAAAGAGCTTAGTCTGCTCACATTTCTAATTCGGACTCATTTCGGTCTTCATTTCCACTACAAATAATATTGCACAGGCTATTTCGTCTGCTTGTAGAGCTTAGTCTGCTCAGATTTCTAATTCGGACTCATTTTGGTCTCCGTTTCCACTACAGACAGTATTGCACAAGCTATTTTGTCATTTTGTGTAGAATTTTTGTTAGTGCTATTTTTTGTATAACAAGTCCCTTACAATCTTCTACGGTTTGTTCTATATAGCACGTGTTGTTCCCACTTTGTTTCTCCTCTTTTTGGGTTGTTTTCACATCAGGTGCAGGCATTCGCCATGGCCGATAACAACACATATGTATCAAGATGTTTGCTACTGCTGAGGACAGATTGGATGGGGACAATTACCCTATGTGGGCTTATATGATGCAACATGTTCTTGTGTCAAAGGGTGTTGGGAATATTGATGACGTCCTGGTTCTGAGGATGTAGGCGATCTTGAGGATGTTGCAAGTCTTGCTGCTAGGATTGCTGCTGGTAGAGTTGTTTTGCCTATGACAGAACAAGCTCATTGGGATGTAAAAGATGTGAAGGCTTATGCATTGATTGTGTTGTCTGTGAAGCGCACTATTACTCCTCACATTCGTTTAGTGAAATCTGAAAAAAAAGCTTGGGATATTCTGGCTGGTCTTTATGCAAGTCGTAATGAGGCAAAAATTGCATTGCTCTGTAGTAAAGACCTGGAGTTGAAGATTATGCATTAGAAAGATGATATGGACACTTTGCTTGCTGGTGTCAAGGATATCAATGAGAAACTTATTTTTGCAGATGAAGTTATTTCAGATAGTTACCTTTGCAGAATATTCTTGATGCCTTGGCAGATTCTTACCAGACTTTTGCTAGTACTTGGAGACTTATGACCCAAGGAAATCCTGAAGCTGTCAAGTTTGATGCATTATGCACATTGCTGTTGTAAGAGTCGCTTCCAAAAAAAAAACTACTAGACAACGTGCAAGTGAACATGCCTTTATTGCTACTCAAAGAAAAGGTGGTAACAATAATGCAACCACTTCTCATGGTTCTTCTGCGAGTGGGTATCACCTGTTCCTAATGCTTTTGCTGTCAGCGATTTGTCTATAAATTTTAGTGATAAGGACAAAAAGAAGATGCATTTCCATTATTGTAAAGCTAATGATCACTTGATCAAGCAATGTCCTAAGTTGAAGGCCAAAGAGGTTGGTTCCACTACTAATGCTGGTTCAACTACAAATGCAGCTATTGTTGAGTCTTCTGTGAAAGGAGACTGTGATGTTGATGTTGATGCAGAATGGGATTTTAGTGCAGAGTGCACTTATAATCCTACTATCCATGATGCATGCATGTCAGTTGCTACAGATTCACATATGTGGTATTTTTATAGTTGTGCTACAAAGCACAACTATAAAGCTATAGAGCACATTACCTCACATCATGATTTGTTCACCTCTCTTGAGTCTGTCCCTCATGATAATTCAATTACTTGTGCCAACAATGCCTCTTATCCGGTTCAAGGAGTTGGAAACATCGTGCTTACTACTACAAATGGAAGTTCTTTCACACTTGTTGATGCGCTTTATGTACCGAGGATGAAGAAGAATCCTTTGTATGTATCTGCACTTGCTAGGCTTGGTCTTGTAGTCAAATTTGTGGATGACAAATGTATAGTACATGATCTCAGTTTTGGTGATGAAATTGTTGCATCTGGCATTTTATGCCGTGGGATGTATAAGCTCACTTTGTATGACAAGTGTGGGAAAAATTTTGCAAATGCAATTGTGGATTCAAAGGCTATTTCAAATGTAAATCTTTGGCATGTACATTTTGGACATCTGAATTTTGCCAGTTTGGTGCGTTTGCAAAAATATGATATCGTTGCTTCTTTGCCGCCTCTTGAAGCACTTGTCAAACATGTTTGTGAAAAATGTATTTTGGGTAAGATGCAACGTTCTAAGTTTCCAAAAGATGGTTCAGTTAGGGCCATATGCACGTTGCACCTTGTGCATAGTGATGTTTGTGGGCCCATGTGAACTTCATCCTTGGGCAATTACCTTTACTTAGTGACTTTTATTGATGATTACTCCAAGCATGCATGGGTTTATCCGCTTAAGGCAAAGTCCAAAGTGTTTATGTGCTTCAAACAATTTCTAGATATGGCTGAAAACTCTCGAAATGTACTACGGACACCCTTCGTTCCAATCGAGGGAGGGAGTATATGTCTCATGAACTTAATGCATTTTTGGGTAGTCGTGGGATAAAAAACCAATATATAGTTCCTTATATGCCTTAGTAAAATGGTGTTACTTAGAGGAAAAACAAGTCACTTATGAAAATGGCACAATGTATGGTCAAAAGTCAAGCTTTGCCGCATTTATTTTGGCTTGAGGCCATCATGCATGCCACTTATGTACTTAAAATGTGTCCTACAAAAGCTTTGCAGTCTATGAATCCATATGAAGCATGTCATGATAGAAAGCTTTCGATTGAGCACATGCATGTTTTTGGTTGTTTGGCATATGCTTTGTTGCCACAAACACAGTGCAAAAAATTGGATGATAAGGATGTAAAATGTATTTTTGTTGGTTATAGTGCTGAAAGAAAAGGTTGCAGGTTGTATCATCATCCACAAAAAAGCATATTCTGGTTTCACAAGATGTTGTGTTTGCGGAAAATTCTATTCAGCACTTGCTGTCATGTACTAGAGACAATAATGTGGAAGTTCAAATGTAAATTCCAATGAGGCAAATAGCCTATGGTGGTTTTTGAAAATTTTACAGATCAGCCTATTACTGAGGCAAATGTACAGATCAGCCTATTATTGATGCAAATGTACATGATGTACTTGATGAGGAAAGGGCTGAAAATGAGCAGGCTAGAGGTATGCCAAAATGGTTGGTGCATACATTGCTTGAGTAAATTGGATGCACCTTTGTCTAGTCGCACTCATTCAGGCTCTTGCCATGCATCTTATGCATTAGATTGTTATGCTTTGGCTGTGTCTAGCTTACATGGTGTTGAGGAACCTCTATCTTTTGATGAAGCACAAAATTCAAAAAATTGGATGACTGCAATGCAATTAGAATATGATGCACTTAGAAAATGACACATGGACTTATGTGATTTGCCTCCTGGAAAAAAGGCCATTGGTACAAAGTGGGTTTACAAGTTAAAATGCAAGCCGAATGGTGAGATTGATCGCTATAAGGCTCGACTTGTTGCAAAGGGTTATGCACAACAAAAAAGCATAGATTATGAAGAGATTTTTGCTCCCACTTATTGTATGAATGCTGTGTATTTCTATGTGCATTGGCAATCATTTTGGTTGGGATGTACATCAATCATACATTGTTACTGTTTTCTTGAATGATGACATATTTAAGGAAGTTTATGTAACGCAGCCTCGCGGTTTTGTCAAGAAAGGACGAGGATAAGGTGTGCAAATGTAACAAATCTTTGTATGGGTTGAAGCAATCTCCTCGTGCTTGGTATGAGAAGGCTGACACTCATTTGGTCAAATGAGGTTTTTGAACAATCCAACAAAAATCACATTATATGTTAAGTGTGAGGGTGATTTACTTCTCATTGTGGTCCTCTACGTAGATGATTTGCTGATCACTGGACTAAATGAGAGACCTATTGCTGAATTTAAGGCTCATTTAAAGGATACTTTCAAGATGAAAGATTTGGGGCTGTTGCATCATTACTTGGGTATGTATTTTAAGTAGTGTGATGGTGGTATTGCCTTGTGCCAGAAAAGTTACATAGAGACATCACTATGTAAGTTTGGACTTGAGGATTGCAAACCTATTGCCACTCCCATGGAAACATGTTTGAAATTGAGTCTTCATGATGTTGGTGATCCTGCAGATGTCACTCTTTACCAAACTGCTGTTGGATGCCTAATTTATGTATGCAACACGAGGCTGGATATTTAGTTTGCAATCTCATAGATTAAGAGATTCATGCACAGCCCAGGGTCTACGCATTGACAGGCTGTCAGGAGAATTTTTTTCTACTTGAGTGGCACTTTACATCTTGGTTTGTTTTATCTCAAGGGGGATCATCGCCGCCAGATTTGTATGCTTTTCCAGACTTAGATTGGGCTGGTTGTTTTGACACATGTGTATCCACAAGTGGTTTTTGTTTCATGCTTGGCAGCTCCTGCATATCATGGTTGAGCAAGAAGAAACCTCCTGTGGTCACTTCCACTTGTGAGGCTGAGTACAGAGAAATCTTCACAACTATGATTGAGTGTGTATGGCTCAAATTCCTTATGTGGCTGATTTGGGTGCGGACATGACATTGCCAACACTATCAACATTGACAGTCAGAGGATTGAGTGTGTATGGCTCAGATTCCTTATGGTGGCTGATTTGGGTGCTAGACATGACACTGCCAACACTATTGACATTGGCAGTTGCGAGGAACCCAGTTTTTCATGCTTGCACAAAGCGCATTGAGGTGCATTACCAGGGAGAGGCTCTCAACAGGAGAGTTCAACTTTGCTTATGTGCCAACACAAGACGACCTTGCAGATCTTTTCACAAAGGAATTGTCTCATTAGAAGTTCAAATCTTTTCGCAAAGTTTTGGGCTTACTCCCCTTCATGAACTGATCATGTCCTCATGGCATGGCACTTCCCTTTACTCTATGTGCTAGCTCTTGTTCACCGCATCACTATAGGGGGGATTTGTTACCATTTACATGTGGTAATGATGTGTATGAACACACTTAGGATCTTTGGGGCATTTTTTCCCTCACTAGGAGGTTTGTCCACCCCGTGCATTGTAGATATGCCCATCACTCTAGGGCTAACCGATCTTTCCATTTCACACTACGTAATACACTCTTTATTATGTACCTTGATGTTTCTTTGTCTTCTCCAAGCTGTGTGTGTTTTCTTGTAACCCTAATTCCAACGGTGAGTGAGGTGTGTAGGCAAGTGTGCCATCACTCTAGTAGGTAGACCAGCTAGGTGTAGTCCAATTGTAATATCACTGGCGAAGATATGCGTATCCACCAAGGCACGCCAATGATGATGATAGTCATCCAGGAGTCGTACATGTTGAGCTTGACATCTCAACAAAGTGACCTTGTAATCATACTTGTGCTCAGCTGCACTTTAACCCATCCATTTCATTTTCACTAGTAACATAGTAGCAAAACAAAGTTTTTGTCCTTTGACAGAGTTTAGGAGTCGAGGACTAGCCAGATATTTCATTTCTATTTTCACATTGTATGTTCCATCACCATTAGCTCTAGTTTCATGTTTTGTTCATTTCATGGCAATCTTTTAATTTCAATTCAGAAGAGTAGGTTAAGTAGGCTAAGATATCAAACAATTGAGCTACAAAAGTAAGAGAAAAACTAAGCCAAAACACTAACTTGGGCATTAAAAACATTAAACTATGAACGTTTGATAGAAAACAAAGCAAACTAAAACCAAATCACAAAAGATCAAGAGAATAATGTACCTCAAAGTAGAAACTATGAAGTTTGTGCATATCTTGATCCCTTAACTATTGTTAACACCAATTGTCACCATTTGGGTGTAAAAAGAGCTTTTAAACATCATCAAAACCAAGAAACTTAGAAACTCCTTAAAGTCAAAATCATTTGAAGAAAATCTGGGGGGTTTGAAATCCAAATCAAGAAAGATTTTGGGAAACACTTTCCATTGACCTCGTCTATAGGAGGTACAAATTTTGAAGCAAGATCACCTTGGAGTGAGTTTTGGCCAAAGAAGTACTCACTACATAGAGACAACATAGAGAAGCATCACTAGGGGGTTTGGTAGAAATATAAGTCAAATTGTCAAGATCAAGAAAGAGAACATAAACTGCCAGGCAAATCAGAAACTTGGATTTTAGCATCAAAAGAAACTCAAACTAGAAAAGTTTGTGGATATAGCTTGCAAATTTCTAAACTTATTATTGAAACAAAATCTTGATTTTAAACATAAATGTAAACAACATGGCCATATGCCAGTTTAGAGTAGCCAACTCTAGATGCATGCACTATTATACATTGGAATCATTCCTATGTATTGATTGTGCCATGATTGACACTTTCAATTGCAAAGATTTTGACAAATGGTTGACCAATCTGGAAAGTAAAAGAGAAAATTACTTGTCTATGTGGATCCATTAACAAGGCTCCTTGGTGGAGGAGTGTAATGGATGCATACCACGTAATGATACTCGTTATGTTTGCGATTTGCAAGCTTGATCAGAAAGCAAGCTTGATCAGAAGGCACCAAATATGTGCAAATTGAGAATGACTTGGTGGACAATCCAACAAAGTATAAAAGATCCTAAGGAGTTAAAAAGAGACTGTAGTAGAGGAGCAGTGCCAAAAACCATTCTCTACAAAACAATGAAGAATTTTGTCTATGTACTTTCATGCAAGGTGGAAGAGAGCTCATAGTCCACTCCGTAGTGTGGTTCACATGCTCGATCCAAAGTATTGGAATTTAGACATGATGCAAATACAAAGGTGGTCAATGATTTCTATGAGGTAGTCAATATGTTCGACTCCGATGTTTAGGATCAAATTGATTGTATCAAAGAGATGAGTGCATTCAAACTAAAAGAAGGACCTTTTGCGAATGAGTTTGTACAATCAATGATAAAAGAGAAACCTACATGAAAGTGGTGCAAGATGAATGGTGTATCTCAATGCACTATAGCCAAAATCAAAGAGGATCTCACGATAGATGTGGACAATCAGATAGAGGAAAACCAACAATACTCGAACTGAGAACAAAACAATGACTATACACATTCAACATAACTTGAGAAAAGCATCAAGATTGCAAACACGAAATGTAATTCTCTATTGTTATCAATTGTTGTGTTTTGAGTGTGCTTCTACAATACCGAATAGATTTCAAATTACACTAAGGGTGTCTTGGCAAGCTTGCTTGAATTTATACTCATTTTTCATTCCAAACATATAATATAGCCCTTGTGGAATCTTGAGAACATATTCCACATCAGTTTTTGTTTTTCTTTAATCAAATTAAGCACACTACGTGATAATAATGGTCACATGCCAATGTGTAGTATCCATCCATCCATCAATGGTCGTTGAACAGGATTAGGGTTTGTCTTTAAATGATCTTTAAAGAATAGCAAAACATTAGAGGTATTTCTTCTAGCTTTGCGTTCTCTTAACTTCATCCAAGTGTCCACCTTTTGCTGAATAGCTCCGAGAGAATCTTGGTCAAGGTGGCAAAACACTTCTTCTATGAAGTACACTTTTCTAGTTGCACTCTAAAAGTCTATTAACATCTCGTATAGAAAACCTAATGCATAAAAATTTCTAGCTTTTGTGTATGCATCTGAGCACTACGGATCACATATCTTTGGAGCAATACATGGCCGGTTTGTGAGCTCACATTCCCCTGCTTCCTTTGCCTCCAAAATTACAAACAAAAATTGAGACGCATTATGTAAAACAAATTAGATACGCGCTTGGTTGGGGTTCTAAGTATCATATCCCAATCAATAATGAAAATCGGGGTTTATTTTTGTGTGTGAAATCTAGCATTACATTGTAGGGATGCAAATTGCAATGCACTATGTCAACAAAGTGAGCAGTAGCAATGCCATCAATCAGAGCATGTGAAATGGTTGGCATTTGCTCAATCACTGCTTTGAGTCATGTAGTCTTTATCTCTCCCAGCTATTGATTTGTAGGTGGCAAATTCTTCCAATCGTACTACTGAAGCCTGTGCATGCAACACTTAAACGTGCCTTGCTCTGAATGAAAAATGGCACATCAGGACTCCCAAAAATGAGCCCCCATTGTAGTATGGGAAGAGTGTGATCCAGGGGGCCTTTGTAGTAAAGCTGATGCATCTAATAATAGAGGGGTGCATTGTTTGCATGCCCTGGTCTATTTGGAAGCTATCAAACTTTGCTTTTTCTCCTCTTTTGTAGCATTTTCATATGTAAGTGATATGCTCTCGAAAGAAGGATATGCTTTTAATAGTATATAATGTGTTGACACCAAATGAGCCTGATCTAATCCTTGCATCTTCTACTAGGGCTTTGTGAGAGATGCTTATCACATTTGTGTACTTGGAATTCAATGTTGTGCACATGATTGTGTCGGTACCATTGTCATCTGATTGTCCACCCTTGGCCCTTTGTGCATCTTGCGTCATCTTGACCCTCTTAGGTAAAGTCTTGATAAAGTGGATTGGTCTTGGACTTTTACCTGCTTCATCTTTATCTTTTGCTCCTCCCATTGTTTAGCCCACATCTCTACTTTGGCCATATCGCAAGTGGGAGGAAGATATTCTTTCAAATCTCTGCAACATATCTTCATATTGCCAACCATGAAATCTCTAATCCTTGTTGACATGAGAAATTTGTATTGGCCTTTGCCACACAATCTACACACTGTAGTTTTCCAAATAGTTCCAATGAAATCTTTAATGAAGATTTCACTCTAGTTTATTTGTTGAATGCAACCATCTGCACATAAGTATATTGCCAATATGCACTCCTTTCGAATAGAAAGCATGATAATTTTCCTTTTCTTGAGCGTCATTTTTACACTAAAAAGTAAAAAACAACAAATTAAATACAATTGTATGGCGCACCGATGGTCTCACACTAGTTTGCACAAACCATGACCATAATCATAAACATTTCAAAAAATTGTGTCAATTGACTTATACAATCGTGATAACCATTTTTACTTCAAAATGCTGTGTTTGATTGGACAATATGGGTCTAGAATCCTAAACACTTAAGAAAACAAAGTTAAATAGGACAATACGGGGTTAAAAACGCTAAACACTTCAAAAGATTGTGTTAGACCAAAAGACACGAGTTTATATTTTGCACGTCAACACTTCAAAAAACAAGGTTACAATAGAAGACATGTGCATCGTACTTTCAGTTATGAGGTGAAGAACACAACTAAATTGACATTTTGAATCCTTAACCAAATTAGTATTATGAAGGTAGAAAAATCATAAAAATTTGGTCCACTTTTAACAAAGAATTTATAAATTGAATATAACTTCTCACATCGAAAAAAAGATTTTGCAATGCCATTAAGACAAAACTTAAGATTTGTAATGTATCTATTGCCAACATCCATTAACACTAGTCTGGTAACCTAACTGGACATAAAAGTGTCCTTTCAGGGTTTTAGAAAAAAAATTCCAAAACCATAGTAGATCCACTCATTTCGAAAAATCCTTTCATGAGCTTATAGTTCAAAGACAATACTATATATGGCAAAAATGAGAAATTTGTAAAATTTCTCATGTCTTGGTCACAACAAGCCTCCAAAGTTGATGGACCATTGCATTTTCTCCAAAATAGCCATTTGTTATGGTTTGATTGCATACAAATAAGAGTGGGGATTTTTGTAGGACATGAGATAAAATTCCTCGTTAACTTCAATAGGTTGGTGATCAAAACATATGGTTACTTTTGCCTCACTTTTTTTTGGGGGGGGGAAAGAAAAAGGTACAAAAAGTTGTATTTTTTCCATTTTGCGAACCTATCATCAAAGTTTTTTTAGTCACGCTCAATACAGATACTATATACATGTTTTCTTAGTTCACTTTGGGCCTTTGGAGCCATGGAGAAGTGGAACCTTGGGGACAATGATGAAGTGCTAAATACAACAAACATGTCAAAAACATTATGACCTCTAGAATCCCATAGTAACTACTCAATATCTAGCCAAATTTATAATTTATGATTAAATACGGTTACTACCTACAAAATACACACAACTGGCCTAAAAAACTAGCAATATTGAGAAAGCTACACTTGCTACACTAAAATGTCTGGTATTCTTCAGCAATCGAAAAACTCAACCACCATCACATACTATGGTATATAGAATATTAGGTCCCCTAAAACTCAAGGAAGAGTAGATTTATGTTATACATGATACTCACACAATCAAAATTGCATTGAGGTATCAAGAAAGACACCAAAAAATCATGAAAGTGCTAATTTGGGCCAAAAAACAGGATTAGGCAATTCTTGTAATTTTGTCATAACTTTCAATTTTAACACATAGTTCTCCCTAGAAGCATCAAAACATGTTCAAAACTACAAAGGATTATTCTCTATAGCAGTATAAACCTCACAAACATGAAGTTTAGAGTGGTATAGTTGCAAAAATTTAAAAATAAAAAAGCCAAAAACAAGAGCCGTTTTTTCACACAGTTTATGTTCAAAAATATTGTGCAAGAGTAAGGTTAATGGTGAGATTGATATTCTTGTCAATTTTTTTCAACTCATAAGGCCACTTTGTGGCTATATAGCACGTATAAATTCATTTTCATACTCTTCAAATAATTCAAGCAAAATGGTCACTTAACACGACACAAAAGTGTCCAAGGACATTAAAGTGTCATGTTGCCAGTCTAGTGTTAAACAAAGAAATTTTCAAAGTTTTAAACTCACAAACATCTCAAAATTTAATCTCATTTCATAATATTTAGACTGTATAATTTCTTGAGAAAAAACATTGCTATAAATTTTTTTACGAAAGTGTGTATAAATTTTCTAGGTGTGTCCATAGAAGCTATTTCTAAACAAAAAGGTGAGATGAATGTTTCATGTGGATGTCAACTGAGGGAATCATAAAATATACATAAGTAGATACAATGCATTATTGCCAATTGCATACATCTTCCTCGTTTAATTTGTATATTAGAGTATAAATTTCAGTGAAACGTCAATTATTGTGTTTTGAAGGTCTTATTCATTGGGGTAGTCACTATTAAGGTTGTACAAAAGTGATTTGCTATAATTTTTATGAGTACTTTGGATCATATTTCATAACTTGGCAAAAGAATTTCTTGATAAGTTTTTTAAATTTCATGTATCATTTTAATAAAGCAGCGATGATTGATAAAGAATTTAATAGATAGCATGATTAAATTTTTCTTTTAGATTTTTTTATAAAATGTGTTATGATTAGATATGATATATTTTGACAAGAACACTCAAAAATAAAAATTACAAACATTACAAAAGTTTGTATGTAAAAACTCTTCATGGCCGCGTTATCAACCAAGTATTTCATATACTTAATACTTAAGCAAATATTATATATATGCACAATATACACATTATATGGCATTCATAAAGTCAAGTTAACGACCTGAGCACCACATTTATGCAAAAACAAATGCTTCTATCAAATGACAATCTATAACAGCGTTATTGACCAAGTGCAGCTCGAATCTGAAGAGTAAAAATATTTTGAATACAAGCATCATATGGCCACATTACCGACCGATTTCCATATGTTTCTTTTGCAAGGGGGGAAGGAAAGCTAACTCACCATCAGGAATATCACTGTACGTGTTACCAACATAGTATCCCTACAATGAGCCAATACTTACCGCAACAATATCATATTCCTTGCGAAATCGAGGTGATGTTTATGTGGTAAGCACTACTTCATACAATACCTTACGCACACACCCACATTGTGTGGTAAGGTACCTTATTATTGTCATACAATATGACATAAGGCACACTACCACACACAACACAAACACTTGAGCTGTGTGGTTAGGTGCTCTGGTACTATCGTGCATTGTGATGCACAACACATTTCCACATGACCCACTTACTCCCTCTCTCCTCTCATTATGCCTACAAAGGAGGTCGTCTCTCTCTCTCTCTCTCTCTCTCTCTCTCTCTCTCTGTGGCTCAATAAATAACACACAACGGTGTCATGCAGCTCCACTTCCATGCTAAGAAAGATACTAAGAAGATGTACATTGAGCTTAATTGAAGCTTACTTGATGTTTGAGCAGTGATCAAGGCTTGTAAATAAGCCAAGTTTAACAATTAATGTATGTTAACTGCGGCTTTAAAGGGCCAACAGATGCTTTAATGATGCTAAAAAGGAGTATGCTTGAATCACAAATGGGAGATTGCGATCTAGAACTGCATTGCTTGAAGTGCTCTATCGGCCTGTCTTTACGCTTCGCCGATTGGAGCTACGGTGCAAAAGTTATGGTAGTTTGAAGTGTAAGTTTATGCAGATCCGTACCAGACCCGAGGGATTCACTATTAGTAATGGGGGGATGTCACCTGCGTGCATCAAAATTAGAGGAACCCCCCTATGTACGATATCTTACTTGCTAACCTACCCCCCTACATACGGACAAGATACATACGTTCTCGCAATGAGCCATCCCCTCTCATACGGATTTCGTACAGAATGTAATGACCCACTATTTTATGTATACTAGTAATATAACAATTTTAGAACCACATGCTTTTGCAAAAATACATGTTGAACTACAAATGAACAAAAGTGTACATTATAGTATGTTTTCATTTGCAATAGATGTTAAGAGAACAAACCATGAAAAGCAAAAAGTATAATGAATACTAAATTAAAATAAACTAATCATTTCAATGTAATTTGCCAAAAAACAAATAGCATTTGCCTTGTAAACTGATACAAATCTCAATCTCAAAACATATGATACTAGCCACCTACTTAGTAGGCTTAAGCATAAACGTACATTCATATCACATATAATTGTTTTTGTTCAAAAAGATTAATCTTTTAATGGGTTGTTTTGTAATGTGTTTTCATTTGATGAGTGAAGTTTTTCATGTAGTCACCAAGATTGGAAAATGGAACGCAAGGTGCATGTTTCATTACAGTCCATATGCTTTCTTGTTTAGAGTGTGCTGCTAGAAAAACACCAGGGTATGCTAGACGTGTCTATATTTGTAATTATATACAAAATAAATACTGTATGTGTGACACATAGACCCAACGTATGTTAAACGTGTCTTGGCAAGAAACTATAGCTCAAGATAACATACTCGGTCAAGCCATATGACCATGTCGAAAATTGAAACTATAGAATTTGTAACTACATGTAAAAGAAACTAACGATCTTAAAATCTTTAACGCTTTTTATCATAAAAAGAGACACAACTAAAGGTAAAAATCGATAGCTCAAGATGGCACACCCGGTCAAGCCATATGACCATGTGACAAATTGAGACTATATTTGTACTTATATACAAAATAAAAAAGACATTGTGTATGTATGACACCTAGACCCAAGGCATGCTAGATGTGTCTATATTTATAATTATATATAAAATAAAAACATTGTGTATGTGTGACACAAAGACCCAAGGTATGCTAGACGTGTCTTGACAAGAAACTATAGCTCAAGATAACACACCCGATCAAGCCATATGACCATGTGAAAAATTGAGACTATAGAATTTGTAAATACATGTAAAAGAAACTAACGATCTTAAAATCTTTAATGCTATGATGTCACACATCCAGTTTGAGATCAAGTACATTCTTTATTGAGTTAATACAACACTACCACCTAAAATTGTGAGTATGGCCAAAACAATAAAGATTGCGGCGTATTCAACTCTTTAAGACTGACGCATATAAAATACTTTAACCATATAAAACACAAGATTTACAAGCTCCGACACAAAGCATTTGTCAAATTTTCAAGTATTTTTTTATTGAACACCTTTCACTATGGTAGATGGAATTGTTATTTAACCAAAAAACAAATCACATTATATATACATAGTCCGCATTGTTTAGTGGAGAGTTGACTCTTTAATGGACATTGAAAACTGAAATAATGCATTCTAATTTTCATAGATTATCACTAACTTGAAAAATCTAGCTAGATTTCAAGCTTGTCTTGAAAACATTTGACAAAATGTGACAAGATATAGTGTAACTACCGGTAGATGCTTCAAGCTATGATCTAAAAGCCGATTTAGTGCATCGGACAAGCAACGAGAGGCTCAGGGAGTCAACGTTGGCGGCTGCAGTGGAAGAAGTCAGGACTCGGACGCCAACTCCAGCAGGTCGAGATGTCAAGACTAAGCGTCATTGATGAGCAGGTCAAGACTCGGATGCCATAGCTAAAGCCTAAGAGCATTGAGCATGCAAAAATGAGTCACGACTAAAAGAAGGTCAGGACGTCAGGACTAAGCCTCACTGATCAGCAGGCCAGGACTCGAATGTCATAGCTGAAGCCTAAGAGCATTGAGTAGGCAAAAATGAGTCAAGACTAAAGTGAACTGAGAACTCACCTTGCGTCTGCCAATCACTTCGCTTGCAAGGTGTTGGCCTCCCATCGTGAGCGTCAGCACAAACTCCTCCTCGCATTGTCATCATCCTTGCCAAAGAAGCCTGAAAAGAGGAAGCTTAATAAGACTCAGTGAGGCCCAAGGAAGCCATTGAGAACACAAACTTGTTGCAGGATGCAGAGCTCAAAACTACAAAACAAAGGCCTAAAAGCAAGCAGTCACAAATTTAACTGATCAGTAGAGAAAAGCTAGCTTTTTTATGAGATGTAGCTATAGCAGAAAGAAAAAACCGTCGTTCCAGGTATACAAGACACCATCAACCAATCCGATAGGATTAATGACACAATGCTGAAGACATTGAAGCTTCTGCCACTATAGAAGCTTGCATCATAGTGTAGTCAAACATCTTAAGCATAGAAACAATATACGATTTACAGATCAACATTAATTCAGGGAAGAGTTTGTGGCAAAGCCTTGCTAACTTGAAACAATTTGAAATCCAACACTGGTTGGGAGTGGTGAGCGTAGATCTAAAGCCAATGTCTACCAAGTGAGAGGGTATACTAGGAAGCTAGAGAAGTTAGAAAGCAGCAAGGTGAAAATTTCACTTAAAGAAATCTGACAACCTTCACTGAGGACAGATCTAAACATTGTTTTCAAACAAGATGATTTCACAGGCTAGCTACATTGTCAAATATAAACAAAACTGACAACAAAATCATTATACCAGACATAAATGAAACTGTAACATCGGAGAAATGGCAAAGAAGGCATGAAAAAACAACATTTCACAGAATAAAATAGAATAAAGAACGATAGAATGAGATCTTAAAGGCACTCACCTTGAAGGCAGTCGCAGTTTTTAGCCTCTTTGCGAACAACGTCAAGGACAGAATCAATGAGCTCCATGGCTTCGGTGTACCTGGATTGAAGCCACCCCTGCGGGATGGGGCGCCTTTGCAAAAGATGCCTTTAAGTTTTTAGTCTCCGATGATTTCTTCATGTTACGCGCCTTTGTTAAAGCCCGCCAAGTAGAAGATGCCTTTAACTTTTTAGTTTTCGATGATTTCTTCATGTTTACGGGCCTCTGTTAAAGCCGGCCAAGTAGTAGCTCCCATGACAGGTTGAGGCTTAACGTCAATGACCCTTGGCCCAGTTGTTGCCAGCTCCAGACTGGCCAACGACAGTTATCAAGGCGGAAGATCTGCCCATAGAGGCCTATTCGAACACTGCCCATAGTACCTGGCTCCAGATCCATGAGCATAGCCGAGGCACATAGCACCCGTAGCTTGCCTCATTGTAGTACACATTCACTCTCTCCAACTGCACGTCAGCGTCGCTGCTGTATGACCCCGTGGGATCAATGCCGTGCTCTGTGCATACCACCTCCCAAAACTTGGTGCTGATTTGGTTGCCACATTGGCCCCCCTGCACGTGCAAGGTCTCATGCATCTTGGCGAGGCTGAGAGGAGAGCAAGAGAGCAGTAGATAAGAAGCTTCACGATACCAAGTTCACCTCTAAAACACACACAGATTTGCATCGCATCAAATCTTGGTAGGACCAAACATTCATTTTTTGAATCTAACGCCTCCTCCTTGGGCCTAGACAAAGTTTTAGAAGACAAATCCTTTTCTCGCTCTTCATCCTCTCTGTTAATATGAGTAGCTGCTACATGCTCCTTTTACAAACGATCATGCGCCTGTTGCTCCCCAGCGATGGTGACCTGGAGCTCTCCTGCTGTAGAGGTTAGCCTGGATCTGAAAATTGACCGATTTCCCGCTGAGCCGCTCTATTAAAAGGGATGTGTGCAAGTAGGGGGTCTGTCACATGTAGGGCAGGTCGGCTGTCACCCTTTTGGAACATGAAAGGTTGGTTGGTGCCTTTCTTCAATAGATGTAAAGCACACTTTTGAGCAAGGTAGAGGTCTCCAAAGATGAAGACAAATTTGAGAGAGAGAGAGAGAGAGAGAGAGAGAGAGAGAGAGCACCAATAACTGATGAAAAAGACTTCCTGATTTTCCACCTGCCTGCTTTTCTTTCCCATTCATGTGTGTCTGATCCTCCGACTCACTAGAATAGCTGCCATTATTAGACATGCATTCAAGCTCTCCGGCCCCTCCGTTGGAGCTTGCATTATCTTCCTCATCATCAATAGATTTGAACCTCCCATTCAAATAACCTGCTTCAGTATCTGCGGCAATGGACTCAAGAGCATGGAAAGTGCTGGAAATTGGATTGTAAGCATTGGCACTTGTACTCTCGCTGGCAACTTGTCGAGCTGAAGACTTTTGATCCCTTGCAGCTTGCCTCTCATTGGACTTTTGATTTGAAGAAGACATCTGTAAATGCCAAAGACAGATGTCAACACATGTCTGTAACACAATCATTGTTAAAATAAATAGAGTTTTCACTAGCAAAACACCAGACATGTTGAATCATGTCTTGGCACCCTTCAACTAAAATCCACACAGGCCAAATGGTGAGGGTTTGAATGATATTGCAGGTTTTTCCCTAACAGTAAACAAAACCACACACTCTGCCTCACCTCTTCATATGTGCAGAACCACACGCACAAAATCTTGAGTGCATAAGGGAAATTCTTTCACAAAGAGCACAATGAAGGTCTGATGATGCAATAGAAGAATGTTTTCTCTCTTGATTCCATACATGAGAGTCCTCTTAGCGAGTTGAGACCAGATCAATGACCGTCAATGTTGTCATGCAAGATCTACTACGGCCAGAAGATTTGGCGCAGAAATTGCAAAACACCAACCCTACCTTTTCAGGAAACCCTATTGAAGCGCTTGAAGCTCAAAAAATCTAAGAAATAACGCATGATCGGTGAAGAAGCTGCCACAGAAGTGTAACTATGAGAAGGTAAAGGAGCGCGGAATGCTTCACTTACCTTAGGATTGAGGCCGTCTGCGTTTCCAAGAGTCCTCACTAATGGTAAAGCTCGCGTGCTGCGTTAGGGCAAAAGGGTCGTTTGTCGTGTGCCTGTGTAGGTGGAGGGGAGGGAGGGGGGAAGACGGGTGTGTTGCAGTGCTCAAAATTTTTTTCCCAATAAATTGACAAAATTTGAAGGTTTTTACGCCAAATTACACTAAATTTTGTAGGTTTTCTCACCTTCAAATTTAGAATTTAGAGGTAAATTTCAAAATTTGTAGGTGGGATTACACTAAACCTAGGTTTTTTTCGAGCAGTGTGTTGAAATGTGGGCGTGCGTGCGACAACTTGGGGGTAAGAGTGGATCCAAATTGCAGATCCCTACAGGCGGGCTTCACACGCAGGGCGGGTTGAGGGATACTCTCATCGCCCACCAGCTATTGCCCATCTACCTGCGCAATCCCATGCCCATCTCTTGCCAATGTTCCCGACCTGCCTGCGCACTTTGTCTCTGCCTTATACGCGCTCTTCCCTCTTACCAAAAGTTTGCCGCCCAAAATATGAGAGGGAATAAGAGAGCACATCCGAAGAGTTTTGATCTCAAGACTTACTACTCAAGATGAACAGTTTTATAGTCCCAAAAAAAAAAAATCATTGCTTTAAAAATCATCCCCCCCCCCCCCCAAAAAAAAAAAAAAACAAATCGGCCTCACATGTCCTGCGCTTTCTACCAGGGCCCGGTTTAAGCTCTACCGTTCCGCTTCTCGTTCACAGAGGGCGGCATCAAAAAATGTAAGCATTGCAAAAAGCCAACGACATGCAAGGCAAGTCCATTGATATATTAAGGGGTGTCAGGCCTTCCTTGCTACACACACCTCGACTCCGTATAGATCCTCAATCACTAGAGGGCAAGACACAGGAGGGAAGCTTCAGGAGGAAGGGATGCTGTCAGCATGAGGAAGATGGCGTCTTGGGTAGTGGTAGAGATATGGAAGAAGAATTTCTTTCTCTCTCAGAACTCGCCAAGGACCGAACATTTGGGACAAGGAAGTCGCAGAACTGTTAGCTAAGAGAGGACATGGAGGTACCATATCTTCTCATTGGTATAGCTATCTTAGTTTGCTAGTGGAGTAAATTAACTCTTTGAAATACCAAGAACAACACCCTCATGTGAAAGTTTCTTTAATTGGCTTGTTAGGGCATGTGTCTTATGGCATAAGCACTTAATATCCCCCCCCCCCCCCCCCCCCGTGTGGGGTAGCTCCCCCCCTCCCTTATGCATACGGTACGAGCATGAAATAATGGGGGGCTACCCCTATTGTATACGCTTATGTTTGACCTCTGAAACCCCCCCCTCTTGTACACTCACGTGATACTATACGAAAATACATAGTGCATCCACCGGGGTACCAGATTGGCAAGTGCAACTAAGTGGACAGAAATGAAGTGAATGCATGGGCCTAGAGTGCTCACTTTGTGGAGCACGTCGGTCTTTTAAGATCGGTGATCGGAGTTCCGGCTGCCAAGATATTGGCCATTAAAAATTCATCGAGGGCCGGTTCCGTGCCAGTTCGGTCCGCTCGGTCGATGTGCCATCTGGGAATTTTGAGCTTCAAGCAGGGAATGCTCAGTAGGCAATAATTGAGCTCGTCACTGGATTAGTCGACACAAATTCCACATAGGACAATGGCAAGAGAATTTTGGATGACCTGGTACTAGGTCCAGGTCTAATGCGGTGCTTTAACATTAATGTGGTTGATATATGAGCATTGATTGTAGAGTATGTCCAACCTAGCTACGACACGGATGCTCTAATGCTTTTAGCTGAATGTGAAGGGAAGGTCCTAAACTTGTATCTTAATGGCCTGTGGCAATGTCCACAACACTGAAATGGGCAACAAAAACTCACAATGATAATGTCAGTCAATGGTAATGGAGAAAGTCATTGAGCTTGGCGATGCTTTGGCGGATATGTTTGCCAAGTGTGGTGCCCTTAAAAAGCTTAAGGCCAAATGCGGTGCTCTTACAAGGTTTAAGGCCACCCAATGAAGCATAGGCCGCTAATGCACTTGGACTAGGGCCGCCTGCCCAAGGTGATAAGTAAAGTGGCCGCCCAATTTTTTTAATAAGGGCAAATGGGAAGTGAAGAAGAAAAAAAAAGCAGAGCATGGCCGGTAGGGCAACGAGCAGAGACTGCGCAGGGGAAAATGAAGTCGCGACGGCCAGGGAACTACACAGACGAACTTGGCCATGTGACGAAAACTCCTCAGCTTGCCATGGCGCGCCGTTTCGGCACCAGCAGGGTTGAATTTTGTGCCGGCCATCATACCCACTGCCATGTCATCACCCTCATTCCCACAACGACGGCGCCGTTGTTATGAAAAAGAGGGGAAGCTAATAATAGGGAGTTATATAGCGGGGCTCAACAAGGTGAAGAAAACGTGAGAAGAGGAGGGGAGAAGGGGAGCTCGGAAGCAGAAGCCGAGGCAAGCTCGCTCTCTCTCACTCTCGTCCTCGGCTATCAAAGCAAGAAGCCAAGGCACGGGTCCGCTTTCTCTCATCCTCAGTTAGGAGCAAAGGGAGAAGCTCTCTCTCTCTCTCTCTCTCTCTCTCTCTCTCTCTCTTTCTCTCGTCTTTGGTTAGCAAAGCAAGAGGATAAGCAAGGGAGAAGGACTCAAGGGTAGTTGTTGTGGGAAAACGAGGGAGAAGGAGTGTTGTTGAGAAGGTAGAGGAGCAACGGAGCTAAAAAAAAATCAAGGAGAAAGCATTCTCTCTCTCTCTCTCTCTCTCTCTCTCTCTCTCTCTCTCTCTCTCTCTCTCCCATCAAAGCAAGGGGAGAAGGGAGTCCATGTTACCATATAAATGTGGTAGTGATGTGTGTGAACACACTAGGACGCCGGGTCATTTTTTCCCTCTTTAGGAGGTTTCCCCCCCCCCCGAGCATTGTATATACGCCCATCACTCTAGGGCTATCGATCTTTCCATTCGCACACCAAGTAACACACTCCCTATCATGTGCCTTGCAATTCCTTTGTCTTCTCCAAGCTGTGTGTGTCTCTCTGCAACCCTAATTCCAACAATTGGAATCACAGTAGGTTATGTCCTCCCGGGCTTAGTCGCCACTTGCTCCAACACACGCCTGCTCACTTTCTCCAATTACACTGAGGTTTGGCAAGTGTTCGCAGGTCGATAAATATTTTGGTGGTGCTCGCAGAGCTTAGTCTGCTCAGATTTTTGATTCGGGCTCATTTTGGCCTCCATTTCCACTACAGGCAGGTCTGCATAGGCAATTTCATCATTTTGTGCAGAATTTTTGTCAGTGCCAATTTTTGCATAGGTGCCTTACAGTCTTCTACGGTTTGTGCTTGTGTTGTTCCCGCTATTTTCGGGTAGTTTTAACATCAGGGCAACATTTACCATGGCTGACAACAACACATATGTCTTCAAGATGTTTACTGTTGAGGACAGGTTGGATGGGAACAATTACCCTATGTGGGATTATATGATGCAACACGTTCTTGTGTCAAAGGGCGTCTGGAATATTGTGCAGGGCATTGATGTACGTCCTGGTTTTGAGGATGTAGGCGATGTTGAGGATGTTGCAGGTCTTGCTACTATTAGAGTTGTTTTGCCTACGACAGAACAAGCTTGTTGGGATGTAAAGGATACACAGGATCATGCATTGATTGTGTTGTCTGTGAAGCACACCATTGTTCCTCACATCCATTCAGCAAAACCTGCAAAACAGGCTTGGGATATTTTGGCTGGTCTTTATGCAAGTGGCAATGAGGCTAAAATTGCTTTGCTGCATAGAGAGCTGGAGTCGAAGATTATGCATGAGGAAGATGATATGGATACTTTCCTTGCTAGTGTCAAGGATATCAATGAGCAACTTATTTCTGCAGCAGGTGAAGTCATTTCAGACAGTTCCCTTGTGTAGACTGTTCTTGATGCCTTACCAGACTTTTCCTAGTACTTGGAGACTTATGACCCAAGGAAATCCAGAAGTTGTCAAGTTTGATGCATTATGCACATTGCTATTGCAAGAGTCACTATCCAAAAAAAACAGGACTAGAGAGCGTGCAATTGAACAGGCTTTTATTTCTTCTCAAAGAAAGGGTGGTAACAACAATGCAGCCACTTCTTATGGTTCTTCTGCGAGTGGCAAAACTTCTGTTCCCAATGCTTCTGCCGGCAGCACTTCGTCTGGCAATTCTGGTGACAAGGGCAGCACTTCGTCTGGCAATTCTGGTGATCAAGCACATTACCTCACATCGTGAATTTTCAACCTCTCTCGAGTCTGCCTCTCATGGGAATTCAGCCACTTGTGGCAACAATGCCTCTTATCCGGTTCAGGGAGTTGGAAAGATTGTGCTTACTGCTGTAAATGACAGTTCCTTTACACTTGTTGATGCACTTTATGTACCTGGGATCAAGAAGAATCTCTTGTCTGTATCCGCACTTGCTAGACTTGGACTTGTAGTCAAATTTGTGGATGACAGATGTACAGTTCATGATCTCACTTTTGGTGATGAAATTGTTACATTTGGTCTTTTGTTTCGTGGGCTGTATAAGCTCACTTTGTATGACAAGTGTGGACAAAATTTTGCAAATGCTGTTGCAGATTCAAGGGCTATTTCAGATGCAAAACTTTGGCATGCACGTTTTGGTCATCTGAATTTTGCTAGTTTGCTGCGTTTGCAAAAATATGATCTCGTTGATTCTTTGCCGCCTCTTGAAGCAATTGTCAAACATGTTTGTGAAGGCTGTATTTTGGGTAAGATGCAGCGTTCTAAGTTTCCAAAGGATGGTTCAGTTCGAGCCACATGCAGGTTGCAGGTTGTGCATAGTGATGTTTGTGAGCCCATGCAAACTCCATCCTTGGGAAATTACCTTTACTTTGTGACTTTCATTGATGATTACTCCAGGCATGCATGGGTATTTCTGCTTAAAGCGAAGTCCGAAGTTTTTATGTGCTTCAAACAATTTCTGGCTATGGCTGAAAATGTCTTAAAATGTACTATGGGCACCCTCCATTCTAATCGAGGGGGGGAGTATATGTCTCATGAATTCAATGCATTTCTGGCTAGTCGTGGGATAAAACACCAATATACAGTGCCTTATACACCTCAGCAAAATGGTGTTGCTGAGAGGAAAAGTCACTTACGAAAATGGCACGATGTATGGTCAAAAGTCAAGCTTTGCCGCATTATTTTTGGCTTCGGGCCATCATGTGTGCCACTTATGTACTAAACAGGTGTCCTACAAAAACTTTGCAGTCTATTACTCCATATGAAGCATGGCATGATAGAAAGCCTTCGATTGAGCACATGCGTATTTTTGGCTGTTTGGCATATGCTTTGGTGCCACAAACACAACGCAGAAAATTGGATGAGAAGGCTGTAAAATGTATTTTTGTTGGTTATAGTGCTGAAAGAAAAAATTACAGGTTGTTTCATCCACAAACAAAACACATTCTGGTTTCATGGGATGTAGTGTTTGTGGAAGATTCTGTTCAACCCTTGCTGTCATGTACTAGAGACAGTAATGTAAGCTCACATGACATTTATGACACTTTGTTGCCTCTTTTCAGTGGTGGAAATACGAATGTAAGTTCCAATGAGGAAAATGTACAACCTATGTGGGTTCCTAAAAATGTTACAGATCAGCCTATTACCGATGTAGATGTACATGATGTACTTGATGAGGAAAGGGCTTAAAATGAGCAGGCTAGAGGTATGCCAAAATGGTTGCTGCACACTTTGCGTGACAGTAAATTGGATGCATGTTTGTCTAGTTGTACTCATTCAGGCTCTCGCCATGCAGCTTATGCATGAGATTATTATGCTTTGGCTGTGTCTAGCTTACATGATGTTGAGCCTCTGTCTTTTGATGAAGCACAGAATTCAAAAAATTGGATGGCTGCCATGCAATCAAAATATGATGCACTTATAAAAAATGACACATGGACTTTATGTGATTTGCCTCCTGGCAAAAAGGCCATTGGTACAAAGTGGGTTTACAAGTTGAAACGCAAGCCGGATGGTGAGATCGATCGCCATGAGACTCGACTTGTTGCAAAGGGTTATGCACAGCAAAAAGGCATAGATTATGAATAAACTTTTGCTCCCACTTGTCGTATGACTATTGTGAGTTTTCTAAGTGCATTGGCAGCTCATTTTGGTTGGGATGTACATCAATCAGACATTGTTACTGCTTTCTTGAACAGTGACATATTTTTGAGGAAGTTTATGTAACGGAGCCTTGCGGTTTTGTCATAAAAGGACAAGAGGACAAAGTGTGCAGATGTAAGAAGGCTTTGTATGGGTTGAAGAAATCTCCTCGTGCTTGGTATGAGAAAGCCGACACTCATTTGGTCAAACGAGGCTTTCGTAACAATCCATTGTATGTAGAGCATGAGGGTGATGTACTTCTCATTGTGGTTCTTTATGTCGATGATTTGCTGATCACTGGACCAAATGAGAGACATATTGCTGAATTTAAGGCTGATTTGAACGCTACTTTCAAGATGAAAGATTTGGGGCTGTTGCATCATTACTTGGCTATACAGCTTAAGCAGTGTGATGGTGGTATTGCCTTGTGTCAAAAAAAGTTACATAGAGACATTGCTATTGTAAGTTTGGACTTGAGGATTGCAAACCTATTGCCACTCCCATGGAAACAGATTTGAATTTGAATCTAGATGATGCTGGCGATCCTGTTGATGTCACTCTTTATCAAACTGTTGTTGGCTGCCTCATTTATGTATGCAACACGAAGCCGGATATTCAGTTTTTAGTCTCACAGGTCAGCAGATTTATGCATAGCCTAGGGTCTAAGCATTGGTATGCTGTCAAGAGGATTTTCTACTACCTTAGTGGCACTTTACATCTTGGCTTGTTTTATCCCAAGGGGGGATCATTGCCGCCAGACTTACATGCTTTTTTGGACTTAGATTAGGCTGGTTGTTTTGACACGCGAGTGTCCACAAGTGGTTTTTGTTTTATGCTTGGCAGTTCATGTATATCATGGTTGAGTAAGAAGCAACCCATTGTGTCCACTTCGAGTTGTGAGGCTGAGTACAGGGCAATCTTCACAGCTACGGTTGAGTGTGTATGGCTCATACACCTTATGGCTGATTTGGCTGTTGGACAGGACATTGCCAACACTATCTACACTGACAGTCAGAGCGCATTGGCAGTTGCGAGGAACCCATTTTTTCTTGCTCGCACAAAGCACATTGAGGTGCATTACCACTATGTTAGGGAGAAGCTCTCAGTAGGAGAGATCAGCTTGGCTTATGTGCCAACACAGGACAACCTTGCAGATCTTTTCACAAAGGCATTGTCTCGTGAGAAGCTTGAAGCTTTCCGCAAAGCTTTGGGCTTACTCCCCTTTGTGGACTGATCATGTCCTCAGGGCATGGCACTTCCCTTTACTCATATGCCAGCTCTCGTTCACCGCATTACTCCAGGGGGAATTTGTTACCATATACATGTGGTAGTGATGTGTGTGAACACACTAGGACCGTCGGGGCATTTTTCCCTCTTTAGGAGATTTTCCCCCCCGAGCATTGTATATACGCCCATCACTCTAGGGCTATCGATCTTTCCATTTGCACACCAAGTAACACACTCTCTATTGTGTGCCTTGAGCTTCCTTTGTCTTCTCCAAGATGTGTGTGTTTCTTTGCGACCCTAATTCCAACAGTCCAAAGGGATAAGCAAGGAGTCAAAGGCAGAAGCCAAAGGGTTAGAGCGCAACAAAGAGGGATTCTTCTCTCTCTAACGGAGCAGAAGCCATTCCTGACTGAGATAATAAGTAGAAAGAACCAGAATTAGCAACACAGGGTAACTTTTTGCGGTAAATCGACATGCTTGATCTTATGTTCATCGACACCGATCACTGGCAGACATCTTGAATCATTGTAGGCTAAAATAGTTTGGCCTAGATTTTGTAAATGGGAGCTTAAACTCCTTGATTTGTAGTTAATTAAGTCGATGGTGCTATTAATAGCACCACCTTGGCTAACGTGCATCGGATTTTTGTCGATGTCATATAAAATCAATTAATTTAGCACCTTTGTTCCTGTTTCCAAGAGGTTTCTTGATAATTTTGCGGTGTAGTGCATCTTTTCTTCCCCTCTTTTCTCACAGCTAGCAACCCCGTGCTGACTCGACTCACATTTTGAGCACATATCCCCCGACAACGGGCTCGAGCAGGCTTGCCTATATATTAAGTTAAAGGCCCGTCAAGCTTTTTTGTTTTCTCCATTGGTTTTTTGGTATTTTGATTTTTCTTGGCGGGCACGATGAACTTTTTGTGGGTTATCAAGTTGCCCTTGACCGGCTTCCTTGTGGTTATGTTCAATATCACTATGTGAATATGGTAATAACACTTTGTGATCGATCACAATAAATTTTATTTGATTACATAAATCCCTAGCCCAAATGAGCATCTTTATATTTTACTTGTATAAAACCTATAAAATATCATTTGCATTTCATAAAGTTTACAACAAAAAAAGATAATTATAAAGTTTGAAATTAACAACATTCTCTAAATTACATATCAACAAAGGAGCAATTTTGAAATCTATAAATAAAGCCAAATTATTTTAGCTTTTATGTATAAATGAGTGTGATGTGTCATTGCGCTTTTAAAAGAGGACCACAAAAAAAGTATCAATCTACATCCTCCTCTTCCTCATCCAAAGGTACATAAGTGTGATCGCTCTGACTATACAACAATCAAAACCAAAATAAATAAATCAATAACATTTACTGAATATACTTACCATTCGTAGAGATCCAAATGCAGAGAAGTTGAACAGCTCACAAGAGATATTGTTGTTTTCTAACAACCATCACCAAGTATCAAGCTTTGTGTGTCTCTCTTGATACTTAACCATGTCTCTAGTAGCATGACTGATCAGAGTGATAATTTCCTAAAAACACTTTACATAAGCTAAAATATCTCCTCTATATAAGCTTACGTAATAAGAAATTGCTTATATATTTGCCTTTTTAAGCTGCTTTGCCTTCCGAACCATAGAGCGTGGGCATTTTCTAGCCTGAGGTTCATGTTGATGTCTATGGGAAGATTCCATTGCCGCTTTAGCAGCAGCCATGTTGCTGCCACGAAAGCTCCACTCTAGATTTGAGACATGATTTACCTGATTAGCGGTGGAATGTCATAGACATGATTGCATATTTTATAGAAAATTGTTTATATACCCATGCAATTGCATGGAGAAATGCTCATTGGGGGAGAGGGGGTTGGAAAGCGAGCATGTAATGTTTTCTTGACATAGTGTGTACGGAATGTTGGTCTTTGAACTTAAGAAAACAATTCTTATACGTTGAGTGAATAAGAATCTCCAAGTGGCACCAAAATGATCTTCCCGTGGAGTGTCAAAATCAACCTCGCCATCATATTTTACCCTATAGTAGCACCCATGTGTATCTACCACCAATGTGTTTTTGATTGGACATGAAAGAGCTATAGAAACCTTAAATAATCCACTACATGGACTATACATGTGTATAAATTAAGTTAACTAAGTACTCATGAGATTCAACATGACCAGCCCAAGCTTAGGTGCAGCTCCAAAAATCTAGTTTTCGACCATCACAAAGGTTGAAACTAGACAAATAGGTGTTGTTAGAAATGTTTCAAAGCCACCATGTAACTAGATGGTGTGACTTACAAAAACACTCCAACCTCTTGTTAATACATTCCTGCAAAAATGGATTGAAATGTGTAGCATAGAGAATAAACCAATTTGTCAACTAGGTCTTTTGTGTTAAAAAATTGTCAACACAATCACTATGAAAACACATAAAGCCTTAATTTATCTACACATACCACGTTGTGTATGTTTGAACTGTGGGGGAGCAGGAGAGAGAGCCCACTTGCTACTCTATGCAATGAGAGTGAAGGAGAAGAGGAGAGTGGCGCAGAAGAAGCACACGCAGAGAAAAAATACGTGAGAGAGAGAGAAAGAACGCGTAGAAGTTTGGGAAAAGTCACGATCGATCCATTTTGGGCTTGACCTTTGAGTATATGAGTAAGTGACTAGGGGGCCATTCACACTTGGGCCCCCTCACTTATAAGTCTTTTTAACTTATAAGTTAATAAGTACAAGGCACTTAGGCCTTTATTCCCTAACAACCTCCCACCTAAAGGCAATGTACCTTGGGAGAACAAAGAATCAGCTAACTATGATACATCAGCTGATCATGCACTTACTCATCCAACACCCATCATCTGACGGCAATATGCAAACCGCTCTGCTGGAAGACTCTTGGTCAAAAGATCTGTAGGATTGTCATCTGTGTGCACCTTGACAAGTGTAATGCTCTTGTCATCAAGCACACTCCTGATAAAATGATACTTCACCTCTATGTGCTTTGTCTTGGCATGAAAAACAGGATTCCTTGCAAGCATAATAGCACTCTGACTATCGCAGTGTAGCACAGGAACCGGTGACTTAATGCCAAGCTCTTCTACCAAACGCATGAGCCACAAAGCTTCTTTGCATGCCTCAGTGGCAGCCACATACTCAGCCTCAGTGGTAGACAAAGCAACACATTTTTGCAGTCTAGAAATCCAAGAAACTGCACCTCCTGTGAATGTAAACACATATCCAGAGGTAGACTTCCTGCAATCTGGATGTCCAGCAAAATCTGCATCTGTAAAGCCATGCACAGATGTCTCACTCTTCCCAAAACAAATGCACAAGTCTTTAGTGCCTTTCAAGTATCTCAAGATACACTTCACTGCTTCCCAATGCTTTTTGCCAGGATTGCTCATGTACCTACTTACCACTCCCACCGCAAATGCAATGTCCGGACGTGTAGCAACCATAGCATACATCAAACTGCCAACAGCTGATGCATAAGGAATCTTGGCCATTTCAGCCCGCATATCATCTGTGTTTGGGCAGTCATGTGCAGTCAGTTTTACATATGGAGGCAGCGGAGTACCAAGTGCCTTTCCCCCATCCATATGAAAATGATGTAGCACCTTATTAACATAATCTCATTGAGATAGATACAGACGCCTGTTGGGTCTATTTCGAGAGATACGCATGCCCAAAATATGATTAGCATCACCAAGATCCTTCATGTCAAAGCGATTCTTTAGGCTTTGCTGTAATGCATCCAACTCCGTGACATTTTTACCCGCAATAAGCATGTCATCAACATACAAAATCAGCAATAGAAGAGATCCATCACTTGCCGTTTTGATATACAAACAGTGATCAGAATTACTTCTTTTGTATCCTTGAGACCTCATGAATGTATCAAACTTGTGATACCATGCACGGGGAGACTGTTTCAAACCATACAAGCTCTTCAAGAGTCGACATACTTTCTTCTCTTGCCCCTTTGACACAAAACCTTCTGGCTGCATCATATAGATCATCTCAAGCAAATCGCCATGCAAAAACGCTGTTTTGACATCCATTTGCTTTAACTCCATATCTTCAGAAGCAACCAGGCCTAAAACAAGACGTAATGTGGCAAGCTTTACAACAGGAGAAAAAATCTCATCAAAATCAACACCATGCTTTTGCTTGTACCCTTTAGCAACCAAACGTGCCTTGTACTTAGAAGAAGCATCAGATGTGACCTTGGTCTTGTAAACCCATTTACATGGCAGAGCCTTATGCCCTTTAGGCAAATTAACCAAGTCCCATGTATGGTTTTTCTCCAAAGACTGCATTTCCGAAACCATTGCTTTGAACCATTTCTTACTGTCTTCCCGTTGCATAGCCTCTTTATAGCAAGACGGCTCACCACAATCAGTGAGCATGACATAGTCCAAAGACGGTTCATATCTATCGGGGGGCCTTGTCACCCGAGTAGACCTACGCACCCAATGATCCATAACATGTGGATTTTCAGCCTGTAAACCATCAAAAACAGCAGGCTGTTCAGTCGGTTGCATCGCAACAACGGGCGGTCTAGGAGCATCAACCTGTTCCCCTACCTGTGGTGCATCAATGGCAACTTGTTGGGGCTGATTTTCAGCAGCTAATGGCTGATTTTCAGCACCATTTTCAGCATGTAAAGGC
This sequence comes from Adiantum capillus-veneris, assembly GCF_014529385.1. NCBI lineage: Eukaryota > Viridiplantae > Streptophyta > Polypodiopsida > Polypodiales > Pteridaceae > Adiantum > Adiantum capillus-veneris. The sequence continues at coordinate 36,116,333 of NC_140937.1, read as the reverse complement.
TGATGAACATTGGGCCTTCTTGGCTGTCCATATGTAACATCTTCACGAAAAACAACCCGACGCACTTCCTCGACCTTTGTGGGCTGTTTGTGCATGCAATTCTCATTGAAGATGACATCATTGCTACGTATGATTTTCCGTAATGCGGGATCCCATAATCTATACCCCATTTCACCATCCTCACCATATCCTAGGAAAATGCATTTATGAGACTTTGGTTCTAGTTTGGTGCGCAGTTCACTCCGGATGTGAACATAGGCCTCACAACCAAACACTCTTAAATGTGCATATGAGGGTGGCTTGCCAGACCACACCTCCTCAGGCACCTTTCCACCCAAAGCCTTGCTAGGTGAGCGATTAATCAAGTGAATAGCTGTTTGCACAGCTTCTGCCCAAAAACCATGAGGTAATGCAGCATGTGACAGCATACTCCGAACTTTCTCTTGGATAGTTTGGTTCAACCTCTCTGCAACTCCATTCTGAGAGGGATTAAAAGGAGCTGTGAGCTCTCTTTTAATACCTTTAGTAGCACAAAAGTCAATAAATGCTTTTGATACATACTCCCCCCCATTGTCTGAGTGCAAAGACCTAAGCTTCTTGTCAGTTTGATTCTCAACAAACGCAAGAAACTTCTTGAAAGTATCCAAAACATCGCTTTTAGCACGTATTGGATACACCCACACCTTACGTGTAGCATCATTGATAAACGAGACAAAATATTTCTTTCCCCCTAAGGACAACTGTGGCATTTCACATACATCGGAATGCACTAAGTCTAACCTGTCAGACTTCAAAGAAAGAGACCTTTTGTGCGGTGTTTGACTGTGCTTACCATAAATACAGTGCTCACAATGAGAAAAATCAGCATACCTCAAACACAGCAAATAGCCACAACGAGACAGAGTTTCCATTCCTCTTTTACTCATGTGTCCCAACCGGCCATGCCACAAAGAAACACTTGGCTGCTCGGTTACAGCGACAACATGGTCACGCACACTAGATACATGCAAAGGATACAAAGTGTCCGATTTACAACCCTTGGCTACAATCCGGGCCCCTTTACAAATTTTCCACTTGCTATCACCAAAAGTGGTGTGATAGCCTGCATCATCTAGCTACCCTGTACTAATCAAACTCTTTTTGAGTTGTGGCACATGGCGCACTTTGTGCAAAACAAAAGTCATACCATCAGCAAAGGAAAACTGGACACTGCCAATACCTGCAATGTCACATGCATAGTTGTCTCCCAAATAAACAGTGCCCTGCACCTCACCTGAGTACTGTGTAAACCAATCCCTATGAGGTGTTACATGAAAGGAGGCACCTGAATCAAGAATCCAAGTATGCATGTCCACATCAGAACCCATAGCAAGGGTATGTGCATCCACAGAAGAGGCATTGAGTACATCAGTGCTGCTGTCACTGTCACAACTACTAGCAACATTGATTTCCTCAATCAACACAGTGCTCTTCTTGGCATTTCCCTTGTCCTTTGCATCAGTTTCAGCACCCTTGTTCTTCTCTTTCTTCCACTCATAGCATTCCCGTTTATAATGCCCTTTCTTTCCACAATGATGACACACAACATCTTTCCTACGAGATTTGCTGCGTGCCCTGTCCTTACTGTCAGATTTCTCCCTCTGTTGAGACCTGCCTCTCAAGTGCAATGCATTAGAAGACCCACCTGTGGTGTTCTTCCTGTTCATCTCTTCCATCAAGAGAGAACTCTCTACATCTGCATACTTAAGTGACGCACTTGAGTTACTAAGAGCTGTCCGGAATACATCCCAACTCTCGGGCAATGTGCATAGCAGAAAAGTAGCTTTGAACTCCTCATCAATCGTGAATTTCAGCTCTGTCAGTTGGCTGAAAATAGAATTGAATTCATTGAGGTGCACTGACATGTGCGTGCCCTCCTTCATGCGGAGATCCATAAGCTTCTTAAGCCAATACACTTTACTGGCAGCACTCTGCTGTGCATACAACTCGTCTAAACGCTTCCACATGCCCCATGCTGTCTGCTCATTCTCTACATTGAAGAGTAAATTGTCAGACACCGAAAGCATGATCGTGGAGCGAGCCAACTCGTCCACTTCTTCCCATTCTTCAACCTCCATATCATCCGGTTTCACACCCTGTAACTTAATAGGTTTCGCCTGTTTCTTCTGCAACATCACATTATAACATTGCTTCTTCCATATAGCAAAGTTATGGGCCCCTTCAAGCTTGCGAATGTGCAACAAATTGCCACTTTCACTGCTAGAAGCCATTCTGAGTGATTGCAAACACTGAAACCCTGTTTTGCCGACCTAAACACGTCCAAATGTGCGCAATCGGGCAAAAACAGCTTGCTGTTACAGAAAAATAGGGAGCAAATTTCACGCGAAATCACCCCAAAACGGCGTACATTCACTGCCAAACCCTTACCAAAGGTTTCCACAAGGTGTATACATCATTTGCTTGCTGAAATTCCCTGTTTTAGGGCAAAAATCAGACCTGTAAACACCTGTTTTGCTGAATTTTCAGAACCTCGTTGGTGGAAACACCTGTAAGATTGACTTGTGAGACTTGCCCTAATGAAATTGCATCAAATTGACCCCGAAATTGGTCAATTTCAGCAGAAATAGACTGTTGTTCGCCAGTTTTTGAAACCCTAATTTTGGGGAAACTGTCACCGGAGGTCGATTCTACACGGTGAGAGGATCCTTCGCGATAGAGTTGATCGAAAACGGTTGAATATCCTTCCCGCAGCGAGCAAGAACAGAATTCTGATCTGTGTTGCGAAAATGGCTCTCTTGGAAACCCTAAAGCTCTGATACCATGTGTGGGGGAGCAGGAGAGAGAGCCCACTTGCTACTCTATGCAATGAGAGTGAAGGAGAAGAGGAGAGTGGCGCAGAAGAAGCACACGCAGAGAAAAAATACGTGAGAGAGAGAGAAAGAACGCGTAGAAGTTTGGGAAAAGTCACGATCGATCCATTTTGGGCTTGACCTTTGAGTATATGAGTAAGTGACTAGGGGGCCATTCACACTTGGGCCCCCTCACTTATAAGTCTTTTTAACTTATAAGTTAATAAGTACAAGGCACTTAGGCCTTTATTCCCTAACATGAACGGCCTTTCCTCGCCATGGAGGTCCTTGGGAATCAAATCTTGGGCTGGAGGATCGTGACTCATATCCTTCACAAAATGAAAAATCCAAATTAAGGACCAAGAAGCAAGAAGAATGCCATAAACAAGTCTTGAAATTTATCTTAGAACTTGAATATAATGCTTACCAAGGGGGACAAACAATCTTTGACATGCTTGCATACTTGGGGGGGTTCACTATCCAGTACCCCCGTATATAACGTGTGTTCACATGGTATAAAAAAAAACCCCTCTTTTAACATGTCTGAATGAATAAAAGGACCCCTTATTTTAAGAATTTTTTTCAAAATTGAATTTAAAACTCCCTTATTTTAATGTATTTTTGTTAAATTGCCTAAATTTTTGTGCATTTTAAAACCCTTCCTTTGAACTCACGTTATACATTTACATGATTACATAGTGTACCCCCCAAGCTTGCATAAAACAAAAAATCCTCCATGTGTGCTTCTATCAAAAGATGTGAGTCTAAAGAGATACATAGAGATATTTGACGGAGTTGGTACATACTCCTGAGGTGCATCATCAACGGAACTCTCAATGCCATGATAATATAGAGAACGATGGCACAATGAGTTTGTCTATTAATTCCACATCAACTTGGGTACATTGGAGCTTATAACAGACATTGAAAACTTGAGCATGAATGAACCCCACCCTTACCTCACCTCTTGGGGGATTGACAAACATTGAAACAAGCAAAGCATTCATCAAAATCTGGGTTTGCTTGTGAGCAAGCAAACACATTCATATCATAAAGGTTGTCTAGGTGCAAGTATCTTGCCAAAGAGGGAAGAACAAAAAACCATGAAAATGTCTGCTCTATCTTTGACTAGACACTAGCAAAGGTAGATCTCTTCAATCTTCTTCACACCATTCTCAATTTCGTCTATATCAAAAGTGCCCTCTTTCGAACCCCTGTTCAAAATCTTTAAAAAAATTGACCATGCACACCTGCTCCATGTGGACCACCATGCTTTGTCTCCCTCCTATGGGACATGTACAAGAGGCCATGTACATGCTTGCCATAGCTCCTCTTTAAGATCATGTGCAAGGAAATACACACAAAATTCTGACACAATACTGCTATTTGCATCTCAATAGAGTTAAGAGTTTGTCAAGAGTTTGAGGCAAACCTTCATGAGGCAAAGCTCCAACGTAATCAAAACGCAGAGAGAATGTTTCAAAAAGCAACAATGTGTGCCCACGACAGTAGCATGGCATGAGCCACATGTTGAGGTAGTCACTTCAAGCATGAGCAGGTTGGCCATCAACGCTCATGTAGCAATTTGCAGAATCTCTTTGAAACAAAAAACGTGCAGGTTATTGAGAAGTGCAGGTCATGCAGGTTTTAGGCATTTTGGCTCTCTTCCTAAGGGGCTTTACACACATCAATGCCCACTCTCTTGGGCAGTGCTCGGGAAGTGGTCATGCGAGAATGATTATCTTTCGAAGGTAACTATGTAAAACTAAGCTGATTCATTTAATCATTAGACAACAACCATGTTTTCTATGATCACATGCAAAGAAAGCTTGCATAGAAACAACCAACTATAAAGGTCCAATGGTGGGTGGTGATCACAATGTGTATCCAGTGATTGCAGTGTGAGCAAGTGTGATGGGGCCTAACTTGCTCGCTGATCATGAAGAGCCACTGCTGAGAGTGCACTTTCAGTCGCAAAAGCCCATGTCTCTGCAATCAAAGCTTTCACATAAAGTTGTCACAGGCTAGAATAGTTTGGATGATTTGCTCCTAGCTACATTGTACAACTATGCCAATTTTGGCATAGTCACAAAAGCACATGCATAGTTCTACTATGCTTACCTCATTTGCTTGCATGACCACAACGAAAGCATAATTATAAAAAAAAGTAACTAATACTAGGCCTCGTGTGACAAGGTGCTTTACACATAAAGCACTTGATTTAATTTGAGATGTAGCGACAAGTGCATGGCTTATCATTGGTTGCTAGCTGGAAGATCCACGGATCAAGCATTTGGTGCAACATTCTATATTTGGACAGGGATAAACGGAATCCAAAGCTTGGGTGGCCCTTTTTTGTGTAAAAAACTTGTGACTCCCACATGTATCCCACGCTCTTGCATCTTAGCATTGTCAGGTGCCATATTGGTGTTGTGTAAAATGCCTGAAGTGCCCACTGTCCATTGTACAGAGTGCCCATTTTCTAGTACCCGTGACCATGAAAAGAAAAACATTGAGTCTCTTGAGGACTAAGAGGGCAACCATCTAGACATGATCATTTGGACGCAATTGTTTGGTCCTTGGAGTTAAAAATGTAGGCCATTTAATTTTTGATACTAGTCACATAAGCCTTGCAAAAATAGCACCAAAAACTGGCAAGTGCCAATGGAAGAGGTAGTTCTTCCTTTTTGGACAGTTTTTCAACCACCTCATAAAGAAGAGGCACTTAGACAATGCAAAATTCTTCTAGTTTTGGTCTATGAGAATGCAACCACCACTATAAATCACCACTAGGGGCCTCTTTATCAGGCCTATGTGAAGGTCGTCTAAGAAATTCCATGTATCAAAATGCTAAACCCCATCAAAAAAAGTAAATTATTTTTGAAGGCCAATAAAATCTTAGGCCTTCTATTGCATTCTAATTTTTTATTGGGTCTGTTAGGAAATAAGACGTAGCTAAATAGATAATTGAGTAGATTACTTAATGGAGAGAGACAGATTTATATACACGAGATTATAGAGTAGAGAGAGAGAGAGAGAGAGAGAGAGAGAGAGAGTACACATGATATACGTGGTTCACCCAATGTGGGCTAAGTCCACGGGAAAGTAGCCACTCAATGGCTTTAGTACTTCAAAACAAGAAGTAGTTTACAAAGGGATTATACCCTTAATAGAGCTCCCGCCTTGCTTCACTCTCACCACCTCACACTCACCTTGTTGCATCAACTTCACACTATGAAATGTGTGTAGAAATGGCCTCCTTTTATAGGCCAAAAGGGCTGCCCTCTCTTATGAGAGACAGCCATGTGTAGCCGCCCTTGTGCGAATAAGTCCAAATCGGACCCTCCAATCCGCCCATGTGTGGCTGCCCTTGAGAAGACAAGTCCGCTTTTGAATTCGGCCACCGGCCACCGGCCATTGACTTCCGACCACCGGCCATCGGCCATTGACTACCGGCCACCGGCCAACCGACCGATTGTTTTCCGACCACTTTCCGGCCGCCGTCCGGCCATAACATTCCGGCGAAAAAAAAAGTTTCGGGGGCCTCCGTCCCCGAGGCCTTTAAAGTTGCCCCTGATTCTTGTCCGTGAAAATTTTGGTTTTCGGTGAGTGATTTTCCTTCATGCACGATGGGTCTCCTCATAATGGGGGCCTTACAAATGTGCGCTTTTACCACAGAAAATTACAAGGGTAAATCAGGCTCCATACTTAACAATCTCCCACTTGGAGACTGATCTCCAAACCAAACCTGTGACTGCTTTCCATTCTGGCTTCTTATCCTTGAATGCCGATTGAAGATGAGAAAAAGCTCAACTTCTCCTTGTTGACCACCTTTGTAAACATGTCTGCAGGATTTTCACTTGTATGCACCTTTCCTAGCTTTAGTTGTCCCTCTTCCAAAAGAGTGCGTATGAAGTGATATCTCACCTCAATGTGCTTTGTCCTTGAATGAAAGGCTGAGTTCTTCGCAAGATGGATAGCGCTTTGGCTATCACTGTACAAGACACAATTGTCTTGTTTGAATCCAAGCTCTTCTAAGAATCTGTGAAGCCACAGAATTTCTTTGCTTGCCTCCGTCATTGCTACATACTCTGCTTCCGTGGTAGAAAGTGAAACCACTTTCTGCAGCTTTGAAGCCCAGCTTACTGCTGTGCCTCCAACCGTGAACACATAGCCAGTAGTGCTCCTTCGAGTATCTTTGTCACCTGTCATATCTGCATCAGCATACTCTTCTAGAAAAATATCAGTTCCTCCAAAATACAAAGCATTTGTTGTTGTCCCTTTTAGATACCTAAGTATCCACTTCACAGCTTGCCAATGCTTTTTACCTGGGTTGTCCATGAACCTACTCACAACTCCCACTGCATGTGCAATGTCTGGCCTTGTCCAGACCATAGCATACATTAGAGAACCTACCGCTGCAGCATATGGAACTTTAGACATATAGGCTATCTCCTCTTGTGTCTTTGGACACATATCCTTCGTTAGTTTAAAATGACCAGCCAAAGGTGTAGAAACTAGTTTTGCATTTTGCATTGCAAACCTTTCTAGTACCTTCTTGATGTAGTCTTCTTGAGATAACTTTATTGTCTTCTTCGTCCTGTCCCTTGATATTTTCATACCAAGTATCCTCTTTGCAACACCTAAATCTTTCATTGAAAAAGATTTGGACAGCTCCTCTTTTAGGTCTTTGATGTCCTGCATGTTAGCACTTGCAATCAACATGTCATCAACATACAACATTAGGATGATGAATTTCCCATCTCCCAAATTCTCCGTGTAGACGTAGTGATCCGAGTTGCATCTTGTGAATCCATGATCCAACATCCATCGATCAAACTTCAAGTACCATTGTCTTGATGCTTGCTTTAAACCATACAAGCTCTTCTTTAATCTGCAAACCATTTTATCCTTACCTTTTACTTCATACCCCTTTGGTTGAAGCATGTAGATTTCCTCCTCTAAGTCACCGTGAGGGAATGCCGTATTTACATCCATTTGCTCGAGATTTAGATCATGAGCAGCCACAAGGCTTAAGACAAGCCTAATTGAGTTCATTTTTACAACAGGAGAAAATATTTCATTGAAGTCAATACCTTTCTTTTGAGAAAAACCTTTTACCACAAGCCTAGACTTGTACCTTTTCTTCCCACCTTCTTCTTCCTTTAGCTTGTACACCCATTTGTTTTGAAGTGCCGGCTTACCTTTAGGCAACTCAACCAACTCCCATGTTTGGTTGCGATGTAGTGAGTCCATCTCCACTTGCATGCTCTTCGTCCATTCTTCTTTGGATTCATGTTGCATAGCTTCTTCATATGATTCCGGCTCTCCAGAATCTGAGATCAAGAGATGGTTGAAGGAAGGAACAAACCTTTCTAGAGGTCTACTTGCTCTTGTAGATCTTCGGGGAATAGGTTGAGGCTCCTCATTTGGTTGACGTTGTTGCACATTGTCACCGTTTGCAGTCCTTGAGTCTTCACCGTCCTCAAGCTCCATGTACTCATCACCTGTTTCTTTTGTTTGTTTTCTTTCCAAGTAATCTTTGTACATATTTTGTTCGTTAAAAGTTACATCCATACTCCTTAAGATTTTACCATCTTCAGGATTCCATAGGCGATACCCAAAGTCTCCTTCTCCATAGCCAATGAAGAAACACTTTTTGGACTTTGCATCTAACTTTGATCTTAGGCTTCTATCTATGTGCATGAAAGCCTCACACCCAAACACTTTGAGAAATGCATAATTCACCGGTTTACCTGTCCATGCCTCTTCTGGAACTCCCCCATCCAATGCCGTTGCGGGTGACCGATTGATTAAGTACACAGACGTACTTACAGCTTCCGCCCAAAACTCAAGCGATAGGCCTGCATGTAGCCGCATGCTTCGTGCTCGTTCCATGATTGTCCTGTTCATCCTTTCCGAAATCCCATTTTGTTGAGGTGTCCTTGGGGTTGTCCTTTGCCTCTGAATGCCATTGCTAGCAGAAAAGCTTTCAAAAGCTTGGCTGCAATATTCGCCTCCATTGTCGGATCTGAGGCATTTAACTTTGGTACCTGTTTCATTCTCCACAAAGGCTTTCCACCTTTGAAATATGGAAAATACATCGGATTTATTCTTCATGACATAAACCCATGTTTTTCTAGTCGCATCGTCTATGAATGTTACATAGTACAATGAGCCACCAAGTGATGGTGTACTTGCATGACCCTAAACATCAGAATGAACCAACTCAAGTTTTTTATTTTTTCTTTCATTTCCTGATTTTTGAAATTTTACCCTCTTTTGTTTACCATAAACACAATCTTCACAGAACTCTAAGTCCACTTCTTTCAAACCTGGTAGAAGCTTCTTTGTTTGAAGGATTTGCATTCCTTTGGCACTCATATGCCCAAGTCGGTAGTGCCACACCGCACTGTCAACTTCTGTAGTTGCTGCACAAGCTGAAGGTTGCGTGCTAACAGTACACAAGTAAAGTGTACCGACTTTTTCACCCTTGGCAACCACCAAAGATCCCTTTGAGATCTTCCACCGTTTGTTTCCGAATGCAATGTTGTGACCTTCATCGTCCAATTGTCCTGTAGAGATCAAATTTTTGCGAAGAGAAGGAACATGCCTAACATCTTTAAGCTTCCATTCATTTCCGTTAGCAGTTTTGACAGAAACTGTACCTTTGCCGACAATCTCACAAGCTTCATCATCTCCCAAGTATACATACCCAAAATTACCTTTGGTGTAGTCTTGGAAATGTTGCTTGTGTGGTGTCGCATGGAATGAAGCCCCGGAATCTACTATCCAGGAATTAGACACATTGTCTAATGAGAGAATTAGAGCATCTTGCTCTACTTTACCTGCCACATTGGCCTCCGATGTTGGCTTGTTGTCTTGAGACTCTGTCTCCTTCTTCTTCTTGGACCAGCAATTCTTCTTGACATGGCCCTTCTTGCCGCAGTTCCAACATTCAAGAACTGACTTTGTGCGTGACTTGCTCCGCCTTGAGCGATCACGACCCTTTTGGTTTTTGTACCTCTCCTTAAGCCTTCCTCTTGTTTCCACTGATAGTGCAGCACTTGATGATTCTCCTGTGCTTCTCCTTCGCATTTCCTCGCTTAGGAGAACACCCACAACATCATCAAACTTAAGAGTATTTGTGCCAAAGATAGAATTACTGATAGCCATCACAAGGTTGTCCCAACTATCCGGTAGAGATGATAGTATAAGGAGAGCTCGTACTTCGTCATCGAAATTGATTTTCACTGATTGAAGTTGACTTATGTTTGTGTTAAAGTCATTTAGGTGTTCTGCAACTGAACCATTCTCTGCCATCTTTAGATTGAACAAGCGCTTCATAAGAAATACCTTATTGGATGCCGATGGTTTCTCGTAGAAGTCGAAGTGACTTCATCAAGTCCTCCATGGTCTTCATCTCGGAAACATTGAAGGCCACCGTTGACGCCAAGCTTAACCGGATTGTTCGGAGTGCTTTTCGATCAAGGACAATCCATGCTTCATCTGCCATTGTTGCGGGCTTCTTCGTAAGACCGCCTAGTGGCAAATAGAGGTCCTTCTGGTAGAGATAGTCTTCAATCTACATCTTCCAATGTTGGTAGTTTTTGCCGTTGAACTTCTCAATCTTGAGCTTCCCTTCCTCCGCCATAACTCCCACTCAATTCAAGGAATCCTTTCCTTGAGATAATTTAGCTACGAGCAAACCTTGCTTTGATACCAGTTGTTAGGAAATAAGACGTAGCTAAATAGATAATTGAGTAGATTACTTAATGGAGAGAGACAGATTTATATACATGAGATTATAGAGTAGAGAGAGAGAGAGAGAGAGAGAGAGAGAGAGAGTACACACGATATACGTGGTTCACCCAATGTGGGCTACGTCCACGGGAAAGCAGCCACTCAATGGCTTTAGTACTTCAAAACAAGAAGTAGTTTACAAAGGGATTATACCCTTAATGGAGCTCCCGCCTTGCTTCACTCTCACCACCTCACACTCACCTTGTTGCATCAACTTCACACTATGAAATGTGTGTAGAAATGGCCTCCTTTTATAGGCCAAAAGGGCTGTCCTCTCTTATGAGAGACAGCCATGTGTAGCTGTCCTTGTGCGAATAAGTCCAAATCGGACCCTCCAATCCGCCCATGTGTGGCTGCCCTTGAGAAAACAAGTCCGCTTTTGAATTCGACCACCGGCCATTGACTTCCGACCACCGGCCAACCGACCGATTGTTTTCCGACCACTTTCAGGCCGCCGTCCGGCCATAATATTCCGGCGAAAAAAAGTTTTGGGGGCCTCCGTCCCCAAGGCCTTTAAAGTTGCTCCTGATTCTTGTCCGTAAAAATTTTGGTTTCCGGTGAGTGATTTTCCTTCATGCACGATGGCTTCTCCTCATAATGGGGGCCTTACACAAATGTGCGCTTTTACCACAGAAAATTACAAGGGTAAATCAGGCTCCATACTTAACAGGGTCTTCTAATCATGATAAAAGGCGAAATTCACAACTTGAGTTTTACAAATCAAAGTGTTGTATGACATCCATATGGCCATTAGTGTTTCGATTACACACAACTCTAAGGGGGAAAGAGTGTTTTAATTGGATGTAGAGATCCGCAAATCCCTTGAGCTGGTTTTGCTCAAGATGACGGTCCAATAGCACCTGTCTCAAATCTTATAACGAAATTGCTTTTCCACTTTAATCCCAAAGCCTATCTCAAATCTCATGAGGGTTTTTGTTTGTTGATAATGGATTTTCACAGGTTTTAATTAGCTCACTTGCTTGGGTTTCATCCGTTGCTTAGAGTCTACAATAATGCCTTTGTTGTGCATCCATCCATTTGAGAATCACCTTCTTGACAACCTGCGGGGTTCTGAATTGAAACAAATTCACAAACTATCCCACACACACCCAAAAAATGGTAATGACAAACTTACTCCGACAATAGCTCTTTCTTTCCAAATCCTATAGCAAGTTTGTGTATGCCTTCAGATATTTCTTCATATGTGGAGTAGGTAAAGCAATAATGCATCACAATTAGCTAGATGGACATAAACAAATGTATTCATGTTTCTTGATGTATTGGATTTGAAAAACCCCTGCAATAAATTTACCCTTAATTGATTATTTATGACCCTAATGTATAGTAAATTATGTAAGGCTTTAGCAAATTTAGAACCCTTTCGTTGAACGCACGCGCTATGTAAGCTATCTTACATACTCCATAGTGGACACCCCAGGCTTGGAATCTAGAAACTAATTTAGCTTACACCAGTTATCAATATAGTCAAGGTTAAATAGATGTGGAATTATAAAACACTACAGAGAGCTCTGAATCCTATTCTTCTTCTTCTTTGCACAAAGTATTAGTTCAAAGAAGGACATTAACATCATTCGCTTTACTTCCAATATATATTGGTGTGATAAGCTTTAATGTTGAAACAAAACATATTTGCCCTACTCGCTCTACACGCCTATTAATCGGAATCTCCCCAGATCCGCCCCCCCTCTCTTCTCTCTCTTCCCTCGGCTGTCGTGCCACGTGGTTCGCCATCGTTGCCTCTGCAAAGGAGCTCCTCAATCCCATCCACAGTGAAGCGTAGTCCCCCGCCTTGCAACTTCTTGCGCCATTAGTCACCAGTCGTCGTTGCCCTTGTCGCGAATGGCAAAAAAAACAGCCTCCCCTAGTGCTCGCGCAGATGTGAGCTTGCAGATCACTGCCACGCCCAGCCCACCTTGCAGGTTTTGCACAGGCCTGGTGACCACTGCTCTGCCAGCCTAAGGACCAATGCCCACAGAGGAAGGAGCGAAACACACCGCATCGCGTCCGACGTAGAGAGAATCTCTCCCTCTCTCTCTCTCTCTCTGCGCTCGTCGACGCATGGCATGTCCACCCTCTCTCTCTCTCCCCACGTGCCATGAGTTCTTTTTTTCTCCTCAAGGCCTAAGCGAATCTCCCCATATTCCAACGAAACTAATGACCCCAAAATTGGGGACACCTACATAGTGCATTCTCAAGCATTATTAACAACTCTTTGAAGAGAACAAAAACATCGAGGGGATTTCTTATTATATCCTTGGGTACTGACATCTAATTAACGAGTTTCTTGTGCAAGGAATTTGCACTACAAACCCGATATGTGGTCCCAATCTTTGCAGCAGGACACATTAATGGGAATCTACAAGAGATCCTTTTGAAAATAAAAAGGAAAAAGGGGGGCAGAGGAGGATTGGCACGTGGAGAGGGGAGAGTGAGAGAGAGAGAGAGAGAGATAATTTAAGGTGTCTTGGGATAGTTTCCTGCGACGTTAAAATTCGCTTCTTCTTCTTCTCTCACTGTGCTGAGGACGAAGTGATGGCCCATCAATCTCTCTCTCTCTCTCTCTCTTTGTCGCACTAGGACATGGGTATGACTTGTGGGGGCGATTAAGAGGCATCGATGCCGTGCACAGATGACATGGGCTCTGTCTATCTCTCTCTCTCTCTCTCTCTACGTCAGTTGTGAGATCGGGGCACTATTCAGCCATTGCGGGCAAAGCAAGGTGAGGAGCTTGCTCACGGTCTGAGGATGGGTGGTGAGGCCTGCGCATGGCGTCTGTTTTGATGCGAAGCCAGGCCTGCCGTTTCTAGTCCGCAGAGGAGAGGGGGACGATGAGGCCTCTCTCTCTCTGTTGTCATTTCAGTCCGCATAGGAAACGAGGGCCTTGAGGCCTGTCTCTCTCCGTTTCAGTCTGTAGAGGAGACGAGGGCCATTAATGAGGTGGCGAAGCTCGGGCGGTGGGCAGAGGCTTCTCTGCAAGCTATGGGCTGCGTAGAGCGGGCAACCTGTCTATAGGGTTGAGTGCAGGCTCCAGGTGTGTGCCCAGTTTGGGGTTGGGTGTGCAGGCAGATTTGAAGGATCTGCATGATGTGCAGAGACGTGAAGCTAGGGGCTGCATCATGTGTGCACGATGAAAGGAGTGTCTGATTGCACGTGATGCTCAATCTTGCATGTGCACACAGAGAGGTTCGAAGGTGCAAAGGATTGAGCATGTCGCAGGGCTACAACACGGAGCGGGTTGCGAGACAAGACGAGAGCATCAAAGGAGCAAGCATATGGAACGTGTGCATCGACTCCAACCGAGTGTTGGTTTTAAAAGTTAAGGCCTTGTGAGAATCTTAGGTGTTAATTAATTAATGTTGGACGAACAGACCCATATGGAGTAGCCAGCCTTTTTTATTTTAGCTAAAAATATGAAGGCAATGGGGAAGACGAGGTAAAATTTGTCGGTTTCAGTGTACTTGGTGGACAAACTATTAGTGAAGATATTTTTTTAAAGCACATCTTGAGCTTTTTTCGTGAATGTCTTTGAGTAATACACTTCACACATCCTATAAATATTCAAAAATTTTAGCTAGTATATATGTCTCTCCAATTTTGCAAGTAGGTCACGTTAGCTGGAATCTAGCAAGATACTCCCACTACTTTGAGGACAAAAAAGGAGGAGATGGCACGTGTAGGAGAGAGAGAGAGAGAGAGACAGAGAGAGAGAGACGTGTCGTTTGTGCGCAACAAGGCAACGAGGCAGTGGGAGTTGTCTCTGCGCAACGCGGTAGTGGGAGCAAGAAAGCATGGAGCCAGGCAGGGAGGGGTCAACAACGAGACATGTCTCGGGCCAAAAGAGCAATGGGGTAGGAGGCTGCGATACTGCACGTTGCTTGAGGTGATTGTGATAGTGAGGGGATGAGGGAATCTGCCCTTGTGTGAAGAGGTGACGGGCCCTTTGGCAGGCGGGCCAATTGCGTCGTCGAGACCTTAGAGAGCAAGACGTTGGCTGAGTGATGAGGCGTAGCTCCAACGCTGAGAGTGGGTGGTCTCTGCAAAGGCTCGACCTGAGCAGTGATGGAAAAGCAGCAAATCAGATGTCTGTAGTGCCCAAGGGAAAGCAACGCAGGGGCGTGTAGTTCCCAGGGAAAAAAAACGCAGGTAGGAACTGAGGCGAAGGTAGAACATTTAGTTTGAGAAAACTAGAAGAAGGAATCTAAACGTCTAATTAATTAATGGGGAGTGAGATAGACCCAGTATGTAATTAGCTAGTATGTTGGTCTAATTTTGCGAGGAGGTCAATTTATGGGGTATCTAGGAAGATGCTGGCAATTTTTTGAGGAGAAAAACGCTCGAGATGATACGCGTCAGAGAGAGGGAGAGAGAGCCGTCAACCTGGCCATCCTCGGGCATCCCAGCTGTCAGGAGGTTTGTGCCTTGCTGCGACCGTTGCGAGCGGTAATGAGGAGACGAGCAGGAGAATAAGTGGTGCGGCTCGGAGCACTCTGAGGGCTGCAAGTCTAAGTCTGTGTGTGTGTGTGTGTGTGTGTGTGTGTGTGTCTTTTTGGCTTGCATGGGAGGATCGTGTCGACCTGCATACTTTACTCCCTCTGCGTACGTCTTTGATGGTCACGGTGCTGTCGCGTACATATATGGTGGTCGCGCTGTGGAAGGGTGGCAGTATGCGAAGAGTGTGTGTGTGTGTGTTTGCTGCAAGTAGGCGCAGTTTGTTGGAATGCACCGACATGCAGCACAAAGCAGCGGAGGGGGTAGGGCGGTACCGCACCGAGGGGCACTTGTAGGAGGGGGAGATGGGCCGGACGGAGCAGAGGGCGCAGGAGGTCCCTTGCAGGCGACCTCGCGCGTGCACCGCATCCAAGTCAGGCCTTTCGTTTGAAAGTTAAGCTGCAGGCGAATCTTTTGAAAAAATTAATTAATCAAATGAACCTAGACCCAATACATAGGAGGAAAGCTAGACTTTTTGGGTTGGAGTGAAAAATAAATAAGGAGTTTATTGTGACACACCAACCCACTCACAAACATAGACACAAGCACCATCTCCCTCTCCTCAAGCCTTGTTGTGTGTGTGTGTGTGTGTGTGTGTGTGTGTGTGAGAGAGAGAGAGAGAGAGAGAGAGAGAGAGAGAGAGAGAGAGAGAGAGAGAGAAATGAAATGAAATGATATATTAACTTCTTCAAAAGGCCAAATTGACCTATAAAACAAAAGAGTTTACAAATGGTAAATCTGATACAATGTCTGTGTAAAAGATTGACAAAACAAAACAAAACTGACAAACTGGAAGAGAGAGAGAGAGAGAGAAGGAGTTCTATGTCAAAGAGTGAGGGATATCCTTGCTAGAGAGAGGAGAGAGAGAGAGAGAGGGAGGGAGAGGGAGAGGGAGGGAGAGAGAGCCGTCAACCTGTCCATCCTCGGGTGTCCCAGCTGTCAGGAGGTTTGTGCCTCGCTGCGACCGTTGCGAGCGGTAATGAGGAGACGAGCAGGAGAATAAGTGGTGCAGCTTGGAGCACTCTGAGGGCTGCAACTCTAAGTCTGTGTGTGTGTGTGTGTGTGTGTGTGTGTCTTTTTGGCTTGCATGGGAGGATCGCGTCGACCTGCATACTTTACTCCCTCTGCGTACGTCTTTGATGGTCACGGTGGTGTTGCGTACATATATGGTGGTCGCGCTGTGGGAGGGTGGCAGTATGCAAAGAGTGTGTGTGTGTGTTTGTTGCAAGTAGGCGCAGTTTGTTGGAATGCACCGACATGCAGCGCAAAGCAGCGGAGGGGGTAGGGCGGTACCGCAGAGAGGGGCATTTGTAGGAGGGGGAGATGGGCCGGACAGAGCAGAGGGCGCAGGAGATCCCTTGCAGGCGACCTCGCGCGTGCACCGCATCCAAGTCAGGCCTTTCGTTTGAAAGTTAAGCTGCAGGCGAATCTTTTGAAAAAATTAATTAATCAAACGAACCTAGACCCAATACATAGGAGGAAAGCTAGACTTTTTGGGTTGGAGTGAAAAATAAATAAGGAGTTTATTGTGACGCACCAACCCACTCACAAACATAGACACAAGCACCATCTCCCTCTCCTCAAGCCTTGTTGTGTGTGTGTGTGTGTGTGTGTGAGAGAGAGAGAGAGAGAGAGAGAGAGAGAGAGAGAGAGAGAGAAATGAAATGAAATGATATATTAACTTCTTCAAAAGGCTAAATTGACCTATAAAACAAAAGAGTTTACAAATGGTGAATCCGATACAATGTCTGTGTAAAAGATTGACAAAACAAAACAAAACAAAACTGAGAAACTGGAAGAGAGAGAAAGAGAGAAGGAGTTCTATGTGAAAGAGTGAGGGATATCCTTGCTAGGGAGAGGAGAGAGAGAGAGAGGGGGAGGGGGAGGGGGAGAGAATTAGCTAGTTGCTTGTGCAAGAAATTTGCACTACAACCCCAAGTATGTCTCTCCAATTTTGCAAGTAGGTCACGTTAGCTGGAATCTAGCAAGATGCTCCCACTGCTTTGAGGACAAAAAGGGAGGAAATGGCACGTGTAGGGGGGAGAGAGAGAGAGAGAGAGAGAGAGAGAGAGAGGGACGTGTCGTTTGTGCGCGAGCTGTCTGTGCGCAACAAGGCAACGAGGCAGTGGGAGTTGTCTCTGCGCAACGCGACAGTGGGAGCAAGAAAGCATGGAGCCAGGCAGGGAGGGGTCAACAACGAGACATGTCTCGGGCCAAAAGAGCAACGGGGTAGGAGGCTGCGATACTGCACGTTGCTTGAGGTGATCGTGATAGTGGGGGGATGAGGGAATCTGCCCTTGTGTGAAGAGGTGACGGGCCCTTTGGCAGGCGGGCCAATTGCGTCGTCGAGACGTTAGAGAGCAAGACGCTGGCTGAGTGATGAGGAGTAGCTCCAACGTTGAGAGTGGGTGGTCTCTGCAAAGGCTTGCCCTGAGCAGTGATGGAAAAGCAGCAAATCAGATGTCTGTAGTGCCCAAGGGAAAGCAACGCAGGGGTGTGTAGTTCCCAGGGAAAAACAACGCAGGTAGGAACTGAGGCGAAGGTAGAACATTTAGTTTGAGAAAACTAGAAGAAGGAATCTAAACGTAAAATTAATTAATGGGGAGTGAGATAGACCCACTATGTAAGAATTGAAAGTGAAAATGCTAAATATATAGGCTAAAGATTATTTTTTGTAGCCATACACAAAATATGAGTAAAGACAAATACAAAAGACTACCTACTGCATGCATGTTGATGGATCCCATGCCATGTTTTTTGTCAATGCTAATAAGACTAGGTCAGTCGAATACAACGGTGTGTGTGTGTGTGCGCGCACGTGCAACACTCCTCTCTCCCCCTCTATGTGTGTGTGTGTGTGTGTGTGTGTGTGTGTGTGTGTGTGAAGGTGGGCTAGCAAAGCGAATAACGCCGGAAGAGAAGGAGATGGTACTTGGGTCTATTTTTCTGTGTGTTTTGGTGCGACACATGAAACTCCCTACTTCTCTCTCACTCCCTCTCAAAAAGGCTAGACCTCCTCCTAATACTAGTTAATTTTTGAATATTTTATAAGGTTTTTGAATTGCATTCTTGTATTTCTTGAACTGTGTTATCTTGCTTTTACTTCCATTGGTTCCAAACGAAACTAAGATGCACGAAATCTACAAAGTGTCGAGTTATTACTCAAAGCTTCACTATTCGCTCCAATCCATTTTATTAGCTGGAATCTCTCCATATTCCTAGGTGCAGTCCCTACCTGCATCTAATCTCTCCAGGGTGGCCCTACCCCATCCTCGCTTCGGTGCCTGCTTTCCTTTCTCACGCCATTGTTGCAGGGTCCTTCTATGACCTCCTTGCTTGCACCTTCCCTCTGTCTGCTCCACCATCCCCCCTCACTCGACAAACTGCTCCTACCCCGGGGATGGGCGCTCTCAAGGGATTCGATTAGGAGTTCTGTCATGGGCCTATCCTCCCTGTTGCCCAATGCGATTGCAGCAAGAGAGAAATACTGCCCCTCGTTGCCGACCCAGAACTGCAGCTAGAGATGCTCCCACCCACCATCCCCTTACCCGCCACCTTCAGACCTGTCGCGCAGAGAGAGAGAGAGAGAGAGAGAGCCAGAATGAGATAGATTGATTACGAGGTGTTGCAGTTATATACAGTTTGCATGGTAGTTACAAGGGTGTTAGGAAGCCGCGAGATATATTGGGATGCGGGCCGTTGTGCCTACTAGGATGATGACTGTGTACTGGTGATGTGGATTATTATTTCCCACACGCCCCCGTAAAACACATCGTCCATACAGAGGCATGAATGTGTAAAAAGTGTCGTCCATACAGAGGCATGAATGTGTAAAAAGTGTGAAATTCAATCTACATGCTTTGGATTGTACAATGATCATGCTTATGCAAACTTCATAAATTGAAATCATGACGAGGCTGGAAATTGAATCAGCCAGGGTCGATGGTTGCCTTCATAAGCAGTCGAATCTTCAGCTCAGATCTTCGCTTTGTACGATCTTTGAAAAACTTTATGTGGTCCATGACATGTATGCTTTCAAGAGCTTGAATACCACATGTTCGCCCCCTCAAGCAAAATGAAAGCATAACTGTAGCTTTGAGATTTGGAGTTGATGTCGAGGTTGCGTCTTCAAGTGTTTTGAAGCAGCTGGCCACCAAGTGGAGGTTGATATGCATTTGCAGGTACAAACATGAGACGATCTTGATGAGAAAGGTTGAGAGCTCATGAAGATGAGGAATTGGCTCATGTGTTGTTGTTTTCGCGACAAAGCATCCACCAGGGTCGAAAGAAGTAGAGAGCCACGGTTCTGGGTAATGGTATGATTGGTTGGATGTTTGGGAGAACTGTTGCAAGACAGGAAGCATCTCAGCGATTTGACCTGTTGTGAGGTGTCCCCAAAAAAGAAGGAAGTCACTCCATGACACATCCAAAAAGGGATTCTTCAAGGACAGATCAGAGACGAGTGTCGAGGTGTGGAGTAAAGAAGGGGAAGACTCTTGGCAGTCAAGTGTAGGAGTAAGTAGTATGGAGATGTTGCTTGGAGGTTCACCATTCATGTGGGGTTGGGTGCCATAAGATTGGCATGGGGTTTGGTTGCCTTGGTGAATGGAAACAACTTCATAACAAGTAGATATGTCCAGGTTGAAAGGATGTGTCACTCTTCTTATTATGTCCAAGAGGGTTGTTTTTGAGGCATTGGCACGCCTGTCTGAACTGTTTGAAGCAGGAACATTGCATGCATTAGATGCAGCACGAAGAGGTTTGTAGGCTGTGGATTGAACCACAACTTGATCTGTAGGAGGTTGGTTCTCAAGGAAGGACTCAATGATGGCCTTATTACCATCAGCATCTTCACTTGGAGGGTGAGTGGTTGCGGGTTGGAGGGATGCACCAGTGTGGGCAGCGGCATGAGTGCCATCAGATGTGATGGCAGTGGACTTTGCGATATCAGCTTTGGCTGATATGATGGCTACATCAGGAGAAATTGCAGTAGCAAGGGCAGCCTTCTTGGTTGCAGGAGCTGTTAATTCCAGAGAGGTGGCGGTAGCACCGACCACAGAGGGCTCGTCTGCAGGTGGTGCAACAACAACTACTACGGCAGCAAGGCTGACAGCTATCTTGGCCGCATGAGTGACGTCAGTCACAACTGCATTGATGGCAGCACAATCTTCGCCTGCAGGGGTTGCATCAATGGTCGCGGCAGGAAGGGTTGCATCAACATCATCTGTTGGGGGGTGGACAGCACCTGAAGAAGGTAGGGCCTGGGTGGGTTGAACGTCCACTGCGGGGAAGGCTACGTCTGCATCTACTTCTCCAACAGAGTATGTGGCCTCATTGAAAGTTGAAGGCCAGGCCTCAATGTCATCTGCTACAGGAAGTTGTGCTTCTTCTCCAATAGGGGTGGGAGCCGCGCTTTTAGCAGCAGTGGTGGCATCAGCAGAATGGGCTGCAGGTAGTTTATTCACAAGTGTGACGGAACCTCCGTCTGCAACCAGGTGAAAGTTAGAAGGATGGGCGGTTACTGGGTTCGTGGCTAGTCTGTGTGGAGTGTTTGCAGCAGCATCGATGCCTGCTGGCTTGGGGTCGTGAGCAGCGTCATATGCTTCTATAGGTTTTGCAACAGGGTCATCGTTTGTAGCAAAACACTCGTTTGGAGCAGGGTCTCCGTCTGCACCAGGGTTGTCAGGGACAGGGGTTCTCCATGCCATTCGGATGGAGAGTGGGTGACTTGACTGATATCGAGGGACAACAATGATTCGACCTGCATCGCAATCAGCACCAGGAAGTAAATGGGCCAGCCCACGTGGAGCCATGGGGTTGGAGGCACGCTGCTTTGCGACAGCAGGGACTGCGACGCAGGAGACATGGCGGACCTGTTGCAGGGCAGCATGGAGTGCGGGTGATGGATTTGATGTTTGCCATAGCGTGTGATGTGCAAGAGGCATGGCTAGCTGGGCGCAAGGCAGTGTGGATAACCAGCAAGGAGGGTCTTTGCCACAGCAAAGGTTGCGCAAGGACTTGGACGTGGGGCTCCGCACAGGGTAGCCAGGATGGCCTGCTGCTCTGATACCATGTGAGAGAAAGGGGGAGAGAGAGAGAGAGAGAGAACACGCAGAGGCATGGACAAGAAAGAGAGAGAAGGAGGTTGTTAAGCCTGAGGCACCCAAGAAGGCGATAGGCCAGAATGAGATAGATTGATTACGAGGTGTTGTAGTTATATACAGTTTGCATGGTAGTTACAAGGGCGTTAGGAAGCCGCAAGATATCTTGGGATGCGAGCCGTTGTGCCTACTAGGATGATGACTGTGTACTGGTGACGTGGATTATTATTTCCCACAAGCCAAAAGCAGCTTTTCAAGCTGGCTGCTTTTCATAATCGCACCTTTAGATTCTTTATTTACGCCTGAAGATCCAGCTTTTCATTAAACAAACCTGATCCAGCAAGCATCTTTTCATTTTCTCAGAGTTGGGCACATAATCATTCGGGCTAGACGTCCAAGCTAGAGGTGTCTTCCATCAAGACGATGAGATTACAAGAATAGAGAGGACCAAGCAGGAGCAATCGAAGATCGCGTAGACCTGATTAAACAAAAGGTCAGCATTTTGAACAGCCTTGGATTTAGATCAACAGAGGGAGATTGCAAGCTTCACTGAGGGATGCGCCCCAAGGATCAGAAAGAGAAGTGTGAACTTGAGCTCTATATATAGAGAATAGAATGAGGAAGGAGAGAAAGGGAGAGTTGAGAGAGAGAGTAAGAGATGGTCCATGGAGGAGTGAGAGAAGCATACGAGAGAGGGGAAAGAGGAGAGGACACCAGATTGAGGGGGAGAACTAGAATTTGAATTGCACTTGTACATTACAAGGAGAATGCCTTTTATAGGTGTATACAAAGGTATATAGCTGTTGAATGGATAGGAATGAATGGTGAGGTTTCAATCCTTTTTCCCACGTGTAAAGTGTTGTGCACTTTCCCCATCCCCTCTCAAACCGAAACCATAGAACATTTGCTATGAGATCCCCGCACAAATGCCAATAGGACATACTAATTAAACAATGTTGAAAAAATACAATCAATAGCACTATAAGAGGAGCATTCCACAACCGCTAGCATTGCCGTGGAAAAACAAAGAAAAAGAGAGAGAGAAAATATGACGCAGCGACCAAAAAGTGGGGTAGTGGTTAAGCAACAATATACACGATAATAGTCGTGGGAATATACCCGTTACTATTACCACGTGTCTTGTCGCTGCTATTACCGAGTATATTAACTATAAACGTCTATTAAAAAATAAAGGTTCTCATTTGGGCCACCCAACAAGTGAGCACCTTTATTGTTTACCTGCATAAAACAATGAAACATCAATTGTTTTCTGAAAGAGTATACAAAAAAACAAAAAAACAAAATTGAATTTACTTTACCTTGATATTTGATGTGCAGAAGATCAACTATTTTAAAAAGTTATAAATAAAATGAAAATAGTTGTATCTACATTGTGCCACATTGGGACTTTAATATGAAAGTTTGGACAAATATTTTTCTATCTAATCCTCCTCCTCCTTCTCATCGTCGTCCACAGGCACGTAGGTTTGATCAGCTTGACTCTACATAAATCCAAACTAAATTAAACAAATATCAACAGCTTAAAACAATTGATACAAAATTAATTGTTTAAGCTTACCGCTTGTAGTGATCCAATCACTGCGTTGAATTGCTCGCTCGAGAGATATGGTTGTTTTCGAACAGCCATCGCCAAGTTTCAAATTCTGTATGCTGCTTCCAAAACTTGACCATCTCTCTCGTTGGTCGAGTGATATTTTTATAAGTTAGCAATAACAATAACAAAAACAAATCATCAACTATAATCTTTATAGTCACTGATTTAAGTTGTAATTTAACCAATCTTACATATTTGTCCTTCCATGCTGCTTTGCCTCCCGAGACATAGTACGTGGGAGTTTGTTTGGCTTGAGCTTCGTGTTGTTGTCTATAGGATGACCCCGTGATAGCCTCATCGCTCTTTTCTTGCATTGCCCACTGTCACTATGCATCTGTCATGTGGCCACCACGATAGCTCCTGTCGATCGTTGCGCGCCGTACACTGGACTGCTTGTTTTTCAAAAATGTTTTTATGTAGCCATCCAACCACTATTGTGAAGAACGTTGATCGAGGTATTTGAAAATCTAACATGCAGCGCGTCCTCAATGTAGCATGCATGATCGGATAGATGATCTCTAAAGTTTACAAAACAATTCCTATATGTTGAATGTATAAGAATCTAAAGATGGCATCGAAACGCTCTGTCCTGTGCTGTATTGAAGTCCATCTCCCCACCATATTTTACCATGTAGTAGTGCACATGCGTGTTTGGCACGGATGCATAAGTATCCTTGTTCTTTGCGTCAGGGGCGGTACGCTCTAAAATAGGGAACTCTGCCTCTCCCACTATGAGAGATCGTGGGGGACCCGCGGACCATTACCGCAAAACAAGAGAGAGAAATTCAAAATGAGGAGAGAGAAACCGCTTTGTTGTTCATGCGGCGTATTATCGCCGATATTACCGCGTGTATTGCCGCGCTTATTACGACTCCCATTACCACCAAGGCCATAGACCCCCTTCCCCCTCCCTCTCCAGCGGGTTACCATTGAAATCAAATACAACTCAAAATGTATTTACACACTACAACTTCTACACTCTCCAGAATGCTCACTTCACTTAATCTCTCTTTCACTCTAAAAATTCTCTACATAAATCATAATACTCACAACAAAACCATTACAAATACTATTCATAAGTAGCACATATCGAAACATTTGTGAATTAATCATATACTACACCAAAAAAAAGAATGGAGAGTTTTATTAATTCTCATCTTGTATAAGATCTCTACAAGCACTAGGTCCATATTTATACCCATAGTATTCAAATCAATAAACAAGTTTAGAGATTCTTCCTCCTCTCCATCACCTCCTGTAGAATCATCATCGCTTTCTCCCTCTTCCTCCTCCTCAAGATGACTAGTTGCAAGGCTTGGATGACCTTCTTCAACTTCAACTACGTACATATTCCTCTGCATCTTGTGGTGATGGTATGATGGGATCAATTACTGGCTCAATTACAATGCCCGTCTCTGCAAAGATAGATCTACCCTGTGGCGTGACTGGAATGACATACCAAAGTCTTCTTTGATATATACATGGCACATAAAAAACCTGTACGCCACACACAAAGAATAAGCTGATATATATATATTAAAATTTTAATTTAAGTTGATTGCACATAGCCTAAATTACCTGCTCGCAACTACTAGGATACACCAAGTTGTCAGTTTTTTCCCGATGGAATTGGGTGGAATCCACCATAATGAGCCCATTTTCATGTCTTTTAACCTCACCCGCAAACCATCGGCACTCAAAGAGGGATTTGTGAAAAGATCTGAAATCCACTTTGATTATTCTCTCTATAGTACCACAATATCTGACCTCATCTGTTGTTGTGTCAAAGTTTCCTATCACGCCACAATCGTTAGTGGTCCGATGCTCATCTATCTTGTGGGTGCGGAAATGTCGGCCTTTGGACCAAATGGAGTTGAAGTGAGACCCTACAATCACAATGCATAAGAGGTTATATCGCATTTCATTAAGTGATTTGCATACATGTATACATAACATATACACACTCACCTTGCGCAAGCATCCTCGCGCATACTCCCATTCTTTAGGGCTTATTTGTTCTCCTTGTGCTTTGGCATTGGTCATGGCATTATGGATCCACTCTAGTTGAATCAAATTAGGATATTTTGCAAGCTCTTTAGGAAAAGGAGGTGCGTGTCTACCTCCATGCGACCTCTTCCATGCATCTCTATCCCTTTCTCTAGCCGCGCGGGCTTCCAAGTACATATTGACCCATTTGGTCATGATAGTGGCATTGAGTAAACAGTAGTTGTTGACTATGGCATGAAACTCTCTATCCATGACCAAGAGTGAGCCTTTTCCACTGGGAATGGTTGAGTGCTTCCTAGGATCCTCTTCCTCACTCCACAGACGAGGCAATGATGGATCCACTGTGATGAGATAATGTGAGACATACATAAATGCCTCTTGCACCACCCAACCTTCTGCCATGCTCGCCTGAAAACATTAAAACCACATATTTTTATTATTAACTCCATAGCATATAAATGCTATCTATATTGTATTGATTTTGCATACCTCCGGTTGTGACCTCAATCTAACAAAATCCTTTAAAGTCTTTAAGAATCTCTCCAAGAAGAACATCCATCTAGAGTGAACCACCCCACAAATGGAAATCTCCTCAACAAGGTGAAGGAATAGGTGTACTTGGCTAACAAGGATTGTACGTGGGAATGCATCCTCAATAGCACACACTGTCTCTACTGCTAGCTGATGGGTTACTGGTATGGCTTCCACTTCTATCTCCTTGGAGCTGACAAATCTAAGGGCACAAATAATATAGTACATGAAAATATTTCCATTGTACATGGCACAACATGATATACTACTTGAAAAAAAACCCATTACCTCACAATCTCACCCACTTTGAATATTGCAGCCTTCACCGTAGTGTCTCCATAACCACTAATAGTTATGGGAAGTACAAACTAAAAACAATAAAACATCTTAGTGAATGTCAACTTATATATAAGGACACATAGACACCACAAACTGTTCTACTCTTACCTGAAGAATTTTATGCCAATCATGGGATTTCAATCCATACAATTGAGTGAAGCCATCCTTTTTGGTTTTTTGTGAAAGCACCTTTGAGTGACCACATATATCCCGTTGGAGTTCGGATGGATGCCATAACTTGCTTTGTCCGCTCTTGGTCTGCCTTTGATAGTATCCATGGTGCTTTTGGGAGAATCATCTTTCCCCGCTCCCCCATGCGGGGCATTGCTGAAGGGGGGAGACGTCTCATGGCTCTTAAATCTTCCCTAGCACCCAATGAATCCTTCTTGCCAATTATGTGATCCCATATAGCTTGCCCAACATTTTTGAACACATGCATAGGGTCCAACAAGTGCTGAATTTTCAACGAAGCCCAATAGGGGAGCGAGAAGAAGATAGAGTACCTCGAAATACCCCTTGGCAGCCCATTGGGAGGGGGTGAGGTACTGTGATGCTCCTCCCAATGCTTCGCCCAATCCACCATGTTCCAATGGAACGGCTTCACTCCATTGATAGGGGGAGCATATCTACGATGTGAAGGAGATAGGAAGCGATGGTTGTTGGGATAGATCACCTTCCCAAGAAGAGGAGGTCTCTCTGTCATAAAGGAAGGGCCACAATTTGGACACGCACTATGTCCAGATGTTGACAATCCTGCCAAGAGGTAAACAAACGTTACACATGAGATGATAAACCTAAAGCAAAAAGTACACTTAACATGTGCATACTTACCAGATAAACCTAAAGCAAAGAGTACACTTAGCATGGTCCACATGAGGATGCACTTGATGACGGCTTTGCGGTCTCGTGGTGGCCGTGAAATGTCAATGACATCTATGCCTCTCCATAGATCTTGAAGCTCTTCAATAAGAGGTTGCAGATATACATCCATGTTTTTTACCTTGTGCTTTCCTGGAATGAGAAGTGATAGTAAAATGTTTCCCTTTTTTGTTGCCTCCCAAGGAGGAATATATATTGTAGTTCACAACCACCACCGGCCAAGTGCTCCACGAAGTAGAGCGGTGCCCAAATGGATTCACTCCATCACTAGCTAACCCAATCCTCAAGTGACGAGGCTCATCCCTGAACTCTGGCCATGTGTCCTCTATGTGCTTCCTCAACCATTCTATGCAAATGGTCGTCTTCTGCATCCACGTAAGGAGATGGGATGTGGTCACTCGTAGAGGGAGCAATAGTTGGCTGATTTGATGTGCTTCCTCCCTCTCTAATGGATTCCTGGTGCATGCACTCTTCCACCCTCCTTTCCCCTCCTCCACCAACCACACGCCAATGAGGGGTGACGTCAATAGCCGCTACAATTCGCGGATCGTTTGTTTCTATCCGTGCACGCTTGTGCGCGAGGATCATCCCATAGTCCATAATCTTCTACATGACTCAAGCATATCCGTCGAAGTCGAGCAATGGCGCATTTGTACCACACGCATGGGCATGGTAATCGCTCGGCCAACCATCGTGATCTATCCGGTTCAGTGGATGGGCCAAAATCATCCCAAGAAATCTACATTAATAAATTACATACACTAATTAAAATCAAATTACAAAAAAAGGTTAATAAAATATTAGCAAAAAGTATTTTTTTTTAAACATGCATGGTAATCAAAACTTTTAGGTAGAAATGTCATTTTCAAAGTACTAGGAATCATTTCATTTTATATACATTTCATAAAAAACATAGTACGAATAGATTTTGAAAATCAAAGGTCATAATGTTAGAACGTGGCCTTCGCTCTGGCTGCGCTGAAATTGCGGTGCGATAATAGTTGCGGTAATACCTACGGTAAAGGTTGCGGTAATGCTCGCGGTAATAGGCGTGAAAAAATATTTTTCAAAATTTTTTATAAATAGGGGCACCCGTGTGCCCCGCGCAGTTCAAAACCCTAAATTTCAAATTTCATCGTTTTCTTCACAGAAGCCGAAAGCAAGAACTTCACAACCTTGAGCTCTTACACCATTGCTACCTACTCTTCTACTCTCCACCATCTCTGCTCTTCCATCTGTACTCTCCTACCCTCTCCCAACAAGCTCTTCAATTCCATGTAAGTTTTCTTGTTATGTTTCTTGATTTTTACACACTCATACACACGCATACACACACATGCATACACTCATACACACGCATAGACACACATGCATACACACGCACAAGTTAACACGCATGCAAATACACATACACATGCATACATTAACACGCATGCAAATACACATACACATACACATACACAAGTTAACATGCATGCAAATACACATACGCACACACATGCATATGTTAATTTAAGTTATGCATTAATATGTGCATACACTGATTAGTGTGTGATTACACACACTAATTAGTGTGTGCATATGCCAATGCGGCACTAATTAGTGTGTGATTAGTGTGTGCATTGGCCAATCACAACACACACTAATTAGTGTGCGCATTGGCCAATGGGATTGGTCAATGCACATACTAATTAGTATGTGCATTGGTCAATGGGATTGGCCAATGCACACACTAATTAGTGTGTGTTAACACACATTATTTAGTGTGTGATTAGTGTGTGCATTGGCCAATGTGCACACTAATTAGTGTGTGCATTGGTCAATGGGATTGGCCAATGTACACACTAATTAGTGTGTGCATTGGTCAATGGGATTGGCCAACGCACACACTAATTAGTGTGTGTTAACACACACTATTTAGTGTGTGATTAGTGTGTGCATTGATCAATGTGATTGGCCAATGCGCACACTAATTAGTGTGTGCATCGATCAATGGGATTGGCCAATGCACACACTAATTAGCGTGTGCATTGGTCAATGGGTTTGGCCAATGCACACACTAATTAGTGTGTGTTAACACACACTATTTAGTGTGTGATTAGTGTGTGCATTGGCCAATGCACACACTAATCACACACTAAATAGTGTGTATTAACACACACTAATTAGTGTGTGCATTGTCCAATCACACAAGCCAATGCACACACTAATTAGTGTGTGCATTGGCCAATCACACAAGCCAATGCACACACTAATTAGTGTGTGATTAGTGTGTGCATCGGCCAATCACACAAGCCAATGCACACACTAATTAGTGTGTGTTAACACACACTAATTAGTGTGTGCATCGGCCAATCACACAAGCCAATGCACACACTGATTAGTGTATATTAACACACACTAATTAGTGTGTGCACAAGACAATTACACAAGCCAATGCACACATTGATTAGTGTATGTTAACACACACTAATTAGTGTGTGCACAAGCTAATTACAGAAGCCAATGTACACAGTGATTAGTGTATGTTAACACACACTAATTAGTGTGTGCACAAGCCAATTACAAAAGCCATTGCACACACTAATTAGTGTATGTTAACACACACTAATTAGTGTGTGCACAAGTCAATTACACAAGCCAATGCACACACTAATTAGTGTGTGATTAGTGTGTGCATTGGCCAATGCACACACTAATTAGTGTGTGTTCATGTCAATTACACACTAATTAGTGTGTGTACATGTCAATTACACACACTAATTATGTTAAATTAAACACTAATCAACACAAAAACATAAACATACCTCCATGATTAAGTGGTAGGTGACGTATTAGGCCCCAATGGCCATCCAAGTGATCGCACAATTGGTCACACTAATCATAAACACAATAATCTCTTATTAGCCAATACACACACTAATATCTTATTAGCACTCAAGGCTTTGCAAGGTTCTTTTATAGGTTGTAGACACACCTTGGATTCTTTCCACATTGGATTCTTTCAACATTGGATACTATAGAGAATCCAACGTTAAAAAATCCAATGTTTGAAAAAAATCAATGTGTAAATTTTTAATCATATATTCCAATTTTTATTAGCGAGTTTAATCTTTGTCGTAATAAATGCAGACCATGTCTTCTTCTTCCACACCACGCTTTCGTAGCATTGAGGAGTTCATGGCAGACGGTATGTCATATCCCGACGCTCTCTCTGCTTATCATTCACAGCCGTCACCTCAGCAGTCATCATCAGGGTTCGGCTGGTTTCGAGACGCTCTTGGTGGGTCCGCTGCTGTACCTGTGACCAATCCAGATGTGGAGAGGGCATTATGTCTTCGGGCTGAGTGGTTAGGTTCACAGCAGACCCTTACGCAACGCTATTCACCGGCGCAATTAGTAGTGTTTGGATTATCTGAGGTCTCTACTCTGGTTGGTGGCACTCCGTACCTACAAAGTTCTCCACCTACAGCTCCAGGTTCATCTTTTCCTTCATAGGGTCCGACGCCCTTGGGTGCGATGCCACAGGGTCCGATGCCACGGGCGTCCACCTATCCATCACCTATCCCACCTTCTGCCCCAGATTCATGTCGGCGCTCTTCTGGTAGTCAACGCCAGGGCAGCTCACGCGCTAGCGCCGGTCGATCTCGATGAGGGAGCGGAACTAGTTGTTGTTTGGGGGGGGGGGGAGTACTATAGATTCTCCTCCATAGTCACCGCTCCTTGCTCCAACATAAGATGGGGACCATGACATGCCTACACTAGATGCTCGCGGGTTATACTACCAGGTTCATAGAGGAGGTATGGTGGATCTTGGGACAACACAGGGTAGGAGATTTCGCACACACGTCAACCAATTAATCCACTCCATATATATCAATTGTTTTCTCAAATTTGATCAGCAGGATCCCTACAACCTCACATATATAGAGACAACCATGCACATGCGTTTCCCGAACCCTGAGGGGCAACAATTCTCAAGGCAATGGTTTCAAGAGCATGTCAAAACATTTCTCAAGAATAAAAAATCTAGTGTGAGGAGAGCTGCAAAGAAGACAATGGAGTCTCCTGAGCACAGCTATCGGCCAGGAAATGTCCATGATGTGGACTGGGAGATAGCTATGGAAGAGAAAGAGGACGAAAGGGTAGCGGGCGAGAGGATGTATACGCGCCAAGTTGAGGCCAGATCCCATCAGACTCCTACGCATTATGGTTCGGGAGGAAAAACGGCTTTGAAAGACAAATATGTAAGTAAAAATATTAGTTTTATTGTAAAAAACCTAATGTTTTTCATTTAATTAATTGGTTACTATTTTTTTGTCAGTATAATATTACCATGAGTCGCCCGACCAGAGATGTGCAGAGATATAGAGAGAACCATACCGAGTATCAAACTTGGTGTTGGTTGTTTGAAAATCAAATGATCTCTCGAGAGGAGTTCGAAAATGTGTGCAGAAGTCTGCAACATGTAAGTTTAATCTTATTTAAATTATCAAATTGTTGATTTTATATCAAATGTTAAATAACAAAGTGTTAATTGTTTCTTTTTCTGGTTTTGCAAAGTCAAGGAGTTCCACGCGAAATGCCGCCCTCTCCCCCATGAGCAAATTGCACAAACGCGTTAGCGTTTTGGCCATGACCATCCTCTATTTTGTATACCCGGGCTTTTTTTGCCCTCTTTATGTAAATGCAATTACCTATCATTTTTTGGTTCAATGTATTGTCCAATTGTAATTCCACTTCTGTAAATAAAATTTTTGGCTCAATGTATTGTCCAATTGTAGTTTGCTCAATTGATATTTTGTTGTAATTAAATTGCTTGTAATTAATAATAATTTTGAAAAATATTTTAAATAAATAAAAAAATAGATGACCTTTTGGATGGTCCTGCAAAGGATCATCCAAACGGTTATCTATTTTTTTATAATAAACCCGAGCGCGGTAATGCTTGCGATAATAGCGTGGCGGTAATGAGTGCGGATATGGTTGCAGTACTACACGCGGTCATACATGCGGGAATTTAGCCGCATCCATTACCGCAAACTTTACCGCTAGACCATTACCGTAATCTTTGCCGCACGCTTTTCCGCTTACGAGAAATTTCATATTACAAGTTTATTTGTTTTTGTGCAGTAATGTGGGCGATAATACCGCGCATATGTTATAGTGCCCCCCCCCCCCCCCCCCCCCCCCCCAAAACAAGCGAAGCTACAAGATCCCCCGCCACTTCATCTCTCTCGCGTGGACCCCTGTGATGCCATGGGAGTGGAAACCTGCGATGGAAGGAAAGTAGGATGGTAAGAAGGAGACGTAGACTGAGGTGCGAGGCTCTGGATGTAAGGAGTCCCTCCCTGACTCCCCCATGGCGTGGACTGCAGAGAAAGACTGTAGGTCACAAGCTACTGTAGAGTGTACTCTCGGGGGGTTCACTATGTATATATCACATGTGTTCAAGACATGTTTGTAAAACCCCTTATCTGTGAATTTTGTTAGGAATATAATGTACCCTTTTCTTTTAAAGTCTGTAAGTTTTTTTAAATTTTGAAAAATAATGCCCTTCTGTACATATATTTCTGTAAGTTTAAAGAACTTTAAATACCCTTCTGTTGAACTCATTTGATAGGTTACATTTTTATTAGGTGACCTCCCCGAGAGAGTACCGGCCAAACAATGCATCCGTCGAACGGAGGTACTGGACTCATAAAGAGATATATTTTGACACTACTCTTAACATTCCACATTTCCCTCTCTCTCTACATTAGGACTTATCTAACAATAACCATTAAATCATTCCTAATCTGTGTGTGTGTGTGTGTGTGTGAGTGTGTTAATCATACACCAAGCAAACAACCAATCGCACACTGCCACATACGAACTAATTGCAAGACAACAACAAGCATTATTACTACAGGTTCACAACGATCACATGGAGAAAAGAAGGCTCTACTTTGCAGACTAGTTGTAAATCCCTACAAATGGACGAGGTATGCGCAATCGATGAATTTTTTCTCTTTTCATTATTGTGTGTGTGTGCCAGCTATATATTTTAAATTAAATACATATACACCAAAGAACATGACGTTCATAAAACAACTTGCTTTAGATGACTGGGCAAGGATTTGTATAGAAACAACTCAATATTTGATCCATTACTATATAACATAATAAGAATGAGGTATCATTCCAAATGATTTTATACAAAAGTATCAGAACTATGCGAGTTGAATCATCAAGGGTCTTCAAAGTCGGACTGCAGCATGCTAAACCTTTTTAAGTCAAGATAGAATTCTCACGTGCATCCATTTAGTCAAGACAACAGATATGTTAGACTTGGATACGTATGGTAGGCTTCAAAGAACCTATCATTTGTTATCCATCTCAAACTTAAAAATTATTAGACTAGCTACTAGCCTAAATATTAAAGTAGTTAAAAGATCTTAAGGTTTTTCTACATCATAAGTAATCCTCCCAGAATTGCACCATATGATCTTAAAAACTTCTTTTTATAGTAACCATTTACTGTAAAAAATGTCCACTCATCCATAAGTTAAAAAATTCTATGCACTGGTTTTCTTTGTAGGTATTAAAAAATGTATGGACCAAATCTTGTATGCAATGCTTTGTTTTGTAACTACATCCTAATATATGCACCGAAGTTGAGCCCTTCAAATATTAAGAACCAGCTAACCATAGTAGAACTCAATGGCCAGAATTCTATAGAAATCTTAGATTACCCAAATGTTTCAACACAACAGAATTTGGGATTGAAGTTTTAGTGAAAGCAAAGTCACAAATTACATCAATTAGGGCGTCCTAGCCCTATACAGGTTTTATCAACAATCCATTTTTCCCACCATATGATAGAAAGTTGTAGTAGCTGTACGCTTTGTCGTACGTGTCAAAGGCTGGGAACTTGCCTGTGCACTGTGTGCGAGCCTTGAAGGTCTAAAAACACATAGCTAGAGAGTCCTAGCAAGCTCAAAGAACAATGGTGTGTCACTCACTTCTCAATGCTTCTGTCGTGAAGGATCCTGTGCTACGAAGAAGAAGGAGCTATCGCCGATGTCGTGCACTACCACCTCGCCGCCGTTGCTAATGTTGCAACAATTCTCGATCACTCACTCTCTCTCTCTCTAGCATACACACACACATACACGAAGGACAAGGAGACAGAGATGGAGCAAGAGCAATTCTTAGCTTACACCTCCGAGAATGAGGATTTTTAGGTCAAACGGACCTTTTATAAGAGTTTTGCGCATTCACACATGGACACCCACAGTGGTCGATCGTTGCAAAATTGCTGTGAAAATAAGATAAGTGGTGCGTCTCTCATCGGAGATCACCTACACATCTATGGGACCGACAAGCCCGGTCCATGACTCTACCAAATAAATAATAGGACGTCCGTCGTAGGTGATAGGGTGCCCGTGAGGGTTAACATGCCCCCCTTCCTGATGTAGATTCCGTCCTCGCGGAAGCTATTGAGATGAAGCTCATTTATTGAGGTGGAAGAGCATTTGAGATGAATGTCCTTTGCCTTCTTTAGTCACTGAAGAGTCAAACAAAATTGGCACAATAATTGCATTCTCATATATAATTAAAAAGCATATGCAGTTGTAAGCAGAGAAATTGATTGGTAACAGAATATTAAAAATTTTGTTAGCAATAATCATTAAATTGTAATATAATCAAACACATAAACAATTGTAAAGGTAAAAAACTAAACAAGTATGGGATCGCTAATTTAACACTTGAAAGGCACTAAAGGTCAACTATTAATACCATGGGCAAGCTTCTCAATTTTCTCTGGTCAATTAAGCTGTTTATTCGTGAGAGCCAAGTATTTAATGTCCGAGGGATGACTAGAGGCTATACCTAGAAAGGAATTTCTCATGAAATCATCGTTTGACTTATTTCCTTTTCTTTGACCCCGCAAAGTCTTTTCACATTGATTCAATTTTGATGTGTGTGCTTATTTTGTATGCCTTGGGTTTTTTGCTTTTCAAGGAAAAGCGCCCACACTGGGAACCTCTAGGGCTTTGATACCATAGGTGATACATGTGAGTGAAGTATCAAATCAAGCTGGGATTTCTCTTCCAGATTAAGATTTTACCTTGTGGCACTTTTAATTTTTTTGTTTGTTCGTTTTCAACATTTTAATTTTGTAACTTTGGGGGGTCATATAACACTGTTACCCTCCCTAGGCTCATCACACTATTAAACTCCCTTTACAATACTTAAGCTAAAGGTCAATAGGGACTAAGCCCACTAGAAATCCCTAGTACATTGCACACAATGCTGCCTAAATCGGATTAAGAACTTAAAGTAACCATTGATTATTAGAAAGGCATTCCCCATGGTATTAAGAGAAGATCTCTAACTCCTAACTTGGTCAAACTAGCTTAGTCAAACTGATTGATTCTGAAACCTAGACAAGGGATTATGACATAAATTATATAGAATTTGATGTTTAATCTAAGCAAATGTGTGGAATGTTATGCTACCAATCACAATTAAAGAAGACAAACATGCATGCGGGCAATGCTAATGGACAAACAAACCTGTTAGTGTCGATGATTGCGCTTGATTCGAAGAGTGAACGAGAGAAAGACTCCATGAAGGTCCAAATCCTAACAATAGCAACACGTTCCTGTACATACTAGAAAACACAAAGAATACCTCTAGGAGACACATCATTGGGAAGAGGCACCAACCCTTATTGAGCACAATCAAACAACATAAGGAACCCTAAACTAATTATTTGCACTCCCTCTAGAGAGTCAAGGGAATAAGATATTGTAGAGATTGGGGGGAAACCGTAAGGCTAAACCCCTATCCTCATCATCATCAAGATAAACGAAGTCATCATCTGTGAGACCATGTGCGCTCCTTGCCGCACTGTCGAAGCAAGGGACTTGCCAATACACCGTGTGCGAGCCACAAAACGGCTCCAAGCACACAACAAGCCTAAACTAGCAAGCTCAAGAAAACAAAGGGTGTGTCACTCACCGCTCTACGCTCGCCTTCGTGGTGGATTCCTCGCCGCGATGAAGAAGAATCTACAGTCGTGCCGCGCTCAACCGCTTCGCCGCCGTCGTGCCTTCGTAATGCTCGATCGCACACACACTCTCCCTCTCTCTCTCTCTCACACACACACACACACAAGGAGGTGAAGAAGAAGAAGATGGAGATGGAGCAAGAGCACTCTTCAATTGCACAAATGAGAGAATGAGTAAAAATTAGGTTTAGTTGGCTTTTATAGGAGCTCACCCCATTCACACTTGGGCGCCCATGCTTAACCAACTAATCCCTTGAATGTCCAAGTTAAAGTGCGCCTCTCATCGGCGATCACTCTACCTTTCCCTATTGGTCCGACAAGCCCGGTACTTGACTCTACCAAATACATAATACGCGTCCATCGTAGGTGATAGGGTGTCCGTGTGCCGTGAGGGTTAACATGCCCCCCTTCCTGATGTAGATTCCGTCCTCGGAAGCTATTGAGTTGAAGCTGGATCGTCGAGGTGGAAGAGCATTTGAGATGAATGTCCTTAGCCTTCTTCAGTCACTGCAAAATCAAACAACATTGGCACAGTAATGGCATTCTCTAAAAAAGCATATGCAGTTTTAGGTAGACACATTGATTGGAAAAAGAATTTCAAACAATTTGTCAGCAATGAACATTAAATTTCAATGTAATCAAATGCATAAACAGATGTAAAGGTAGAAAATTAAACAGATGTAATCAAATGTGCGCTCCTTGCCGCACTGTCGAAGCAAGGGACTTGCCAATACACCGTGTGCGAGCCACAAAACGGCTCCAAGCACACAACAAGCCTAAACTAGCAAGCTCAAGAAAACAAAGGGTGTGTCACTCACCGCTCTACGCTCGCCTTCGTGGTGGATTCCTCGCCGCGATGAAGAAGAAGCTGCAGTCGTGCCGCGCTCAACCGCTTCGCCACCGTCGTGCCTTCGTAATGCTCGATCGCACACACACTCTCCCTCTCTCTCTCTCTCACACACACACACACACAAGGAGGTGAAGAAGAAGAAGATGGAGATGGAGCAAGAGCACTCTTCAATTGCACAAATGAGAGAATGAGTAAAAATTAGGTTTAGTTGGCTTTTATAGGAGCTCACCCCATTCACACTTGGGCGCCCATGCTTAACCAACTAATCCCTTGAATGTCCAAGTTAAAGTGCGCCTCTCATCGGCGATCACTCTACCTTTCCCTATTGGTCCGACAAGCCCGGTACCTGACTCTACCAAATACATAATACGCGTCCATCGTAGGTGATGGGTGTCCGTGTGCCGTGAGGGTTAACATGCCCCCCTTCCTGATGTAGATTCCGTCCTCGGAAGCTATTGAGTTGAAGCTGGGTCGTCGAGGTGGAAGAGCATTTGAGATGAATGTCCTTAGCCTTCTTCAGTCACTGCAAAATCAAACAACATTGGCACAGTAATTGCATTCTCTTAAAAAGCATATGCAGTTTTAGGTAGACACATTGATTGGAAAAAGAATTTCAAACAATTTGTTAGCAATGAACATTAAATTGCAATGTAATCAAATGCATAAACAGATGTAAAGGCAAAAAATTAAACAAGTCTGGGGTCACTAATTTGACGGTCGAAAAGCACTAGAGATCTAATATTAATACCATGGGTAAGCTTCTTAACTTTCTGTGGTCAATTAAGTTGTTTAATCGCGAGAGCCAAGTATTCATGTTCGAGGGCTGACTAGAGGCTATACCTAGAAAACTTTGTAGTTAAGCTACCATAAAAGGAATTTCTCATGAAATCATCGCCTGGCTGATTACTTTTTCTTTGACCCCCCAAGGTCTTTTCACAGTGATTCAATTATGATGTGTGTGCTTATTTTGTATGCCTTGGGTTTTTTGCTTTTCAAGGAAAAGCGCCCACACTGGGAACCTCTAGGGCTCTAGTACCATAGGCGATACATGTGAGTGAAGTACCAAATCAAGCTGAGATTTCGCTTCCAGCTTAAAATTTTACATTGTGGCACTTTGATTTTTTGTTTGTTCATTTTCATCATTTTAATTTTGTAACTTTGGGGGGTCATATAACACTGTTACCCTCCCCAGGCTCATCACATTAGTAAACTCCCTTTATAATACTTAAGCTAAAGGTCAATAGGGTTAAGCCCACTAGAAAGCCCTAGTACATTTCATACAATGCTGCCTAAATCGGATTAAGAACCTAAGTAACCATTGTTTATTAGGAAGGCATTCCCCATGGTATTAAGAGAAGATTTCTAATACCTAGCTTGGTCAAACTAGCTTAGTCGGACTGCTTGATTTTTAAACCTAGACAAGTGACTATGACAAAAGATTACATTGAATTAAATGTTTGATACTAAGCCAATGCGCTGAATAGTATGCTACCAATCACAATCAAAGCAGACAAACATGGATGCAAAAAAGATAAGGGCAATGCTAATGGACAAGAAACACCTGTTTGTGTTGATGGTCGCGCTTGATTTGAAGTGTGAACGAGAGAAAGGTTCCATGAAGGTCCAAATCCTATCAATAGCAACACGCTCCTGTACACACTAGGAAACAAAAGGAATACCTCCAGGAGGCACATCAGTGGGAAAAGAGAACTTTGTTAATCACTCAACTCTAAAACAGAAACACTCCTATCGTACTAATCTTACCTACCCTCCATCACTCAAGTGATGAGGATCAAAGGTTTTTTATGGCATAGGTTTCTGTTTCACTGTACCAGATGTGACATGTGTAGGTTTGAGTCAATGTTTTGACTTTTAATGTGCATACTCGTTTGCTAATTGCTCTTGCTCTTTTTTTTGTTTTGTTTTTTTTGTGAGTATAAAGCTTTATATGTACATTCCCTAAGATCGGAATTGAGAGGTCAGGGAAAAAGGTTGAGAGGGAAACAAATGAATGATGACTGTCAGCAAACACTCCCCCCTTCCTTGGGTAGATCATACCGTTTGAAATGAGCTTGCCACCCTTTGAAACCAATTGTTCCAGTTGGTAATAGGTGAGGATTTTTGCCAGTAGTTTTCTATTACCCTAGGTGCCTTGTCAAGCTGCAAGGGTGGTAAGGTACTCTCCCAGGATTGAACTTGAAGTGGTTCATCAGGTGATTCTTGAACACTGGGAGGTGTGGATTCTTTTGTAGCTTCATTGAGGTCCACTACTATAGATGGAGGCTGTGTAGAAGCTTTTACCTCTATGGATGTATTACATGATGAGCTAGAATCTTCATGGGACTCTCCCCTTCCTGAGCTAGGTGGAACAAATCGTTCTTTCTTTGGTACCCAAACTAGCTCGAGAGCGGGTGTGTAGCATTCTGTGATTTTTTTCTTTCCACGATCATTGATTCGTTTTGGAGCTACGGGATTGGGCTCACTTGGGTCAGGTGATAGGTAAGAGTACAATCTACGTTTTGGCACCCAGATTTGATCATTTCCTTGATAGTAGCCTTGGGCTTCCAATAGTCGTTTAGGGATCCATCGCAACATTTTCTTACTTTTCTTGGAGTGAGTGGTACGGTTCTTACTAGGTTTCCGTTTTTTAGCACTAGCTATGGTCACTAAAGAAGCTTTAGGGACCCACTTGTATGTTTTCTCTGTTATATTAGGATGGTTCTTGTGTGTCTCAAGCTTTCTTTCAACTACATCAGTTGAAGCTCTAGAGAGTTGGGCTATGGGGATGTATGGTTCAACCTCCTGGACATGCAATGTCTTGGGTTTTATTTCCTTGGGCAATATCTGAGGGACTATGGATTGAGTGGTAGGGCTAAGAGTTGGTTTTTGCGTTGTAACACCCCCAGTCCCCCAATCAATAGTGCATTTGGTGGCTATCATCCACGTGCGGCCTAGGTTTATATTATCCTCCATAGTTCCAGTAGGCATGACCAAAAAGTCTTGAGCTACCACCCCATTGTCATAACTGACAGAAGTGTGCCAGATTCCAAAAACCGTAGTTTTTTTCTTGTTGACACCCTTGACTTGGATAATACTCTCAGATAGAGGTGGCTTCCCTAACTGACACCACACCCCATAGGATAGCAGATTGTATTTAGCACCCGTGTCCAATAAGGCGTTATATAGCACTTTTCCATAGGCACTATTTAACTCAATGGGGTATCGTAGAGGTGTGTCAGAGTCCAACCCATCCTCTTCGTGTGCTTCATTTGCATTAGGTTCCGAGCGAGTAGCTCTACCTAATGTTTCCATGAAACGGCTAAACATACTAGTACTAGGCTGTGGAGCTTCGGGAGGTGCATGGCCTTCTCTCTCAGTGTTTTGGGTAGGGTATGCTTCCATGATTTCTGAGTCGGAGGAGGAATCACTAGCGGCTATTTTAGGGTCTTGGGTGGTGCTACCTTGTGTCCCCGCTGAGGGTCTAGAGCTTATCGTGGATGGGTAATGGGTGTCCGTATGAACAGAGGCACCCTCAATATGCTCGTGTTCTAGCACCCGCCCAGAGCGTAAGTGCATGTGCTTTTGATACCCTAAGGTGTCAAAAAGCTGCTCTAGGAGGCCTTGTGACTAGTTTTTAGCGTGTTTTTTTGCTAGATTTTTTAGAGCGTGTCGTGGAATGGGCCGTGTGATAGCTCAAAACGAGCGTATCGGTCAGAGGGTCGTGCCGTGCTTTACAGCCCTCCGTTTGGTCACTCTATGCCCTCGGAATCCTTAAAACTGTCAATTTCCAGTAGGGAACTAGGCCCAAACTAGAAAGTCTAAGGGTGCAAGTGGGAAGAGAAAGGAGGAGAGTGGAGGACTTGTCCCACATGCTCTCATTCTCTCTTGAGGGAGTAGGGTATATATATAAGAGTGAGTTTAGTATATATCATAAGGCTGAGGATTGAGGCTTGGGCTTGGGCTTGGGCTTGGGCTTGGGAAAATGATCCCGATCCCGATCTATCTTTTATACAAACCAACCCACACGTTTTTTATTTTCGAAAAATTTCGCCACCCACTCGCTCGCGTTTTTAATTTCCGAATTTTTTTCCTTTTAAATTTATTTTTTTTTTCAATATTTTTTTTTTCTCAAAAAACTTTTTTTTTCAATTATTTTTATTTTTTTTTTGAAATTGAAAAACGCAGAAATTGAAAAAAACGCAGAAATTGCAGAAAAACGCAGAAATTACAGAAAAAACGCAGAAATTGCAGCGAGTTGACAGAAATGCAGAAAATTGCAGAATTGACAGAAAATGCAGAAAAAACACAGAAATGACAGAAAATGCAGCAAAAACGCAGAAATTGCAGAAAATTGCAGAAATTGAAAACGCCGAACTTGAAAATGCAGAAATTGCAGAAATTGAAAAAACACAAACAATAGCAGAAATTGAAATTTGACAGCAATTGCAGAAAACGCAAAAAACAGAAATCTCCACACACCCCTTCCCGCCTTTCCTATGATAGAAATTGCACCACAAGGAAGCGTAAAGTGCTAACCGAGCTTAGTGTAAGGCATATCTCCGGCAGCGGCGCCAAAAATGTGCGCTCCTTGCCGCACTGTCGAAGCAAGGGACTTGCCAATACACCGTGTGCGAGCCACAAAACGGCTCCAAGCACACAACAAGCCTAAACTAGCAAGCTCAAGAAAACAAAGGGTGTGTCACTCACCGCTCTACGCTCGCCTTCGTGGTGGATTCCTCGCCGCGATGAAGAAGAAGCTGCAGTCGTGCCGCGCTCAACCGCTTCGCCGCCGTCGTGCCTTCGTAATGCTCGATCGCACACACACTCTCCCTCTCTCTCTCTCTCACACACACACACACACAAGGAGGTGAAGAAGAAGAAGATGGAGATGGAGCAAGAGCACTCTTCAATTGCACAAATGAGAGAATGAGTAAAAATTAGGTTTAGTTGGCTTTTATAGGAGCTCACCCCATTCACACTTGGGCGCCCATGCTTAACCAACTAATCCCTTGAATGTCCAAGTTAAAGTGCGCCTCTCATCGGCGATCACTCTACCTTTCCCTATTGGTCCGACAAGCCCGGTACCTGACTCTACCAAATACATAATACGCGTCCATCGTAGGTGATAGGGTGTCCGTGTGCCGTGAGGGTTAACAGACCATATGTG
The DNA here is from genome assembly GCF_014529385.1 of Adiantum capillus-veneris. Lineage (NCBI taxonomy): Eukaryota > Viridiplantae > Streptophyta > Polypodiopsida > Polypodiales > Pteridaceae > Adiantum > Adiantum capillus-veneris. The sequence goes on along the minus strand of NC_140937.1, from coordinate 36,074,625 downwards.
CCATTCGTGTAATCATGTAACTGTTCCTCATCATTAGAGGCACAAATGTTAACATCACTAGACGTCTATAATCATCTTGGTCAAGAGGGTAAGTTTGTGCAATCGGAGAGACATTCTCTACTAAGTATGGATCAGTCGTAGTCAAGAGACATTTCAACCATTCTAACTCCTTGAAATTCCTCTCACACGCTAGCGTATCCACCAAATCCCATTCACATGTAAGAAAATGGTAGACTATGAGAAACACTTGTGAAAAGTAAAGAGGGTACCTCTCACCCAAGGTAGGAGTGGAGGACACTAGCATACTAGCCATATCGGTACACACAGATAGATGATGGCTAGAGTGAAAATATTATAAGGGTCACAAAAGGTTGTGTCTTTGTGCATAATGTGTTTTTATGATTTTGTGTTATGTATAGAACTTGTAGGTTTCTAGATTTTTGTTTGGTGTCTCTTGCTGTTTTACTTTTTAATTTTTGTTTTTTGTGAGTATAAGGCTTTATATACACATTCCCTAAGATTGGGAGATTGAGAGGTCAGGGAGGAAGGTTTAGAGGGGAGTGAGTGAATGATGACGTCAGCAAACTTCCCCCCTTCCTTGGGTTGATTATACCTTTTGAAATGATGTCATTACCTTTTGAAACCAATTGTTCCAAGTTGTTATGGGTGAAGGCTTTAACCAATAGTTTTCGACTGCCCTATGTGTTTCATCTAGCTGCAAGGGTAGTAAGGTACTCTCCCATGATTTTGTTTGCAACGTTGTTGTACGTGGTGAACTTACGACGGGAGGTGCAAACTATTTCTTGCTTGTATAGATTTGTACAATGGTAGATGGAGGTTGTGTCGAAGCTTCTACTTTTGTATAGGAACTACATGAAGAGAAAGAAACTTCATTTGACTTCCCTGTTCTTGAGCTAGGTGAAACAAATTGTTCTTTCTTCGGTACCCAAACTAGCTCTGGAGTGGGTGTGTAGCATTCCATGATTTTTTCCTTTCCGCGATCTTCAATTCGTTTTGGAGCTACAAGATTGGGCTCACATGGGTCAAGTCATAGGTAACGTTTTGGCACCGAGATTTGATCATTTCCTTCATAGTAGCCTTGGGCTTCCAATATTTTTCTAGGAATCCAACGCAATGTTTCTTTGCTTTGCTTGGGGCAAGTGGGACGTCCCTTACCAGGCTCCTATTTTTTAGCACTAGCAATGGTCACTTAAGAAGCTTTAGGGACCCACTTGTATGTCTTCTTTGCTATATTAGGATGGATCTTGTGTATCTCAAGCTTTATTTCAACTACAGAAGTTGAAGCTCTAGAGAGTTGGACTATGGGGACATATGGTTCAACCTCTTGGACATCCAATGTTTTGGGTTTTATTTCCTTAAGAGGAAATATCTCAGGGACTATGGCTTCAATGGTAGAGCTAAGAGTTGGTTTGTACGTTGTGACACCCCCAGTCTCCCAATCAATAGTACATTTGGTGGCTATCATCCATGTGCGTCCTAGGTTTCTATTACCCTCCATAGTTCCAGCAGGCATGACCAAAAAGTCTTGAGCTACAAACCCATTGTCATAACTGACAAAAGTGTACCAGATTCCAAAAACCGTGGTTTTTCTCTTTTTGACACCCTTGACTTGGATAATACTCTCAGATAGAGATGGCTTTCCTAATTGACACCACATTCCATATGATAGCAGACTATACTGAGCACCCGTGTCCAGTAAGGTGTTATATAGGACTTTTCCATAGGTGCTATTTAGCTCAATAGGGTATCATAGAGGTGTGTCAGAGTCCAACCAATCATCCTCTGTTTCAACGTGAAATGCATGTGTAACTCCCAAGTTGGCCTCTCGTTGGCTTCTTGTACGTTGTTGCCTCTCCTTAGCCTCAACTTGAGGTTGTATCTTCTTCAACTCAGCTTAATGTGCCTTGGCTGCCTTTATTTGATAGATGTCATGTAGTTTCTCTTGGCTTAAAGGATCATAATATCTTTTAAATTTACGGCCATTGAGGAATCCAATGGTTTCTACTCCATCAAGAGTTTTTGACCCGGATGGTACCTTGTGGGGTGATTTCGTATACTCTATATGGTCCTTTTCCCACATATTTTAACTTTTTCTTCTCGTTACACACTCCATACATAAGGACTTTATCACCAACATTGATATCTTTGTCCTTTAGATGACGGTGAAACCATTTCTTCCTCCTATCTATCTCCACAAGTGCGTTTTGCACAACCAATTGCCTTTCTTCGTCTAGCCTTTTAAGGATATATAAACGCTCAACTAAAGGTTTATCATCCCAACCTTCTTGTGAAGCTACATGTAGACTAGGAATTACAAACTGCTTCTTGGCCATATACCATTTTGAATGGTGTACAATTAATAGCCACTTGGTAAGAAGTACGATAAGCCCATAGAGCTGAAGTCAGAGCTGAAGTCAGCTTCAAATCCCAATTTGTGCAATGAGCTTCCACTGTTTTGGTCAAGATAGAAATTAAGGTCTTGTTGATACTCTTAGCTTGGCCATTTGTTTGTGGATAATAAGGTGTGGACTTATGGTAGCTATCATGAAGTTGGTAGTGAGTTCTTTTGTCACTCCATTTATAAAATGAGTACCATTGTCACTCACAATCTCAAAGGGACAACCAAATCTTGTAATAATGTTCTCAAAGAGAAACTTGGCAGTTGACCTTGCATCAGCCTTACGTGTCTCCCTGGCTTCCGCCCACTTTGTCACATAGTCAGTGGCAATGATAATATATTAATATTGAGTGCTACGAGCTGCCAGACTAATTGGGCCTACAAAGTCTAAACCCCATTTTTCAAATGGTTGAGTCACTTTAACAGGATGTAAGGGCATCTTATCCTTTCGTTGTGTGATCTTGTAACACTGGCATTCATCACATCCTTTTGCGAAAACTAATGCATCCTTAAATAAGGTAGGCCACCAATAGCCTGATTGAAATATCTTTCTAGCAGTTAGTTCCCCCGAGAAATGTCCTCCGTCTATACCCATGTGGGCTTCTTGCAGTATGTATAAATACTCATCCTCATGGGCACAACATCTAAGAATATCGTCCTTCCCTAGCTTGTAGAGAGTTCCTGCAATGAGAGAATAAGGTTCACATTCTTTTAATAGTTTTTGAGCTATATCCTTACGAATCTCTTTGGGTGGAAAACCATTAACTAGAAAGTTCACAATCTTCTTACTCCATTCAGGCATGGTCTCAACTAGAAATAAGGAAGTATTAGGCAATTCATCATTGGCTCCAGTAGGGGCTTCACCATTGGGTATGCGAGACAAATGATCCGCCATGACATGTCTTTTACCAGGTCTCACCACAATGATAAAATCAAACTCAAGGAGAATTAACAACCATCGTGTAATTCTTCCCGTGGAACAAGGTTTATTTACTAGATACAACAAGGCTTGATGATCCACATAGAAAAAAAACTTGTTAGTAAGAAGGTAGTGCAAAATTTCTTCCTTACGTAAATCATAGCTAAACCTTCTTGCCTATAGTGGTGTAGTTTTTCTCGGCATCATTCAATTGATGACTTGCAAAGCTAATGGGGTAGTCCAGTTTATGTTCTCCTCGTTGAGCTAGAACACACTCGATAGAAAAGTTCAATGCATCAATATGCACATGGAAAACTACATTCCAATTGGGCACTCGTAGAATAGGAGTGCTTGTCAAGGTCTTTTTCAATGAATCATGAGCATGGTCACACTCTGCGGTCTAGTGAAACTCAATAAGAAGCTTGTACAGGACAAGCTATCTAGGCAAAGTTTAAAATAAAACGTCGGTAATAACCAACATGGCCCATGAACCTTTGAACTCCTTTATAGTATGTAGGTGGCGGTAATTCAGCAATGGTTTTAATTTTTCCCTCATCTGTGGAAATCTCATTTTTGGACACTATATGCCTTAAAATGACTCCATGTATAACCCAAAATTGGCATTTGAAAGGGTTTAAGGATATGCCATACAATCTGTACTTCTCAAACACCTTTCGTAAACATGATAGATTTTCTTTCCAAGAAGAATAAACACAAAGGTCATCTAAGAAAGCTTCGCAAAACTCCCTCAAATATTCTCTAAAAGCAGTGTTTATTAAACTTTGAAAGGTAGCAGGGGCATTGGTTAAGCCAAAAGCCATAACACAAAATGCGAACACTCCAAATTCGGTTATAAAGGCTGTTTTATCTTGGTCCTCTAGTGCAATTGTGATTTGATTGTATCCAGAGTACCCATCTAAAAAGCTATAAGCCTCCTTCCCGACAACTCTTTCAAGCACATGTTCTGAATATGGTAAGGGGTAATGGTCCCTCCTAGTGGTGGCATTGACCTTCTTGAGATCCACATACACTATGAGCTTCCCATTCTTTTTTGGCACAATAACTATTGGAGACACCCATTCTGAGTGCTCAATAGGGTATATGAATCCGCATTTCACAAGCTTTTCAATCTCTTCTAATTGAACGTTCTTTGCATACTTAGGATTAATTGTTGGGAAGGTTTGTTGCTGAATATCATGATATGTCCAAGCAAATATATCCATGAATTCCTTGAGAAGTTCTTTAAGTACATACTCCTCAGTCTCTGTCAAATCTTGGGCAATGAAAATAGGTTTGGACTCCTCACCTGGGTCTGCTAACTCTATTTCCTTAACTATTGTGGGACCATCATAGACTCCATTGCTTCCATCGATAGGTTTTCTTTGAGACTTTGTATACACAACCTTATGGTCCTCCATGGTGTAGGATTTGAAATGATCGGGTGCAGGATGTAAGTCTGTGGGGTCTTGTTGTTCTATGGACCATGATTTCACTTTCGTTTCCTTTTATTGTTGAGCTAGCTCTCGATTTTGTCGTCTTCTTATGGTACGGCTCAATTTTGGCTTCTTTGCAGCCTCTAGTTGTGCGATGTCAATGGGTTGTGGACTACACCACATAATGCTTTGAAGGTACTCGGGTGAAATCATGACTGGGTGGACACCAAAGCTGTGTCCGGGACATCACTATTTGGCAAATTAATAGCTGTAATATGTTTGACAAAGATAGAAGAACCCAAGGCGTGTGATATATCATTGGATAGCTCTTGAAGAGGAGAATCTAAAAAGCTGTTTGGTACCAAATTTAGAATTAATTTGCAAAAATTTTACCGCGCGCTGTCGAGAAATTTGCGGTCTTGCCAGGAAAGCACCGGGCTTATGGCTGTGAGAGTTTGTGAGAGAACTCAACAAAAACTATATGAAGGAGTTAAACCATAGATGCCATGAAGACTAGGGTTTGGAAAGAAGTGCAATCAAAGAAGACTCACTCTTTCTCTCTTGCACTCACACACACACAAAGAAAGAACGCAAAAGAGAATGTCAAAACACTACGAAGATGAAAACATCAAGGCTATGGTCATATCATATCATGGGTAATATGAAAGGGTTAATGGATGAGTTAATGGCATTCAATCTTGGCTGACCAAATAGGCTACGAATTGTTCTTTGGAATTGTAGTTTTGTGCTTAATATAATATAAATATTTTGTCTAGTGATTGGGATTAATTGTGTGTACAAATCCTCTTGGTTCATAGCAAGATAACTACGTTTACATCAAAAGAAAAATTATAGTCTATGAGAGGTAGTATGATGGGATCTGGTGATAGAAGTATTTCATTGAGCCTTTCAGGGCCGAAGAGAAACACTATACGTTGTTGAAAGTGTATTTTACGGCTAATCCATACGTTAATTCTAATAGATCGTACAGAGTGAAAGCGATAGAAATGATCATCATGTGGGTTATTCATCTAGGATAACTCTAGTATGTGTAAAATGTAGATATGAGAGAAAAGAAGGGAAGAGAAGAGAAGAGAGTTTCCCTCCGAAGCCCTATTCTTGCCCGTAGGCAATAAGGATACTACGGGGAGAGATGTACCTGTAAGCAAGGAGAACCTAAAATTTGTAGAGAGGATGAATTACTAAGAGTGAGAGAGATAGATTTGGTTAAGGAGATGAGATTAGATATATATATATATATATATATATATATATATATATATATATATATATATATATATATATATATATATATATATATATATGTTGGATTAGAGATGAAAAAGAAAACAACAAGAAATCAAGAAAACATCAATGTAAAACACATCTTACTTGACAAACCCTTTGGCACCATTATTGATGGAGAGAGAAGAAGATGGGAGAACTCCACTTTGATTGATATGCCAAGTCCAACACCTTCTTTGATTAGAGTTGATCTTCCAAGGATAGCGTACAAGAATGGCTAGTCTTTCTCTAGGAGAAAGTGTAGGCTTGGGTTTATGTTAATGGCTAAGTACAATTAGGCATTACTACTCACTCCCTCAAGAATTCCTCTCATCAATGGCTTGAATGCTTGAGTTCCTTCCAAGGAAGAAGAGGTCCCCTTTTATAGGTGAAGGGAACCCCCAAGGGTTTACACAAGAACAGGAATTGGAAAAGTTGGAAATGAGCTGCCCCTGCATGATGTGGGCAGACTGGGGTCCAGTATTTTGATCATATCTCCTCAACCGTGGCTCCAAATAAAAAAGTAAAAATATGGGCAGAAACTTCAGCCCATTAGCTACTTTTTTAATTTTAAAATCATTTTCCAATTTGGATGGGAACCTTGTGTAAAAAATTCATCAAAATAGGGTCCATTTTTGGCAGCAAAAGTCTTCCCGTGGTCCCCTTAGCCTAGACTTTCATTTAATTCCAAAGGACACCTCATGCCATATGAAAGCATGACATTGCTCCTTGACAAAGTTTTTTAATCATGCTTGCAATAATGCATTAAAATAAGTGTATCTTTGAAATCATGCCACCTAGTGTCCCACTAGGATTTGATTCCCTCCTAGTAGCTATTTAAAAATAAATATAAGGAAAATATAAAAAATACATAGAATATATATATATTGGAGTTTACCCTAGATATAGGATCTAGCTAGGGTGTGAGATGATAATGAGATAGTAGAAATAAAGAATCAATGTTTTTTGCCCAAGTTAAAGAGACGGAGCTATTGACTCAACTCCTAGGAGCTCTGTCGAACCTCCTTGCAACTAATTAACAATTAATTAATAGCTAATTAAATATCTAACATAGAATTGCACACTCACACACAATCAAATCTGCTGCTCACTGTCTACTCTACTTCTCACTGTCTATACTCACTAACAGCTCTACTAACACCCGCACAATACAGATCTTGCAAAACTAACAAAAGCCAGCACAATGCAGCACTAAGAGAGCTTATAGTTACTAAGAGGATCTGACAAAAACCTGCTAATCTTCTCTTTACAATCACTTAATAGTTCTCACAGACCTCAGCAATAAACAAAAAACAGATGGAAGAAAAGCTTCCAGAGGTAGCAATGAGTGCTCCGCAAGCTTAATGCAAGGCTGTCCCCGACAACGGTGCCAAAACTGTACGCTTTTTCGTACATGTTGAAGGTTGGGAACTTACCTGTGCACTATGTGTGAGCCTCAAAAGACTGCAAACACACAAGTAGAGAGTCCTAGAAAGCTCAAAGAACAATGGTGTGTCACCCACTTCTCAATGATTCCATCGTACAGGATCCTGTGATGTGAAGAAGAAGGAGCTTCTACCGATGCCACGCTCTACCGCCTCACCGTTGCCGATGTCGCCGCAATGCTCTCTCTCTCTCTCTGTCTGTCTGTCTCTCTCTCTCTCTCTAGCATACACACACACATACACAAAGGAGAAGGAGACAGAGATGGAGCAAGAGCACTTCTTAGCTTACACCTCCAAGAATGAGGATTTTTAGGTCAAATGGACCTTTTATAATAGTTTGGCCCATTCACACATGGGCGTCCACAGTGGTCGATCGTTGCAAAATTGCTCTAAAAATAAGATAAGTGGTGCGCCTCTCATCGGAGATCACCTACACACCTATTGGACCGACAAGCCCGGTCCATGACTCTACCAAAGAAATAATATGGTGTTTGTTGTAGGTGATAGGGTGTCCGTGAGGGTTAATAGTAGAAAAATCCCAAAACTTCAACCATCGAAGCAGAAGATACATTCGGCTTAGCAACCAAAAAGGAGACTAAAAATTTAAGAAGATTATTGGATCAGAGTCAAATCCTTCAAAAAACCAAAATATGGCAGTAAGAACCAGAGTTTAACTCAAACCCAAGAATATGTATGTATATATTAAGGTTACCAATCAAAGCTAGATCGCCAACCATACAAAGCAGAGCATTCCAATCCTATATAGGATCTCATATCTCATATGTTTTGACAGTCTAAGTATAGAGAAAAAAAACCATACCCATTATTTTACATGTCCATAACCAAGGACATCCAATTCATTATCTAAAGTAAGCTCCCACTATAGTATTTGAAGCATTAGACAAAGCTAGATCGCTGACCAAACAAAGCAAAGCATGGCAGCCTTATATAGGATATCAAGAAATCAAAATATGGTAGAAACTTTCAAAACCAAGCTTATTAAATCCAAAGAAATATCCATTGATGAACCTGGCCTCCTTCAATTTAGAATTTCAAAACCATGTTTTTCCAACTCCATGGCCAAGAGCAGCCAAAGTAAAAAAGCAGCCACATTCTCAAAAGTACTCAAACATAAGCCACAGCCTGAAAATTTCTCAGGCTTCAACCCAAGGTAGAAGGGGGTAAACAGACCAAAAATGAGCTTTTGTAGATGAAGACACCAAAACCCAATCATGTATACCCAAATCAATCAGGCAAAGAACAACACCACTTCATATTAGGATTCCAAACCTAGTTGGTAATACCTAGGTAAAGCAACTTAGGCAGTATTCAGTTAACACCTAATTGGTGTGTGTGTGTGTGTGTGTGTGTGTGTGTGTGTTAGTGAATATGGTTACCTATAGTCTAAAAGGACCATATTAAAGGAAGTCATCCAAGAACCAAAATCCAAACATTAAACCAGTATTCAGCAACATGCTATATGTCAGATTTTTTGCAAGTGAAGGCAACCATGCTCCCCCCATGTTACAACACCATAACCTACTTATGTAGTAAAGCAGGTACGTTATGCGAATTCTCAAGTAGTACAACCAATTCTCACGTAATAAAAGAAAATTCTCAGGTCGGTCAAAATCTTAGGTATGCCAATTCTCAGGTAGTAGAGCATCAAAAAACCAGAATATGTATGTATGTATAGGGTTTACATATAATTTAAGATATCACATCCCCCAGGATTTAGATGTAGTAGAGTATGTATGTATGAATATGGTTAAAAAAGACCGGATCTAAGCTAGACATCCAAAAACCAAAAAGCTAATCAGTAATCTAGTAATCATCACAGGTCAAAGCAAACAAGCACTCCACTGATGTGTGAATAAAAGTCAAAGAAAAAATCCTATTTTGTGCCCAGGTCATACTACCATAGTCCTCAGCTAAAGATATTTTCCCAACAAACTCCAGGCTTAAAAGATCAATACTCACTTTACTTGAAAAAAATCAAATATGAGACGGATTGACCTTGTGTGTTATTTTGTGCACAGGTCATACTACCATAGTCCTTAGCTAAAGAGATTTTCCCAATAAACTGTTGTTTTAGCAAAAAGCCAGGCTTAAAAGATCAATACTCACTTTACTTGAAAAAAATCAAATATGAGACGGATTGACCTTGTGTGTTTGCAACACAGCACTTTTGTTCAAGCCAGAAAGAAGTAAGCCTCTAGCTAAAGGAAGTGACAGATTCCCGCCTTATTCCACAGTTTATACGAGTATCAAGAAAAAACATACAGCAGATCAATCATGCCAACTGGTTAAAGCAGTCATCCAATCAGGAGCTAGTACCCTTCCAAAAGCTTCATAAAACCACAGTGGCACATCACTATGAATTTTCTAAAAACTGAGATTTGAGTGAAATATAGAACCTACGGAGCAGAAGCATTCCAAATAAACTCCAAAGTACCCGGGGAAATTCATAGCCAAGTGTTAAGTATGGAGCCTGATTTACCCTTGTAATTTTCTATGGTAAAAGCACACATTTGTAAGGCCCCCATTATGAGGATAAGCCATCGTGCGTGAAGGAAAATCACTCACCGGAAACCAAAATTTTCACGGACAAGAATCAGGGGCCGGAATATTATGGCCGGACGGCGGCCGGAAAGTGGTCGGAAAACAACCGGTCGGTTGGCCGGTAGTCAATGGCGGATGGCCGGTGGTCGGAAGTCAATGGACGGTGGCCGAATTCAAAAGCGGACTTGTCTTCTCAAGGGCGGCCACACATGGGCGGATTGGAGGGTCCAATTTGGACTTATTCGCACAAGGGCGGCTACACATGGCTGTCTCTCATAAGAGAGGGCAGCCCTTTTGGCCTATAAAAGGAGGCCATTTCTACACACATTTCATAGTGTGAAGTTGATGCAACAAGGTGAGTATGAGGTGGTGAGAGTGAAGCAAGGTGGGAGCTCTATCAAGGGTTTAATCCCTTGGTAAACTACTTCTTCTTTTGAAGTGCTAAAGCCATTGAGTGGCTACTTTCCCGTGGACGTAGCCCACATTGGGTGAACCACGTATATCGTGTGGCTCTCTCTCTCTCTCTACTCTATAATCTCTTGTGTGTGAAATCTATCTCTCTCCATTAAGTAATCTACTCAAAAATCTATTTAGCTACGTCTTATTTTCTAACACCAAGCACATTTTCAGGCAAAAGACAAAAAAACCCCAAGTCTAAGTGAGGGGAGAAAATCCCCTCACCTTTATATAGGGATAGTGGATTGCTAGCAGCAAAATACACCTCATCAATTGTCGTTGTAATGAAACATGATAGGTAAGCCCACACCTGGCATGCTCATCACGACAAGACATACCACCAGAATAGTGTACAAACCCTTCTCTTCAAGAGGAAAAGAGGAGTTATCATGAAAAGGATGAGCCACATGCCATGCCAAGCCGCCCCACACCTTTGTCCAAGTTATCTGCAAGGGAAGATTTTGTTGTGAATCTCCTTGAGTGAAAGGGGGAAGGGATCTATGGTGACAGGTGTTTGAGTGCATTACCCTCACACCAATTTATGCTAGGAGGAGCCAAAAAAGGGAAGGAGACCCATCATTTATCTTTTATGGGTTAAATCCTTAAGGGATTGCTCATTCTGAGCCTAGATTTTTAGTGATTCACACTGAACCATGCTTACGAAGATAACAATGTAAGCCCGTATCAAGGATCCAATCTCAATTACCCTATGGGGTAATTTCAATCTCAAGGTGGATACCCTTATGCTCAAAATAAGCCACTTATAATAAGAAGTAATCATGCAGCAATAGTCTCATAGCCTTAGCCAGCTGCCATAAGTGTATGAGTATGTGTGTGTTAAGTTGAATGAAGCATTAGCTTCATAAATAGTTCAAGTAGCAATACTAGTGGGTTGAGTATAGTTGTGAGTGTAGCTAGAAGTAGCTATCATGGTTAGATTCCATGTCCAAGTGTGTGTGTGTGTAGCTGTTTTAACATAAATAATAAGACATAATTGAACCTTTACATTCAAAAGACAGGTGGCTTCAGATAAAGGGAAATGATAATTACAAAAACAGCTCAATCTTAGAATTATCTTTGTAGAATGTTTATAAGAATGAAGCTTTATTCCAGTTATACAGATATCAGAAGTACTTCCCTACAATGGGTGTATGCGTAATCAAGTGTGGACAACCACTATAAGCCAAAAATAATTTCCAAGATAAGATTGAGTCCTTACCTGCATCCATCCAAAGAAGACAATAGATATGTTAGCCTTGGATGTGTTTTACAGGTATCAATGGACTATACCATTTGTTATCCATGTCCATCTTACAACTTTTTTTGAAACTTACAAGCTTAGTCCAAAGTATTTATGTGTTCCAAGAAAATGTTTTTAAAAAAAAACCCCAAAGTTTTTAGCAAAAGTATTATGTTGATTAAAATGCCATAACCCCTTCTAATCCAAGTGTCTTATTCCCCCATCAATATCTTTATCAATTTTTTTGAGTTACCTTTCCAGATTAATGAAGCTCCACCACATGAAGCTATAAAAGAAGCCTTTAAAAACTCCATTTATAGTTCAAAAAATATCAAGCTCGTTTATGGTTATTTAGGCCAGATATAGTTTATGCCCATTAGGGCTCATGGAATCCAAATCTTCCACCAATTTGAATATCACTTACCTATACATCTCTTATCAAACCAAGTGGCACGGAGCCCTTGCGGTATCAAGCCAGACCGTATGTCAAACCATTAAGTGAAAGGAATAAATGCCTCTATGGTTTTAGTTTCCAATTTTACCTGACCTTGTGAATGCAAAAAGTTTTGTAATACCTTATCAAGACAACCAATAACGAATAAGTTCAATATTAGTATGCAATCGGGCCACACCCCAAAACTAAACAACTATTAACGATCCAACATCCGCATGCAACTGGGCCAAACCCCCAATTTACCATAAGCCAGTATTGTGCACGCTGTGCAACCAGTAACAAGTCTAAAACCAGAAAACACCCGGGATATACCCCCCCCCCCCCCCCCCCCCCCCCCCCCCCTCCCAAAGGTTCATTTGAACAATTTCGGCGTTAAGCAGCCAGGGTATTCACAAAAAAAAAAACCCAACCATTGTAAAAAACCCAATAACAGTATGCATTAGGTCCAAACCCCATTACTTAATTTTGCTTGTAATATTTCACGACATGCAACATCTATAAGTTAAAAAAACTAGTAAATATGCAGGGTAATCGCCCCATCCCACAGAGTTTAACGCATCAAGAGTACGTCATGCCATCAACAACAGGGCCCTACATTGCCAAACCAGGCAGTAGTAATTTTAAACAACATACCCCAATACTAAATGAATAGTAAAATGCAGAGAAGTCAAAAATCACTGAGCTATATTACACAGGGTTAATAAGAATTGAAACCCAGTATCGAGACCATTAGCTTTCCACATGTGACTTAAACGAAGAAATGTCGAGAGAGCCAGTTTCTGGCTGCAAACTGATATGGAGGAGGGGTCACTTCCCTTAGACATGCGTCAATGTAACAACATAGGACCAGTACCTTAACAATCAAAACCGGACAAATTGTGTTTCAATTCTGGTCAATGGAAACCCACATCTCCTCAAACGAGAAAGATGCCATCAACAACAGGGCCCTACATTGCTGAACCAGGTGGTAGTAATTTTAAACAACATACCCCAATACTAAATGAATAGTAAAACGCAGAGAAGTCGAAAAACACTGAGCTATATTACACATGGTTAATAAGAATCGAAACCCAGTATCGAGACCATTAGCTTTCCACATGTGACTTAAACGAAGAAATGTCGAGAGCCAGTTTTCGGCTGCAAACTGATATGGAGGAGGGGTCACTTCCCTTAGACACATGTCAATGTCAATAGCATAGGAGCAGTACCTTAACAATCGAAATCAAAGAAATCGTGTTCCAATCTGGTCAATGGAAACCTACATCTCCTCAAACAAGAAATATTTCGTTTGAAAGAGAATCGGCAAGAGGGCACATGTTGTGCATTCAATGCATCTCCTCGATTTACCTCAGGGATATCAACCAGAACAAATTCAAAGTGTGTCACAATGCTTTACTTAGTGATTTTGGGTGCTTGTAAAAGCTTTGAAGTGTTTTATAAGTGTCTCAAAGTGCTTCAAAGTGCATCTCTTAGAGCCTGCAAATGCTTGAAAGTGCAAAAGAGTGCATCTCAATGTGCTTGAAAGCGCTAAAAAATGCTTCAAAGTATTTCAAAGCGTGTCCAAATTGCACTAAAGTGTTTCATGGTGCTTGAAAGTGCCACAAAGTACTTTAGAGTGCTTCAGAGTGCTTTCTAAACTCTAAAGTGCTTTGGAGTGCCACAAAGTGCCTCAGAGTGCTCTTAAATAACATTGAAGTGCTTTCAAAGAGCCCTTAAAGCGCACTTCAGAGTGCTTTCAAGTTCCCAAAAGTGATTTAACGTGTTGTAGGGTGCTTCAAAGCGCTTCAAAGTGCTTTAGAGTGCTTGAAAGCATCAAAAAGTGATTTACAGTTCTTCATCATGTTTCAAAGTGCCACACAGTTCTATTTAGTGCACCAAAGTGCTTCATAGTGCTTGAAAGTGCCTGAGAGTGCCTCACAATGATTTGAAGTGCCACAAAGTTCTTGAAAGTGCTTTTAAAGTGCCACCAAGTAGTTTAGAGTGCTTCCAAAGTGCAACAAAGTAGTTCAGCACCAAAGTGCTCTTAAAGTGCACTGAAGTGCTTCAGAGTGCTTTCAAGTGTCCCAAAGTGCTTTACAGTGCTGCAAAGTGCTTCAAAGGGCACCAAAATGCATGACAGATTGCTTGAAAGTTCCTCGTAGTGCTTGAAAGTGCCACAAAGTGCTTCAGAGTGCTTTCAAGTGCCCCAAAGTGCTTTAAAGTGCCCCAAAGTGCTTTAAAGTGCTGCAGAGTGCTTAAAAGGGCACCAAAGTGCTTTAGAGTGTTCTCCAAGTGTGCACTGAAGTGCTTCACTAGTGTCAAAAATACAAAAAATTGAAGTAGAAACTATGAATTTCTAGAAATAGATACCAACTCCCACTCTTCACCAACTCCCACTGCTCAACCAACCCCACCTCACTTGGGTTGAAAAGGTGGAGAAATGACATATCTACTTTTTTTGTGGACAAAAGGTGAATTCATACCTACTTTTGTCAAAATACACCCCGAGGTGGTAGTACTTAAGTGTTGAAATTAGATTTTAGTACTTTATAGTATTTTTATATTTCTTTTGTGTGGCACAAGGATTTGTACATGCGGTTCTAGGAGGCTCATCCTAACATTAGGATGTCCCTTAGATGCTTTGAGGGTCTGAAGCCATACTTCGTACACAAGTTGAAGGACCACAACACCTGCTGTTGTGCGAATACCATGTTCAACTTGTTTACTTTAAGGAAGGCTTAAATCAAATGCGCCATGGAAGATACGGGCTACATGGAACTTCATGCTTTTGCAGGTGTCTTGTGTGTAGTTTGAGTGGTGGAATAGCGTGATGCACACCATCAAAAGCCACTTTTTCATCCTTGACAAAACTATGGGAGTTTGTATTGTGTCCAAAGCCAGCTGATAGTGCTTTTCACCGCAACAAATGTCTTTTGTTCGACAAGGTTCCTACACAAGAAAAAAAAGAAATAGGTCTAGCTAAATGTCAAAAAGACCTCGTGGTTCAGTAGCTCAATCTAATGAGTTTCATTTTTGTGCCCTGAGGGAAACTAGGGAAGTTCATCAAACACAACTACTTGTACAGGTGGCAAGCTCAATATTGCAAGGAGTGTTTGGCCAATTTTCCTGACAATGTGGTGGTGTCTATAGTGGATTTTGCAGAGAATTACTCCTTCAAGGTGTAGAATGAGATCGAGTCAATGCATTGGAATTCATCTCAGGTCACAATCTTTGTTCACATTTCATACTTACGTGATGCGCTTGGTGCTATACAAAAGACGACTCACTTCTACATCTTTGATGACAAGACACATGACACTTTGTTTGTGCAGCACTGTTTTCTTTTGCACAATGAATGGATGAAAAGACACGGCTATAGTGTCAAGCAACCTTGGGTGTGGTCGGATGGTGCTGCATCACAATTCAAAGCAAGGCAGCCATTATTTCTTGTTGCAGGGTTCTTTAGTATGACATGTGTCAAAATGATGCACAATTTCTTTGCTTCAAGCCATGGAAAGGGTGAACATGACGGGGCTAGTACAATGGTCAAAAGAGACCTCACACACAAGCAATTGAAATCTGACGGGTGGGTGCTGCATAAGGCTTCAAGTGTTGTTGCATTCCTCAATGAAACTGTCAAAAATCAATGCCCACAGACAGGCAAGAGAGGAGATCTGCCAACAAAGATCATGTGCAGGGGTGGGTATACTTGCAAATACAACCCACAATTACGGATGAAAGTGATGGAGAAGCGTCGAGCGAGGATGAGGATGAATACGGCCCCATGTATGCTAGCCACCATGATGACCTGAGCGATGCCTTCATGGTTGGCCAAAACTTTGCAATGACTACAGAGGAGGCAGGTGCAGACTTCTACATGATGAAATGCACCAACACAAAGCGCATGGCCAAAACAAAGGAAAGGATCAATGGAACAACATCATTAAGAAAAATTTGTATGTGGTTGAGGGCCTATTCTACGACAAGGTAAATAGTCGAGATGATACTTATGTCGTTTTGGACAACAAGCCCACTACTCTAATCTACTCCCATCTGGTGCGATGCATCAGGTTTTCCATGTGCCCGAGGGAAGGTGAGCATAATGTATATGATATGTCAAATGACATATTTGAGAAAATCTATAACAACATGATCCTAGAGGAGAACTTGTAAGATTTATATTTGTAAATTTGACTTGAGGACTTGGCAAAAGCACTTTTAATAGTAGCTAGAAGTTTTTTTTTAAAAACTAAATAAAAAGGAGGCAGTGAACTATATTAAAGAGAGTAAGGAAGGATTACATCAAATCTGAGGAGGGAGGGGGAATCACATGACTACTTCCCTCTAAAATTACAGCTAATCACCCTTGCTAAATAGATAGCACTTTTCATAGTAGAGTGATAAAAGATGTCTTTTAAAACACTTGAACGCACTTCTAAGCACTTGACCAGTTGACCAGCACTTTACCAGCACCCAGTTTACCAGCCCGTTGAACCACTTAAAAGCACTTCTGAGCACTTTACTAGCCCTTTGAACCACTTGGCCAGCACTTTATACCACTTGACCAACCCCCTGAACCACCCGACCAGCACTTTGAACCACTTGACCAACCCATTGAACCACTTCGACAGCACTTTGTTCCACTTGACCACCATTTACCAGCCCCCTAAACCACTTGACTAGCTCTTTGGACCACTTAGGACCACCTGTGCAGCACTTTATACCACTTCACAAGCCCCTTGAACCACTTGACCACCCCCCTTTGTACTACTTGACCACCACTTAACCACCTTTACCACTTGACCAACTCTTTGGACCACCTGACCAGCACTTTTAAGCACTTTGTACCACTTGGACGACACTTGTAACCACTTGACCACTTAACCAACACTTAACACCCAATCCAGTTGACAGCAATAGAAACAGTTGACTTGCAAAATTCTTCATAGTATATTCAGGTTTAGATACAAGAACAATTAGCTTTATAGGGAGTTTGCTTTTTCAAGGAGTAAAGTCAATTAGTTAGAAGACTGCTCTGGCCATTTTTGCTCAGGTGGCCGCTTATACTTGGTTGCTGGACGTGGTAGTCTCGATGCAAGAATATTCTGATGTGCTCGTACTTTTCCACCTGCCTGTGCCCAGTCCAATTGTGCAAATGGACATTCCCTAACAGTCTTGGCTATGTCAGGAGTCTCAGCCCACTGTATTATAAATGAGGCAACATCCTCTTCCTTGAGGAAATTTTCCCACTGCCTCTCATTTTGCTTTTCTATCTTAGGCAGAATCACAAAGTTACCGGGATCATTGAAGTACATCTTATAGAGGGAATCATTCAGCAGAAGTAAAGTGTTAGACTTATTGAACCTAGGACAGAGGTACCAAAAGGTTTCTAGTTTTTTGAAAAAATTTTGCTTTGGGGGGGTTTCCATATTCCCAACTGCTAACATGGTAGCAGTTCTATGCCAGCCACCCACTCAGACAAGGCTTGGCCTGAGATAGGCACTTGTCCATACCCTTCTCAAGATTGTGGCAGCACGGCGACCAGAGAAAAGTATTTGCTATCTGACTCAGTCCAAGCAAGAATAATTCTGCCTCGTTCCGTACATACCAAGTGACATTATCATCCCCATTTACTTTGTCAAAGTACAACGTGTTTAAATCTAGGGGTTCCAATCCTTTGCGCTTTTCATGCACACAAGCAAGCACATTGTTGAAGTCCACAATTACTGCCAAATCTCTATGGACTGGGAAGCGAGACATTGGTTCATAGCAAGGAAGCAAACGATCAATGTGCTCTACCTCATCAATGGGCGGTGGGGGGTTTGAGCCAACCACACGAACTTTTACATAGCACAAATGGATAGAAACTAAGAGAGAATACTTATATTTATATTTCCGGGATAAAAGATACAAAGCTACAATCTAAAAGAGATAGCATGAAAAAAAAGATACAAAGCTGAAAGAAGCTAAAGCTTCTTGCATGCTCTGGTTTTTGGGGGGAGTATGCCAGTACTCTTTTTGGGGTCCTCGGATAGCTCATCCTCCACCTGCTTCTTTCTCTTCTTCCGCATCTCCATCACTACAAATTCCAGGGATGATTCCATTTCAAGATCCTTTGCCTCAACTACACTATCCTCCTTACAGGCATCAGTACCTGGGCAGCATATTGTGACCACAATGAACACGGGGACCATGATTTAGACATGGGAGGAGACAAATATACAAAACTCACATTACCTTGGTTTCTTGCAGACGGATTTGTCTCCGTCACCACCCTCAATAGTTTTCCCACCCTCAAAGTTCTTGTACTTCAGCAACATGGCGTCAAGGTCAAAGACCTCGTCCACATCGTGCATGGAGGATGTGGAAGCTTCTTTCTCAGCCCCACTGGCTCAGCTGAACCAACACACACAATTAATCTCCACAACAGATTAACATAAATTTTGTTGTATAAAATGACCAACCTACCTTCAAGCTTCTCATAAGAATTCCCAAGTTCCCTGCATCTTGCTATATGGGGTATCTCCAATTTACAGTCTTGTACAACACACTTGGGCTCAGTCGTGCTTTACCACTGAAAAGCAAAACGGATGGTATCTGTGGACACACGATAGTTGAAAGACACCGACCGCATATTTCCTTAACAATTCTTGACCACATGCCACACAATTTCCACACAAAAAAACATTATCCACACTAAGTTTAGACTTGGAGGGTGAAGTGGGCACTAGAAGGGCCCTGCCCTCTCTTTTCCTGAACTTGCTGGACCCCTTCATGAAGGAGTCTTGCCTTCTAAACTCACCAAGCTCCCTGTCCATTTGCTGAAATATTTTCTGTACAAAATGAGAAACAAAGGAAGATTCTTCAAAACCAACCATGATGGGGGACATGTAGGCCCTAGCAGTAGGCACTTGCAAGCACCTTGGAGCATTTGCTGGAACATTCAAGTACTCGTAGCCACTTGAAAGTGATCTATCTATCCACTTGCAGCACTTTGAAAGGTACTCGCTAGCACTTGGAAGCTCTTTTCAGCACTTTGAAGCACTTTCAACCACTTGCAAACTCTTGCTTGCAGGGTCTTAAAAGTGGCTAAAAGTGCTTTAAAAGCTTAAAAGTGCTTAAAAGTGCTTAAAAGTGTTCTGAAGTGATTGCAGAATAAACTTTTAAGAACTTTGAAGCAATTTTAACCACTTTGAAGCACCTTCAAGCATTTGCAGGACTTTGCAAGTGGTTTAAAGTGCTTTAATGTGCCTGAGGGTGGTTCAAAGTGCTTGCAAATGCATAAAAATTAGGCTCTTTTTAACACTTGCATGCATTTGTAGGTGTTTAAAAGTGCTTGCAGGTGCTCTATATATCCACAGGCAGGTGTTTAAAAGTGCTTGCAGGTGCTCTATCTATCCACTTGCAGCACTTTGAAAGGCACTTGCTAGCACTTGGAAGCTCTTTTTAGAACTTTGAAGCACTTTCAACCACCTGCAAACTCCTGCAAGTGCTTGCAGGGTCTTAAAAGTGGTTAAAAGTGCTCTAAAGTGATTACAAAAATCACTTTAAAGCACTTTGAAAGAAATTTTAACCACTTTGAAGCACCTTCAAGCACTTGCAAGAGTTTGCGAGTCGTTGAAAGTGCTTCAAAATGCTTTGATGTGCCTGCATGCGATTCAAAGTGCTTGCAAGTGCATAAAAGTTAGGCACTTTTTTGCATTTGCAAGCATTTGTAGGTGTTTAAAAGTGCTTGTAGGTGGTTAAAAGTGTTTGCAAGTGCTAAATAGTCAAAAAACGTGTTTGCAAGTGCTAAATAGTCAAACATTTTTTAGCACTTGCAATCACTTTTAACCACTTTTAAGCACATGCAAGCACTTGCAGGCATTTATAGGGGTTTGGAAGTGCTTGCATGTGCTTAAAAGAGCCTGCAGGTGGTTGAAAGTGCTTGCAAGTACTTAAAAGGTGAGCACTTTCAACCACTTTTAGCACTTTCTAGCACTTTATACACTTTAAAGACAGAGAAGATTAAAGTACCTGCATGGTTGACACCTCCTCCTTCATCCTTGCAGCATCATTCAATCCAAAGGCAATTGCAGCTACATTTTCTGCTGGAGAGGCTTTCAGTTTCTCCACCTCCTCTCTGAGGCTCTCCATCTTTGCAATGATGGGTGCACAAGCTGAGGAGGTACCTTCGTTGCACAACCATAAGTCCTACTTTACAGCCAAGACTGTCTTTGCAGTCTTCACCTTCTCTTTTGCCTTCACTGCCTGCTGCTTAAGGTCATCGGCAAGATTATCCACCCATGCTATGTAGAGGGACTGAGAGGCTGTCCACATGTATTGTAGAGGGAGGCTGGACACCGCAAGACCGTCCACAGCATTCTCTATCAGTCCTTCAAATGTGGGGTCTTTCTTCACGCCGTAATCGGACATGAACTTCTGCATTTTCTGATCAAGCCCCCCTTTCTGGCTCTTGACATTCTCTAGTACTTGATCGCCGACCAAAGCCCATGCAATCTTATGGCTGTCAGGGTCTGCTTTGGGAGCATCGCAGTATTCATATGCAAACCCCCTCGCAAACCTCGTCATGAACTCGCCGTTGGAGGGGGAAGTCTGGTAGACCTTTTGATACAGAAGCCTGCATGCATCGTAAAGGTGGTCATGCACCTTAGTCTTCTTCTTTTATGGCACATTGAACACTGTTGACCACTTTAGGTGGCAGGTCCTTGCTTGTTAAATCCTTGGGCAGCTTGCCCTCCATGCTCAATCCATATTTCTCATGCAATTACAAAATAGAAAAACCTGGAAAGTACTAGATACTCCATCGATGCTGCAAGCAAAGCCATGGAGAAAAATGATTTGCAACCAATGCTGAAAAATAGGATTTTTTGCCATGAGGCGCATAGACACGACCAAAACTCAATGTAGAACTCACCTTTTTGAGCATATTTGTCACTCGGACTACTCTGTCGTGGTTTTTGAAGGCGTCTGTTGTGTCGCATGTGTTGCAGGGGTGTTCTGTGTGTTGGTTGTTGTAGGGGTCTGATCTACTATGGTGTTTGTTGCAAGGGCCGCCTGCTGTGTCACCTCCATGCTTTGAGTCGAGTTTTTGCACTTCTTGGAGGGAGTGTTCTTCTTGGGAGTCATCTCTGCAGAGGGTGCTGCTGCATCCTTTGTGCTTCTGTGCCGGTGGCAATGGGGGCAGAGCTCCACCAAGGCTATGGCAGAGCGCGACAAGTGCAATGGGGGGCAGAGCGCAACAGCTACAACATACAATGGGGGATCACGAGCAATTGGGGGAGCACGAGATATGGGAGCAGAGTGAGCACACAGATACAAGCGGGCATCGGAGTGACAAGCTAGTTGCGTGAGAGGAAAGGAGAAAGAGGACAAGGAGTCTAGACCATGATGACTGTAAGTTCAAAAAAAGGGGACCCACTCCAGGCCCATAATGTCTCACATGCATCTAGATTATAGGTACATCAATTATATTGCATGAAAATTTAGAATTTCCCTCTCCCTCTTTTCCCAAATTTGAAAGCTCTTGAATTTCCCTCCGCCTAGGCGCTATTGATGGTACCACCAAAAGGTGAAAAAAGTGGTACCTAAACATGCTTTCACCCAATGATGGACTCATGGTGCAAAGAAATTCAATACAATATGTGGTTTGTTGTGATAGTTTTTGTTGAATTCTAGACTCTCAGAAGTATTTTTGTAATATTGACAATGATGCAAAGTGATCAATACAAAATGTGGTGTGTTGTGATCACTTAAATCAATTTGTACCACAGGATTTGCAAATATAAATGAGTTTCTATGATGTAAACTTAAGCTTTTATCGCACATTGAAGACATTGTAAATGTGTTTCTGCCATGCATGAATGAGTGTGAGAAATGCAAAAAAGTATGTGACCGCTTGCACGCACTTTTAGATGCAACTGGGCCAAATGACCAAGTGAGAGTTTTTGCGCGGATCAGTGAGTGGGCATCGCATGCAATGGAAATACATCAACAACGATGTCACCATAGAGATGGTCAAGGAAGCGTGGCCGGTTGTGTTTGAATTCTCCATTTGCAAGGGAAGATTGAAGTTGGACAAATGTTTTGTGCCGGACATTTGTATGCACGTTGAGGCCATATACCTTGCATGAACATGGAGTACACTAAACCACACGGGTTTTCCCTTGTGTTTTTCAAAGATGCTATACATCCCATATGTTTGAAATGATCTAGTGGACTTTAGTAGAGCAGGGCCCCCATAAGAGCATAGTGGATATCTGAAGTGAGATAGTAAAAATATCACGAGGATCTAAGAGATGCATTGTATGGCACCGCTATGGAAACCCATGATTTTGTGGAGGAATTGCAAACACTAATTTGTACCTCCACACAGATGATGGGGGAAGATGGCACAAGCAACACCAAAAAGTTACACAGAGACATCAAGCTACTTAGACAACGTGACCTTCGTGAAATGGAGGAATGATGTCAACAACAATTGATCATGACTATGATCAAGCATCCCAACACATTGCGGCCACCTTCATCTTACACAAAGTTACACAGAGACATCAAGCTACTTAGACAACGTGACCTTCGTGAAATGGAGGAATGATGTCAACAACAATTGATCATGACTATGATCAAGCATCGCAACACATTGTGGCCACCTTCATCTTACACAAAAGACGCAATGGATCCTTGACCGGCTTGCGGACACTTTTTCCACAATTCGAGTGGCCACTACAATTAGCTTGCAGCCACATGTACCATGTAACATTTAATGGCCTAATAACTTATGTGTAGCGGAAATTAGCATGAACATAGTGGGCATTTCATTAGAATAGATTCCTAATGAGAATTACAAGAGTGCTTGGGTGGAGAGAGCAACAAAAAGCATAACACCTAGTTAGATAGCATCGACAATACTTTCAAAAGAGAGAGAAATTAAGCTATTGACAACAGTTGAGGACCAGATTTGCATGGAGCCGGTCCCCCCTCCAAAAGGCTTTGTATTATGGTTTCTCCCATCAAGAGAGACATTGTACAATACAATTCTTTGTGTTCCTTCAAGACTAGCCAGTGCAATGAAGATGGAAGCTTCATACACTAAGCAAAACACTTAATCAAACACAACTTGAATTATCCCCGTTCTCAAACCCAAGACCTCACACACGTTTCGAAGATGGTGAGAGCTAGCAGGGTATGAGAGTAGATTGAGAGGAAAAAGGAGTATCTTACGAGAAAGATGTACATCTCCTCACATAATCACTCATATTAGGATAGCTGAGCTTAGTAATTAGCTTGGTAGAGGAGATGAGCATGCATTGAAGCTTGGCTCTTGGTTGGATTTGCATCCACATGCCAAGAGAGTGTTGATGTAGGCTTCTATCTCACAAGCTTGGAGTAGGTGATGAGCTCTCCATTAAAGCTTGGGAGGAGATAGAGTATTCTTCCTTCACACATGGTCAAGTGTGAGTGTGTGTGTGTCAATGCCAAGCAAAAATCAGCCCCCTCTCTCTCTTAGGCGAGCCCTAGCTGCTAACTTGGTCTGGCTTTTGCCTCATTGGACCTCCCCAAGTCAAGCCAATAGGTATTAAGCAGCATAAGTGATACCCTTCTGACATGTGTCCCCCTTTCCCCTTTTGTGAGAGATTTAGGTAATTAAATAATTAAACTAAACTCTCATTGGACCCCTTTGTCTCCTGGCCAATAGAAATCAGGCAAGCCATGGGGCTTCTGAATGCTCATTGGACCCTTTGGGAGACTGCCCAATAGTCTTCTAGGAGACTTAATTCTCATTGGTTTCTTTTATTAAATGTTTTTAAATTAATTAAACTACATTTACTCTAGCTTAATTCTCATTGGTCCACTTCAAGGGTCTTCCAATAGGAATTGGGCACACCTTGTGGGCATCTGGCCTAGGGAGCTGACATGTGTCCCTCATTCCCTTTGTGTAAAGGGAGCCTGTGTGTGTGTGTGTGGATTTCTCTCTCATCCCCTACCTTTGGGGCTCGCCCCCTCCCATGTAGGGATGTGCAAAGACTTTTAGGGCACACACAAAGCATCCAATTTTCCCTAGGGTTGACCTTTGGACACAACCTTTGAATTTTGGAACCTTAGCATTTTGGAAGTCTTAATGGGCTGAACCTTAGGGTCTTTTTGGCCCATTGTTGCACATGGCTCTTTTGCAGATGGCCCCCCCTTTGGATCCCTACTGTGGCCGGTCTGCTAGCTTAACCAATATTCTAGCTTTTTCTCCCTTGGCACTTCCCCACATTAAATGATCAGTTTAATATGAGAAAATCATTTAGGAGAATTAGATATTGATTATTATGACATACCATTTTCCATGTCTCATGCAAAACATGGTAAATAAAAAAGAATGCCACATTTCCAAGGCTCCGATTGACAATCTTATGTATTCCATGTTCAAAATGGAGAAAGACGATCAATGTTTAGTGGCGGCCACTGCAAGGGAGAGAGACTCTATTTTGGATAACCTTAATTTATCTTCGTAAACATCTTAACCTGGAGTGGATTATAGTGACATTTTGATCATTGTGTATGCCCCTCTTGCAATGAACATTGAAGCTTTGTGAAAATTGCAGTGACTTTTTTAATCATGGTATATGATATCCTTGCAATGAATGTTGAAGTAAACTACCTTGTAACCAAATGCAGATAAATTGATCTGTGAATGTTTTGATAGTCTTACTTGGTGTAAAAAGTAACCTTATAAATGCAAAGTGTATAAATCCACCCATTCATTCAAGAAAAAAAAAATTATATTGATTTCCAAGCACCAGAGTATTCATAAATAACAAAGTTTATAAAGCCACCAATTGATTCAAGCAAACAAACTTTTTTAAAGTCATAAATGGAAATACTTAGACTATTGTGTTGAAGGAAAATAAAATAGTAATTGTGGTAGTTCCCTTGGCCCACGAGCCACATGTCACAGAAAAAGATTTTACATGACTTTCAATTGTTTTGCATCCCAATAAAGTGTTAACCTACAATGCTATCTATCTTTACATTGCTAATCCGCAATACCTTTCTTTGTCGAGTAGGAGGACAATCATCCACCTCAAGGTTTGCGTTCAATTCAAGAAAAGTACATCCACAAAGCTCACAAAATTTGAGTTCTTCAACTGTCTCCTCTTCCTGTTGCTCCTGGTCATCTTCATTGATATCCATAGTCCATTGTGGTCTTTCTTTTTTATACCTTTCTGATTGAATATTTCTTAGAAGCCTGTGATTGCAATATAGGTGTACCAATTTCTTGGCACAATCCTTGAGAAGCAGATTATGAATAGTTAAGTGTACATAGCTGTAGGTACTCCAATTTTGCTAAGAACTTGAATTGGCAGCACACTGTGCAAGAACCCTAACTGTCGATCATCATAATGTAGGTACCAAACCACCATTCATGAGACACCACATGGCATGCTGGTTGTTTAGATGCATGGTTCTGCACAAACTCTAAATTGAAAAGGCCATCCTTTAATACGTACTTTGTAAGGTCGGCAACTGCCTAGGATTGATCATCTGGATTGCTGTAGAAATTAATGACCACGTCATAGAAGTCTTCAATCACCTCTTCATCGAATTCATCACAATCCATGTTCCAATACTCTGGATCAAGAAAAAAAACAAGACTATGTAGTGGAATATGCGCATTGACCCATCAAGCATGTACATATTTATTTAAGATATCCCTTTTAGCCTTATTAAAAGGTGCTCTCCAAGGCTTAACACTAGAATGGTAACCTAACAGGACATAAAAGTGTCCTTTCAAGGTTTTGGGAAAAAAATCCAAAACCATAGTAGATCCACTCATTTTGAAAAATCCTTTCATGAGCTTATAGTTCAATAACTACTACATATGGAAAAAATGAGAAACTTGTAATTTTTCTCATCCCTTGGTCACTAAAAGTCTCCAAAGTTGATGGACCAATGCATTTTGCCCAGAACAGCAATTTCTTACGATTGATTGCATATAAATAAGAGTGGAGATTTTTGTAGGAAATGAGATAAAATGCCTCGTTAACTTCAATGGGTTGGTGACCAAAACATATGGTTGCTTTTACCTCACTAATTTTTTTTTGGGAAAAAAAAAAAGGTACAAAAAAGTTTCATTTTTGCCATTCTGCGGACCTATCATCAAAGTTTCTATAGTCACGCTCAATACAGATACTATATACATGTTTTCTTAGTTCCCTTTGGGCCTTTGTATTCAAAAGGAGCCATGGAGCATGTCAAAAGGATAATAGATCTCTTACGATTGGAACCTTGGGGGCAATGATGAAGTGCTAAATACAGCAAACTTAAAAAAACTGGGTTTAGCATTATGACCTCTAGAAACCCATAGAAACTACTCAATATCTAGCCAAGTTTGTAGTCTATGATTAGATATGGTTACTACCTACAAAATACACACAATTGGCCTAAGAAACTAGCAATACTGAGAGCAATCAAAAAACTCAACCATCATCATATACTATGCTATATAGCATATTAGGTCCCCCAAAACTCAAGGAAGATTAGCGTTATGTTATACATTACACTTACATAATCAAAATTGAATTTGGATATCAAGAAAGCCACCAAAAAAATCATAAAAGTGCTAATTTTGGCCAAAAAACAGGATTATGCAATTCTTGTAAATTGGTCATAACTTTCAATTTTAACACTTAGCTCTCCCTACAAGCATCAAAACATGTTGAGAACTATGAAGGCCTAACCTCTAGCCATCTAAAACTCACAAACATGAAGTTTAGAGTGGTATAGTTGCCAAAAATTAAAAAAAAAGCCAAAAAGAGGACCCGTTTTTTCACACAGTTTAGGCTCAAAAATGTTGTGCAAGAGTAAGGTTAACGGTGAGATCGATACTCCAAAAAAAATGCTAAGTTTTTTTCAGCTCATAAGGCAACTTTGTGGATATATAGCACCTAGAAATTCATTTTCATACTCTTCAAATAATTCAAGCAAAATGGTCACTTAACAGGACACAAAAGTGTCCAAGGACATAAAAGTGTCCTGTTACCATTCTAGTGTTAATAAAAAAATTTGCAGGCTTTGAAGGAGAGTTCAAACTCTCTTGAATATTATACCAGCCCATGTACACCTTCCCTATATTAGGTAGCTTAAGATCAAATTGATGCAAGAATATCATCACAGGCCTCATCACCAAGTATGTGTCACCACCGCCAGACCAAAAGTTTTTATCATCATCAATAAGCACTTTCAAGGACCGCACCTTTGTTTTTACTCTTTTTGGTTGCTCTGCTTCCCACTCATAGAAGCCAACACAAACAAATGTCTCCAAAACAACATTTTTGTTTTGCAAAAAGACTTTCCACAATGTAGAAGTTAGTGCAAAATCATGTTTCACATGGAAGCTTCAATATTGTGGACACGTGTTGCCGATACGTCTAGCACATGTTGTGTCTTCAAAATAAACTTCACCACCTTACTTGATTTATCTCTAATAATTTTCAACCAATCAATTTCATCTTTTTACACCAATCCTGCAACACAAGATTCAAGCTATGCACATTGCAACCAAACATGTGCAGGATAGGAAAGCACTCCTCCAAGAGACGATGAGTTGCTCTGCATTTTTTGGCATTGTCCATGATCCCATGTACTACATTGGGGAAACCTACTTGATGAATTGTCTCTATTATTATATCAGCTATATAGGTTCCTAACATAATCTCACTCGAGCTATCAACCACTTTAATAAAGCATTCCCCTCAAGGGCTGAATAGAATCACCATTAAGTAGCAGCCTACGTCCTGTTTGATCACTTGAATTTAAGATCAATCTATCAACTTCCCTTTTGGTGTCTACAAAGAATTTATGCAAGAATGTTGTGCGCATCTTGTGATATGATGATGGAGGGGAAAAACTAGCACCATACTCTCTGATCTTCTTCCATGCATGCTTCCATGGCTCTTGTGTGACTATCAACATAGAATCGTATGTAAAATAGATAGCTTGTGCAAGAGCAGACTGTACCTCTTCAAGATAAGTTGATCAAAAGATTTGCTCTAGACTTACTCACCTCATTCTATGCATTCCAAATTGGTACTCAAGAGATCCATCTTGAGTGCTAGCTCTTTGTGTGTGTGATGGCCAGCATGGAGGGTGCACCACTATTTTGTCCGCCTTGTGTTGAGGCAACACTGCCTTGGTGCTCTAAAACCAACTCGCTTGGAGTCGATATTCTAGGATGCTTTCCATTGGTTACACCTTTTAATAACTCTCTCAAGCGTTTTGTAGCACTCTCATGACCTACGCCATTACATCTACCTCCATTTTCCCTACTAGTTGCTCCATTCACTGATCCAAGGAAGTGTTCCCTAATACCAGGAGCACCTCCTGATTTTTCTTTCCATATAGTTTGCAATGCCAATCTATAAATAATATTATGTTCTTAGAAAATTGCCACTCAAGCCCCTTACCACTGGCCTTGCGCTTCCCTTTATTGGAAGCTCCATTGTTTGATCCTTCACCCATAGTTGATGGGCGACTAGAAGTAGTTGCATTGATGTTTTGGGAGCAAGCATTAGCATCCATGACAAGTTCACAAGACACCTATGCATTCATACACAATAACAAAAATATTAGGTTTTAGAAAAATTATATTTAATTGAACAATTGTATGATAAAGTAGAATAATATACATATAAAATAAAACAAAAAGACATGGAACCGGTAATAATGAGGAGCACTCAGTCCCAACAATAGAAATGAATAAACAAGAACACCAGTGTAGTTATGAGGAGCGCTCCATTCTAGCCATAGAAATGATTCCCAAGCACTTGCACCATCTAAATCCTTCACAAGGATGCTCCCTATCCAAACCTGTTTCCAAATGGCGAATAGACACCTAGGAAATGTAACTAAACATAACAGACAAGTGCGCCCGTGTAGTGATAAGGAGCATTCCATTCCACCAATAGAAATGATCCCAAACACTTGCACCATCTAAACCATTCACGAGGATGATCCCTATCCAAACCTATTTACAGGTGGATAGACACCCAAGGGAGGTAACTAAATGTAACAGACAAGTACGCCGGTGTAGTGATAAGGAGTGCTCCATTTCAACTATAAAAATGAGCCCCAATCACTAGAACCACCTAAACCTTCCCCGAGGATGATCCGTACCCAAACTTATTCCTAGGCGGGGGGAGATAAATAAATGTAATAGAACAATACATAGGTGTAATGATAAGGAGCGCTCCATTTCAACCATAAAAATGAGCCTCAAGAACTTGCACTATCTAAACCCTCCACGAGGATGCTCCCTACCCAAACCTAGTTCCAAGCAGATAGACACCCAAGGGAGGAAACTGTTCATAAATTTTTAAAAATATAGGGATCAAAGATGCATGAACGAAAGCCAACAAGTAAACCTCACCTAAAAATTCTGGTGGAAGCTTTGCAGAGTGTTCCAAAATGGATGGCTAGAAGGATGGGACAAGGTTTATATAGCCACCTCCAGAAATTGGGGGCAGGAAGGGGATATAGTCGAGCCCACCGGGCCATGAAAGATGCCTAACGGACCAATAGGAAGGTCCAATTTTAGCCAATCATTGTGAGTTTAATGCTATTAACACTCCCATGGAGTGTTAATAACATGAGTTATTACCACTTCACACTTCACGTGAAGACGTGAATGAAATACTTGCTAATGACATTTAATTCTTGGATGGATGCATGGTAGGGTGGACTAAAAAGAACTGTCCCAAACATAGGTTTCTAGCACTCAAGAACTACATTTTTTGGGAGAACTTTTATTTTATTTTATGTGTTAAAAACATTTATGAGTGTGTAACGAACCAAGAACGTGGGTAGTGAACTGCAAAATGATTGGAGCCCATAGAGTAGCAACTTGTCTCCATCTCCCTCCCTCCTTGTGTGTGTGTGTGTGTGTGTGTGTGTGTGTGTGTGTGTGTGTGTGTGTGTGTGTGTGTGTGTGTGTGTGTGTAATGCCTCTCTTGCTTCGTTTCATTGGAGACAGGGCATCGCAAGATAGTCACGCTTGAATGTAGCTCCTTCTCCTTCAACTTTAGTAAAGCTTCATTTCTCTAGAGGCAGGCGCTGAAGAAGATGTTACTCTTCATCTGCAAGTGTGTGCAAGTGTGTGCATAGATGGAGGTAGGTGCTAAAGAAGCTGCTACACCATTTTCAAGTGTCTGCATAGCTCACGGTTGGTGCTGAAGAAGCTTCTGTCAACCATACAACTGTCTGCATAGTTGCCAACCATATGGAAGTGTGTGCACAACTGGTACAATGCAATCTGAAGAATATCATGTAGAGCCATCACAAGAACTGTCATGCAACTCATGCAAAGATTGAACAAGGGACATGATAAGGCAATACGAGGCTGAGCATAAATGGAAACAATGAAAGAGGGCTAAACTGAACGAACCACTTTTTTCTACTGAAAAAAACGATATCAGTGAGCAAAGATGCAAGATATGCAATGAAGTGGCGCATTGTTTTGATACGTGCACGAGGGGCCTAAACTCAACAACCAGAAAAGAAGTGTTTTATCAACTCCTCCTACATCTGTATTTAAAGGACGTTATAGATTCAAGGGAGGTTCAAACTATTCAAGTAGCACTTGTCTCAAATATTCAAAACACCTCGACATTTGTGAAGCAACCAAGATCCTTAGATGAGCTTTTCTTGAATTAAAATAAATCATCAATGATGATGCTAGTGAACAAAAATGGGTCTTCTGAATCAAAGGAGCTAAACATTGCAAGAGATTCTAGAGTTTTGGGAGTCCATATGAGGAATTTCTACTCAGATGAACATTGCATGAGGCTCAGAAGAGGATGGCTCATTGTCATTTGCAACATGCCAAAGATAGCTGCGTAGGAGCACCCTTACCCATGAAGTGAAAGACATTGTTTTTGACTTCTTGACTACTAAAACAAGGGTCTCTCCGTGAAAAAAAGATGTTTTTCGCAAGCACATAGGAAGAAACACTTACATCAAACATCCTACTCATCTGTTGGAAATACCACATGTTTAGAAGATTACCCCTCTCTTTAATACAATTGATAACATTATTTTTGTTTTCTTAGTGTTGGCTATGTTGCACACCACTATGATGTTGATCTACTATTGTGGTGCTTTCATATCCTGCTTAATTTTATATAGCATGGCTCAACTTCTTTCTAACATTGTTCGCGGATTTGTACAAGTGCAAGATTAGTTCTTAGTACTATAATTGTATACCACTTTTCTTCCAATTTGATAGGTTTGTATTCTAGCACTGAATAGGTGTTTCTTAGTAATGTTTTTCAGTAATGTCTCTAGTAATGATTTTGATCACCAAATCTTTGGAGGTTTCTAGCTTTTCTTGTCAGCTTTCTAGGAGTTCTCTAGTGCTTTGTAGCACTGTTGTGCTTTGGTGATTGGAATTGTTATGGAATTGATATTTTATTATTTACTACAGCTTACAGATGAAAAAGGCGGGACCAAGCTAGGCTTATGCGAATGGAAATATATATTGTATAAATTATTACTCAAGTTCTTTTTTATGAGCTTTGGCCATTTATGACCGGCCGGCCAGTTTGTACTCACATTGACCATTCAAGAAATCTATAAATGAAATACGTGAAAGAGGGAAATGGTCACACTTGCATGGGGGGAGATTGCACCCAGTGTCTATGTATTCTTCTCTCCTCTCTTCTCTTCTCTCTTGCCGTGCCGGCGTAGCATTGCGCTCTAGGAGGTGCGCTTGCACGCGCTCTCTTGCCCTCTCCTTCTCTTTGTCTCTCTCGTATGCGTATGGCTTGGAGTACGTGCAATGATATTTGCCAGGTATACCGTTTTGTCGATTTATGGCTTGCTATGTGCTATTTCAATCGTATTTTGCAGGGCTCTCCGTGCTCCCGTTTGTAGCAGTGGTATTAGAGCCTTAGGCTATGCTCCGATGATTTTAGGCCTAGCAATTTGATGGAATCTAAGTTTCTTTTTCTTCAATATTTTTGTTTCTTTCTACATCTCATTGATTAACAATGTGTCGGGATTCATGTTAAACCCATAAATAAGCCCACGTTTTTTTTATATTGTTGAACTAGTTAGAGTACATATGTGGATAGCAATACAAAGCAATTAGTGCTATAGTATGATTGATTATAACAAGCTAGTCTTATATATTTATTTATTTATTTGTTCAAGGTATCAGTGCATTCACCATCATGACCTTTTGATCACGTCTTGCAAAACTGGTTTTAGAGAAAAGTTGGAAGGCTTTCACAGCTCAGAGAACACACACCTGATTGGGTCAAACTACGAGGAAGAGCGAATTACAATTGTGAGAACCGATCATAATCAAGCTCAATATCTAGCGCATGAGAACACGGGCAAAGGGCAACTTTTAGATAACTAACTAAATAAATCAACAAAAACTTAAATAAAATCCATGGGTGAACTAAACTAAAGACTAGGTTCTACGTATTTCATTCTACTGCTTGAGCAGCTAGTCGAGGGTGAGGAAGCATCACAAAAACAGGGATGATAGGGCGCTCATGCTGTAGAAGCTCACGGCGGTAGGGTGTAGAAGTTGGCCATGGACGTTAGCTGCTCTCAACGATCGCCAATGACATCAACACAACCGCGAGTGAGTCTGGTCATTGTCGTCACCAGCACTAGTGCTATCATCTAGTCACTTTGCTTCCCAACCACATCCAAGAGCACCTACCTATGCAAAAACGCTGAGAACTACCAACACTCAACCCGTCTCACCGCCATGCAGTATTACTCTAGCTGCCCTACTGGCTGGCAATACCTGTTGTCTCACAGCCTCTCACGACACTGAAACTAGCACTGCTTGTGCCACGGGTCCGTCAGGGCCTGTTAAGAACCAGCCTTCCAATTTCCCAGTCTCTCCCTCGCATGTAGCCAGCTACACACACCGTTTTACTTTTCGTCTCTATCCCACCAACCCTCGCCCAATCTTCTCGGCCCTATTTCTCCTTTTTATCTGCACCCACGGATGGTCTCTTTTTCACTCGTAGTCGCAACCACCATCTTTTTGATGTCCATGTAGCAAAATAACTGGAGCTTTGCCGACAAACATCCACCACTCTCACACCTACACACTACACCCACCTTCTTTTGGCATGCACAGGCGGCTGTAGTTAATCCAGCCCCAGCCAGTGAACTCTCCTTTTTGCATGTGGAAGCAAGAGCTCACGCAATGAACTGGAAACACAAACTGTGTTTGCATGTGATGGGAAACAACATAAGAAGCATAAGCGGCGTAGAATGGCGACCAAGATTAGTGAACGCCCACTTTTCCAACAGATCTCCTGACAATCTCTCTTTCTCTCTCTACACAAACACCACAAATCCTCCCCTATCAACCTCCACTCTGATCCCTGTAGAGTTGACGTTGCCTAACCACCTCACAGACTCTGGCGTGCCCATACTGCATACAATAGTAGCTTCTCGACCACCACCTCAATGTGCAGGCTTACACTGACGACATGGAGAGAATTTTAGATAGATTATTCATGACGACTCTATCGGAGATAGAACACCTGGGAGCAGGGTGGCGACGAGCTCTATTCTGACTCACAAGTTGTGGTTGGAAAGATATGGCATGCCTTACGTTCGAGCAGGTGACATGTATAGAGGTGAGCCACCGGCCCCTATTTCTATACCTTCACAAGGAGAAATGGTCACCTCATTCCTACCAGCTATTGGAGGTTCATTCAAATATGCAGCAACAGACTCCTACCAAGTGACCCAGGTTACTTTAACCATTATCAAAGCTGAAGATCTTCCTAATTGATGATTGTGTCTTCAGGATCCAGCTTCTTATGCGGTGATCCCGCCTCTAAAAGAATCCTTGTGATCTTTTCACTTAATATAAGTTTCCCCTTCCCATGGGCAATCACAATAGTACCTCATGCATTACCAACAGCTACACTTGATGAATTGATGGTTGCAGCTACAATGAATCACACCCCGGACTCCCTCACGCTCTACAACTACCTCTCTACCCTACAAGTTTCCCTCACATGCAGATGATCAACTGCAGATCCTAGTGTGTGTCCACACTCATCCTCACCCTCAGTTTCCAGAAGGCGGAGCATCGCTCAACGACATCCTTGACTACTAGCCAGCGCATTGGTACTATTAGATGACCGGCCAAACCTTGAGCGTGCCTCACCCATGCTCCAACACCTTGAGGTAGGCAGCAACTTCAACTCATTCTACGGAGTGAAGCAGCTGATCATGGCGTGCATGGCAACCTAGTGGCAATAAGAGGGTGCTGTAGATGGTAAGCAGTAGTAGATATTGGTGCTGTCAAGAGGCAAGAAGCCAACAGACAACTCCAACCAGCTGCACGTATTGCACCTCTCTCTCTCTCTCTCTCTCTCTCTCTCTCTCTCTCTCTCTCTCTCTCTCTCCCCCTCATCCCAGTACGCTTACTTACAGAGGCGGGTATTGACGATGCTGACTACACCTTTTCTTTATTTTTTATTTCCTTCACTTTATTTTCATATGTACCCAGACATTGGATTAGATTGTTACATTTACATGGATTGTATCCATTTGGCCTATCTTTAATTTTGGCCTTTTAAAGACGTTTAATATGACATTTCATTTCATTCCTTTATCTCTAGTCGGCCTCCCACTACGATTCCTTATCACGACGGACATTGAGGAAGCTCTTCGGCGAACATTGAGGAAGCTTTCACAGATAAACGCCTATTGTCAGGCACCCACGAAAATCGACAATGATGTTGACGATTTTTAGAATGATGCTTTTAGGGTTGTTATTTTAGTCTTTCATTTTACCTCATTTTACTTTTAGTACACAGGTCACACTGAATGATAGTCACATTGACTCACAATTTTGACTCACAATATAAATTTGGCCTTTGAAGGCGTTTCATGTAACATTATATTTCATTTCATTTCTCGCTTTTTCTCCCTCTTCTACTGCATCTGGCACCTCCACGACAGAGCCCCCCCCCCCCCCCCCCCCCCCCCCCCCCCCCCCCCCCCCCCTCAAAATTACATTGACGATATGCCCCATCGACGATTACAATGTGACTAGATATTGACGAATGGTACAAATTTGCGGTGAATAACAATACTAAGTAGGGCAGAAAGTATTTGGAACACAACTACAAAATAATATGCTGAAGACGACCACAATCAAGCTTCATAAAGTGATCATAGGACTTAGGTTTATATAACTCTAATATCTTCAATGGATTCCATCACACTATTTGCAGAGATTTTATTTTACTTATAATCTGTGGATTTTTATGGCAAGATTTGCATGATCTTTTTCGGTACGTAGCACAATATTTTAAATCCTTTGCGATACCTAGCAATGTTGTTAGCATTTTATTTTCAATTGGTTAATGTTTTAATTAGCACAAGCTGGTACAAAATATTCTATGCTCATACTCCTACTGTCATCTTGCTCGGTGACCACTTTTTGCAACTTCATCTAATTCTGGCTAGGCTATATTGCATGCTCTTTCTGCAATTCCTTGTGTCGATCAACACTTTTAAAATTTTGAAGATTTTCTAGGTTTCCTCCTCTTCGACTGGCACATTTTTATATTTTACTAGTTGCTGTACAGTAGCACTGCTCAACACCATTACCTTTATTTGGTTTATCACAATTTTAAGGAAATTAAAGTATCTGTCTTACTTGACCTTAATCAAATGATTTTTATCATGATCTTCATTTATTTTTGTTACATTTCTCTAACTCATTTAAGGATTCTATTATTTATTTTAAAAGAAAAAGAAAAAAAAACCTATGCAGACCATAATGTGAGGACGTCAAATAAGTCATCTCTTTACTTTATTGTGCAAACTCATTTTTACAGCTTCCGTCCTAATCTCCTAATCATGTTTTATCCACTTTTATGATACCCTTCTCCCTTTTTATCAACCAAATATCTATACTCATCTAAACCTTATTCCTTAGTGGTTGACTATACTGTCTCTGTCATACAAGATTATGCCAAACTATTGGCTATGTTTCATGATACCATTCAAAGAGACAACATGGCTCTCTCGACATGCATGCTCAAGGACACCCATTCCAAACCCTCCTGGTATGTACCTCGCATACGTCACTCCTCTTTTCATATCTCATTACTCTCCATTATGTTCTAAGCAGAATACTCAAACACTGCTAAGGTCATGCCCTCTAATTGTATTGAAAGAAGATTTGTCTATAAGCTATGCAGCTACTCATGTGAGCTACAGTGCTCTGAGATAGTGCACAACAATTTGTAAGTGATTTAATATACTGCACTGCGATGTCAACAACATAGTAAATATTTTTTTCTTTATGTCTTGCCTAGTCCATTGGTCTCGAACACACAGATTCACCGATCTAGGTAGTGTGTAGATACTCATCTTGGTGCAGATCCGTCGATTTAGGCAGCACATTAATAAACTTTAGATCTATGATTTTTAAACTATATCCAATGCAGATCCACCAATTAAGGCAACATTAGTGCAGATTCGCCGATTTAGGCAGTACATTTTATTGGTGTAGACTTGCCAGATGAGGCAACACCGATCACAAAATCATGCTGTGGTGGCTGGCCACCACTGTAACTGGTATGATTTTGTTACCCGGGTATACAAAATGAAGAATATTTGGATTTGGATTTGCAATGGGTATATGTTGGCAGATAGTTGGATTTGGATTTGGAATTGGTATATGATGCTTTCTTTTGTCGCGACAATATTGGACTTGAGATTGATGAGAATTAATTATTGAATGATGAGTGTGGCCAATGGTATCCTGATTCATCAAGGTATGACATATACTGCTTATTCTAGTGGTATGGGACACTAGAATAGGTAGTATGTGGATGACGACAGGCATAAGCAATTTTGTTTAATTTTATAAATTTTTCTTTCACTATTTGATACACATTTCTAATCCTTGTTTTTGACAAGTATTGTTTGCAGATTTTTATTTTTGCAACTGAGGACAGTTGCTTTCCAATAGAGAGGTATGTTACGGGATTGATATTTTATTATTTACTGCAGCTTACAAATGTAAAAGACGAGACCAAGCTAGGCTTATGCGAATGGAAATATATATTGTATAATTTATTATTCAAGTGCTTTTTTATGAGCTTTGGCCATTTATGACCGGCCGGCTAGTTTGCACTCACATTGACCATTCAAGAAATCTATAAATGAAATACGTGCAAGAGGGAAATGGTCACACTTGCACGGGGGGAGATTGCACCCAGTGTCTATGTATTCTTCTCTCCTCTCTTCTCTTCTCTCTCGCCGTGCTGGCGTAGCACTGCGCTCTAGGAGGTGCGCTTGCACGCATTCTCTTGCCCTCTCCTTATCTTTGTCTCTCTCGTATTGCGTACGGCTTGGCGTATGTGCAATGATGTTTGCCAGGTATACAGTTTTGTCGATTTATGGCTTGCTATGTGCTATTTCAATCGTATTTTGTAGGGCTCTCCGCGCTCCCGTTTGTAGCAGGAATATCGGGTTTCTAGCATTGACTAGGTGTTTCTTCTCAGTAATCCTTGACTGGTTTGTATGAGTGCTTGTTGGTAGAGCTTGACTTGTTCCTGGTTTCTAGCACTAAGTAGGGGCTTTCTAGAAGTTATTGGAAAGTTTGTACTGCTTGTTGACATGTTTCTAGTTGCGACAATGTGGTTTGTTGCACTCAGTAGTTGATTGGTAGTTCTATGAAAAGGTGGTTTCTAGCAATGCGACATATGGTTTCTAGCTTTGACAAGATGGCTTCAAGTAGAAACTAAATGGTTATCAATAGTGCTTGGGAGGTTTCTAGCGGTAGATTCTAGTTTTCTAGCACAGCTTGGAAGATTATTAGCGATTCTTGAGAGGTTTCTAGCTTTTCTTGTCAGGTTTCTAGCAGTTCTCTAGTGCTTTGTAGCACTGTTTTTCTTTGGTGATTGGACTACCTGGTTTCTAGGATTGAGTAGGTGTTTTTTAGTAATCCTTGATAGGTTTATACGAGTGTTTTGTGGTAGTGTTTGACTTGTTTTTGGTTTCTAGCACTAAGCAGGTTCTTTCTAGTAGTTATTGGGAGGTTTTTACTACTTGTTGACAGGTTTCTAGTTGCGACTAGGTGGTTTGTTGCACTAAGTAGATGATTGGTCGTTCTATGACAAGGTGGTTTCTAGCAATGTGACGTATGGTTTCTCTCTTTGATTAGGTGGTTTCAAGTAGTAATTAAATGGTTATCAATAGTACTTGGGAGGTTTCTAATGGTAGATTCTTGTTTTTCAGCACTGCTTTAGAAGGTTATTAGCAATTCTTGAGAGGTTTCTAGATTTTCTTGTTAGATTTCTAGTAGTTCTCTAGTGTTTTGTAGCACTGTTGTGCTTTGGTGATTGGACTACCGAGTTTCTAGCAATAAGTAGGTGTTTCTCAGGAATCGTATTTGTATGAGTGTTTGTTGATAGTGCTTGACTTGTTTCTGGTATCTAGCACTAAGTAGGTGCTTTCTAGTAGTTATTGGGAGGTTTGTACTGCTTCTTGTTAGGTTTCTAGCTGCAACTAAGTGGTTTGTTTAACTAAGTAGATGATTGGTAGTTCTATGATAAGTTGGTTTCTAGCAATGTGACTGTTAGAAGCTGGACACACCCCACGACACTAACTCCTCGGAGGATTATTATTTTTTGTAATTATTCATTCATTGAGGAAAACCTGATTTTTCACCTTGTAAATATTGGGACTTACAAAAGTTTCCAGATTGTATCCCAGTTTTGATAGTTAGATTGAGTAGATGGTTGATTTTGGAACTTTAGGGTTTGAGAAACTGTAAGGTATATATACCACTTTTTGACCTTAATGAAAAAACCTTTTGTCATTTTAAAAACAAGTCTGTGAGTGAGCGTACTGTGGACGAGAGAGAGAGAGAGAGAGTGTGAGCTTCATCTTGACGCTACATGTGCTCCAATGGTTGGAATCGAGTGCGGAGAAGTGTAGCGTGTTTCCCCCGATGAGAGCTACGCGTCGATACCTACATTGCGCGTGTACGGTCCGGTTTTGCGAGCTTCTTCTACGAGCTTCATCGGGATTTTGGGTGAGCATACGTTGTCCAATTTTGCATTGCAGCATATCCACGCGTTCACATTGAGTAGAACTACACATTAGGCACTTTAGATTTTGGAAATGAAGACCTGTAGATTTCAGCCAGACATCCTACGTGTTTCAGCACCAGGTGTTTTGGGTTGGGATTTTGGTTCATAGACCTTAGGAAGAGCGACCTATTGGTATTAGTAGGGTCTTCTTCAAGTTCTATGGTGTTTCGAGATTGTTTGATGGGTGTTTGGCTCTAGAAAGCGTTGTACGAAGTTTCCTCTTATGCACTCTTGAAGGCTATGACTTAGGCAATCGGTAGAGACCTCTGTAAGAATTAGTTAGGAGTCGGTCGAGCGTAGGTTGACACCTTATGCTTGCTGCCACACGCCTGCGGGTCGAGCTTCTTCATTAGCTGACATTACATGTTAGGTGGGTTCTCGTTGTGCTGACGTCCGTCGCGGTGTATCCGTCCAACATTGGCGCCTATGCTGGGGACGAAAACCTTAAGTAGGTGACCGAGACTAATCCTTGATGATTAGGATTTTTGGCTTGCCAAGAGTCTTGTTTTACATTTAGATAGGATCAGAGGGTGGAGGACTCTCTAGGTATTAGAGGGAGTCTAGGAAGCGTGTGTCTGGCCTAGATCCTTCGACTTAGGTAGATGAGGTAGACTTAGGTAGTTTTAGGTAGTAGTCAAGTTCTTGAGTAGGAGTTGGAGTGGTAGAAGCGATGAGAGGAGATCTTGAGAGTCCGGAGAGGCCAAAAAGCAACCAAAAACACCATTATCACCATTTCACATGATAAGTAGGAGTAGAGTAAGTAGGACATCATGATTCAGGATCTAGAGCATTTCATACATGTATACTTGCTTTGTAAAGTCATTACAAGTTTGTAAAAGACCCAAAGAGACGCAAAGGTGTGTTCTAAAGACTAATTGAAGTCCAAAAGTTACTGTGAGTGTTTCTGATAGATCTACAGAGCATCAGAAGCATTTCTGTCAGGAAAAAAATTAATTTTAAGCCAAGAGACATCCTACGCGGAAAAAATTAATTTTAAGCCAGGATACATCCTACGCGTAGGATGTCTACAGGCTAATCTGAGAGGAATTTTGGGATTTTGAGCTGACCAGTGTGTTCAGAAGGTAGGGTTTACCCTAATTTCAAGTGGAAGTTTGGCCATATCTTGACAGGATAAGGCCAGATAAACTGAAATTGTCGGACATCCTACCCAAATAGTGCCAAAACATTATTTTGAGACCAAAACCATAAGATGGCTGCATGAGCATGTCTTCCATGATATATTGAGTGACTGAAAGGGGTTTCACCTCATTTGGGTGAGAAAATTGGGTTCAAAGCGGACTTTAGCACTTTTGATTGAAAAAGGCAAGAACAACTGAAAATTGGAACTTTTGAAATCCAAACCAAAATCTAAGCATACCACTGGGTTACTGACATCAAGGAGAAGCTGTGGGACAAGTCTGGGGTCAAACAGGCCAAAAAGACATCCTACACGTAAGATGTCTTCTGAATGATTTTGGACTCCAAACCAAATTTTGAGTACACCAAAGTGATCACCAACTCAATGGGAGCCTAGGCTTTGAGTTTGAAACCATTCTGATGAAAAAGACATCCTACGCGTAGGATGTCTAAAGCAAGAAATTGAAGCCAGACTTTGACAGTGAGCATAGCAAGGTGTTGTATAGCCTAAGGCAAGTCTTCTAGTCAATTTTGGTCCAAATTGGAGTTGATTAGACTGATCAATATCAGCAACAGGCTGTCGGAACAGGTTTCTGACTCATTGACCAGCTAATAGGTGTCCAAATCAAAAAGTAAAAGTAGCTGTAGGCTCAGCACAATAAGGGGAAACCACAGTGCAAAAATCCAGGCAAAACACAACAAGAGACATCCTACGCGTAGGATGTCTATTGGGGCATACTGCAAGGAAAATTTGACTGTGGATAGACAGTGAGATTTCATTTGGCTTAAGGGTTCCAGAACTTCTTTCAGAAGTGAATTTGGACCTTGTTTGCCCATTTGACGAAGCAAAGACTGAATTCAGACTTTTTCGCGTAAATTGACCAACATCCGAAGGAAGTACAGTTTCAGATTAGCAGACCTAATCCAGAACATCAACAGTGTATAAAATACAGTAGTGGTTGAGATTAACTTTCCAGTTATACCAATCATTACTAAGGTAACCTCTAGCAGATAAATGCTTTGACTCGATTGATGAAATTAAAACGCTTGTGTATAGGTATATTCAGCAACAAAGCAAGAAGTCGTGCAGAAACTGATCCTTTGCCAGGTGAGTGGTTGGATTTGTGATAAATTTCATTGATAAGTTTGATGAATTTAAGATCAGGAAGATACATTGTTAGAGACCAGAAGGTGGTAGGTGACCAAGGAAGCTTAGTGTCCACCGAAGAGAGTGTAACTCAGGCAAGGCTAGATCTGCTAGCACCGATTATTGAGGAAGGTAGTGATACTGACACTTCGTCAGAAAAATTGTTCTTCATGATGGGTAGTCAACAGCCAGAAGGTTTCACCTATGATGGACCTATGTGAGGAGGAAGCACCTCCCAAAATCCTTTGAATGATTCCAAGCTCACTATGATCTTCTTAGAGGGAACAAACTCAAGGGGAGCCCTAGTCTATTCTGACTACCGAAGACGCAAGTGCATTTGTATCGAAGAGAGACCAGCTCAAAGATTGGAGATAATCCGAGTCTATGATGATGGAGATAGATTCCGAGACGAAAAGGGAAACCACCATCTGATAGTTAGTAACCCTGAAGATTACAAAAGATATGGAGATAATGTGGCGAAAGGGAAAATGATTTCAGACACTCAAGAACCGCCACCAAACATTGATCGGCCTGGAGATATTTTTAGGTATGATAAGAAAACAACCAGGGTTCCAACTTATAACAAGAACGTGGGAATCTACAAACAAGAGACTGAGAGTATAGTCTTTTACTTTCGCAGCAAAGAACCATACGTAAACGATTTAAGCAAAGACAAGGTTCTTTACTTGTTCTCTTATGAAACTACTATGGGAAAGGGTATAGTTTTTGTTGATAGATACGGGCAAGAATACAAAAGTATTCTCCCAGAGGAGGTAGAAAGGGCAACAGGTCCAAGAGCATCAGCATATGCCCCTGAGGAAGTGCCAAGAGCCACCTACACCCCAAGCAAGTCAACGAATCCTTTTTCAGATGAGTATGACGCTACCTCACATTCCACCTGACCGCAAGGATTCAACAACCAAGACAAACCAGCAAACCAGCCATCATTGCAGGCATGGCTTCGACAGAGTGCAACATTGCAACAAGACCAAAACCGAGATGGTTATCAAGCCGCATGAGGGCTAAGGGATTTGCAAGAACCACCACTCTATTCAAGGTATCAGGGAGAGAGTAAGCCAAAGACTCAAGGGTCAACAGAGCCTGGAGGACCACCCATAGAACGAGTTCGAAGAGAAGAACCACCTCCAGCGAGAACCATTAGAAATTATGGCTTAGGAGCACCATTGGGAGAGGAACCAGCCTATTATAGAAGACCTGAGGAGGTATATCGATTAGGATGGGGAGATCCAATGATGAGGTTTGTAGATCATCGGAGGATTAGGCCTTCTCAAGTGCAAAAATGGGTAAACAAGAAATACACGGGAAGCAGAGACCCAAGAGATCATGTAGCAGCCTTTGTGCGTGCAATTAGAGCTGAAGAGGTGTTAGATTTTCCTACCCAATTTGCAGGGTTTGGACTAACCCTAGAGGATGATTCTGCCACTTGGTTTGACTCTGTAGAGCATAGAGACTTTGAGTCTATGGAGGAAGTGTTTGACGAGTTTATCGAGGAATTCTCACAAAGGGGAATTGCTCATAATACCGTCTCACAGATCCATAAATTCAAACAGAAAGATGGAGAATATGTATGAAAGACAGCCCTAAGACTAAAAAGATATGTTAAGTTCTGTCCTGTTGAAGAACTGCCAACGCAGCCCAGACTTATGATGATATTCATCCAAGGACTAAGGAATGCAGATCTCCAGAAAGACTTACATATGAAGAGGAGCATGACATTGAATGAGTTGACCAAGGAGGCTCTTTACCTGGTGGACAATTGTGCGGTCTACAAAGAGGGGGAGTTCAAGGACTTTGATGACGATTCCTCTTCACAACAAAGTGGAAGCAAGTCTTCTAAGACAGCACCGAAAGGAGAAGTAGCTGTAAACCAATTAGAGCAACTTGTAGATGAAGTGCGAAAAAAGATCAACTCGTATGCCAAACCCCAGGCTAAACAGCCCAAGTGGTGTGCTATTGAACAAAAATGGACAAACCATGGGACCGAGGAATGTTATTATAACAAGGGGTATGTGAGAGAGAGACCTTACGCTCCCCAAGTTCCGGTAGCTTCCCCTCAAGTTCCACCGATGCCTAGATATCAAGCAGGCAACCTACCAGGACCTGTAGGTGTAGAAAGACCACAACCGGTGTTGGGGAAACAACCACCACTACCAGGATTACGACCAGTTGGTATAAGATACACACCAACAGTAAATGAATTAGAGGATAAGGCTTTGGTGCCTATGCATGCATATTATGAAGATCCCAATGGATATGCGGCAAACCCTGTCTGCTACCCAC
This sequence comes from Adiantum capillus-veneris, assembly GCF_014529385.1. NCBI lineage: Eukaryota > Viridiplantae > Streptophyta > Polypodiopsida > Polypodiales > Pteridaceae > Adiantum > Adiantum capillus-veneris. Next base: position 36,030,700 of record NC_140937.1, on the reverse strand, counting down.
AAGAAGAACCCTCGACACCTAAACCATGGAGCATGATAGGAAATACAGGACCACCAACTGCTGCACAGGCAGCAGGAGAAGGAAGATATAGTTTAGATGAACGAACACTGATGTTCATAGCCAATGGAGGCGTGGGCGGATAGAGACATGCTTACCAACAAAGAGGAGCTCAAGGAGCACCTCAACAACCCAAGGGACCCTGCTACTACAAGTGTGGTGGAGACCATTGGCTAAGAGACTGTCCTCATGATGAAATCATTAGAGTCAATGCGTATTGCCCAGAATGTGGAATTACTCATTTGATTCCCGATTGCCCTAAAAACCGGAACAAAGGAGCAAAAACCACCTTGAACATGTTAGAAACAGTACCTTCCAGTGGAGGATTGGAAAATGAAACAATCATACCCATCCAGGCGGTAACACGAGCCCAAGCTCAAAGAAGAACGAATGAACCATCGCATCTCGCAAGAAGATAGGAGCACATGTCAAATTTCGTGAAAAGTGGTTCGGGGACCTCCATTATAAGAAATTTTCACCTCATTCTCACTATTGACTTTGTGGAGAGAGCTTCTGCCACCTAGAGCGGACCGACCTTCCAACAGCTTCTACGACGCACACGACTACCCGACGAGCTCCAGACATGAGAGGTAGACTCACCACCTTGAGCTTTTCGCGCATGTTTGTCATTTTGCCACAAAAACTAGCGTAGGGGTCACACACAAAGCGGGCGGTAGAGACCTACAAATAGAGACGGCGGCCTAACGACTAACCCGAAAGCAACAAGACTTCATCGGTAGCTTATCCTAGTCTAGGAGACCAGTCCTGAATGTCCAAAGGCAGTAGGAAACCATCCTAAAAAACCCTAATTCCCAGAAACCCACAAGAGGCCACCAAATGGGAAATCGGCGAAACAGCGACCAAATGCTACCAAAATTCATGGGTAGGAGCATCTCGACATGCTCGACAAGTCTATATGACCCGCATTACCAAAAAGTGACCCGAAGCAGCACTAAACTTCAGAGACGGCATCAGACACACAAACCGTCAAATTGCTCTTGCGGCCAAACCGCAAGCCCGTTTTCCACCAAACTTCACGAGCGGCCTTCCTAGACCATCAACGACCAAGTCATATGGTGGTAGACCACCACAAATCATCAAAGGTATGTAAACGCAAGCACGGGTGCTTCTAGAGCGACAAATTACCAAATGGAGCTTCGGTGAAGCCAAAGTCGACAAAAACCATACGGCAAGGATCCCCAAGGGGTCGGGAAGCTATGGAGACCAACATCAAGAAATTTCATCGCTAAAAAGCACTCCAAAAGTCAGAAAACGGCTCGGAGGCTCTGAAGTCCACACATGGAGTTATTCTCTATCCATTTGACTTTTTTGTTGAAATTAGGCTCAAAAGGGACTTAGGGGGGCCAGGGGCAAGCACTGGGAGCACCATCCATGAAAAAATCACCAGGAGACATCCTACGCGTAGGATGTCTCAAGGGCACTTTTGGACACAGACTCCAACATTTTTCATCATGCACATTTTTTGAATGACATTTACAAGCTATCCACCAAGTCTCATCACATTTGGACCAAATTTGACCTCATATGCATGAAAAAACGTTAGGGCATAGAGGCAATAATGGGCCATAGACCTACCAAATCTTGTCCAAATCCAATGAAACTTGCACAACACATTCACCAACACATCAACAACCAATCTGTGTGGCCAGAAGGAAAAAATGATGAAATAGACAACCTACGCGTAGGATGTCTATTTGATGTTTTTGACCAGTAGGAGATGTTTGATCATTCTAGATCCAATCACCTCATCATTAGGAGCTCATATATCAAGTTTGAAGCCATTCTAATCATTTTTGACCCCCAACACTATCAAGATACACGTTTTTGAGCCCAAAAACACCATACAGGCCCTTACAAGCATCAAACCTTGTCCAAATTCAAATCCAAGAATATAACATGTTCCATAAGCCAAGGACTACCCACAGGACAAGTTTCATGTCATTTTGATGAAAAAGACATCCTACACGTAGGATGTCTCCAGCATAAATTTAGCCTTCTGTGTAAAGAGTGACGTCATGGGAGCCAGTACCATGGTGCAATAAGCCCATATACCAATTTTCAACCCATTTGGACATCAATTGCTACCTATGATGGACTTTCTACCGATATTGTGACCTAAAAGCCTGAATCAGCCCAAAAATCCACTTTTTGATATCCAAATCCAAATCCAAGCACATAGCCATGTTCCATGGGCCATACACTACCAGCATATCAAGTATGAACTAATTCTGATGAAAAAGACATCCTACACGTAGGGTGTCTAGATGAATTTTTTTTGCCAGATTTGCAATGAGAGCACATGCACATCTTCACAAGTTCCTTTTAAGCTTTATTTTTGATTTTCAAGTCATTTGGATAAGTAAAACTCAGTTTCGCACAGCTAATATGGAAAAAACGCTAACTTCGAACTACTGAATGCAACAGGATCTATGGCAGCCTCGAAATCATCGGCAAAGAAGAAGAGAATGACCATCAAGGATTACTTCGAAGAAGTGGAACCCTTCGTCATTCCAGAAGGAACACTAAAGCCCACCAGCACATGGATACAAGAAGATCTATTAGAGTCCAACGACCTAAAGATCTACCAAGGAGTGTTCAAGGACACTGAAGGCAATGTTATAGAGCTACCAATGCTACCAAGAGAACTCAATGAGTTCGTACGAAGCAAGATGGCCGGATAACTGGAGAAGATTGATCTCCACAACTACTTTGAAGCGAAGCAATACCGACAGGACTGGACATCAAAAGAGTCTGGGAGTTTGTGACAACCATCAAAGAGGACGGAGTGGCCAAAGTAACAGATCTACAAGGCAGGCCACGAACGGAGATAATAATCACTGAGCGGGTTGTAGCAAATGCACTAGACCTCTCCAACGAGGGGGATAGTGTAACAAAAAGAAGGGATGAGGTAAAGGTGTACCATGAGAAAAAGGGGAATTACACCTTTGAAGACATTGCCAACCCAAGAGTGGCAATCATGAGCCAGTTATACAACCAGTACTTCCACATGTGCACGAAGAGGCCACAGAAGTACAGAATTCCGCTAGGTGCAATTGCCACGACATTCACTTGGGCAATGACGAAAGGCACCCCAAAGATAATCAACTATGCCGCATATATACATGACAACCTAGTAAAGATGGGTAACAAGAAGCCGACCTATATAGTGCCAGGAGAACTAATCACCAAGGTGATTTATGGGGCACTACACGCAAAGGGAAGGTGGCCTGACCCCCCGTCTCAGAATGATTGGCTGAGGCTAAAAGAAGACAAGGAAGATGAGCCGCAAAGAGCACCAAGGGTGGAAACAAGATTGAAAAGACGGCTAGAGCCCGTTCCAGAGGAGCAGCCCGAGCAGAAGAAAGGGAAGAAGGGATTTGCTCAAGTGCCAGCCAAAGAAACAAGGTCACAAAAAGCGACAAGACTAGAGAGGCTAATGGAGAGCTTTCGAGCAGAGAGAGCCCTCAAGGGTGATTTAAGTGAACTCAAGGGTCAGGATCGTCCAGAAGAGTGCAAAGGGACTGATTTGAAGACTATATCAAGAATTTTGAGATTCTTGATGCTGCATCAGAGAACATTCCACATGTCCCTTTCACAGAGGAGGAAGTACAGCAAATAAGGCAGAAACTGCTAGATGAGCAAGAGAGCCAATAAAGAGAAAGAAAACTAAAGCAGACATGGATTTAAAGGGCAAGCCAACATCTCTACCGGCCAGCCCTAAACCCAGCCCACAGCCATCACCACCACCCTCCCCACCTCCTAGCAGCCCTCCACAAGAAGATAAGGAGGTTGAGGACAAACAAGAAGAAAGGCAAGGAGATGAGCAGGAGCAGAGACAAGAGCCGGAGACGAAAGAAGAGGCTAAGCCTCAAAGTGAGCAAAAAGAATTAGAAGATTCTTATTATTCATTTTTGGACCTGCTAGCTACAGGATATACGAAGGAAGAAGCCACCTCATTCGCATTCGACTTAGCGAGGGCAAGGCCTAAAGAACAGATGCAAGGCATCAATCTAGTAGAGTTAAAGGAAATTGCTACAGATACATTGGACCTACACCCGCCCTCCAACGACTGGGACATGGTGATGACAAAGCTAGCCTGGTTGATAGCTCAATCCATGGCTTCAGAGAAAGAGATGGCAGCTCTCAAGGCTACTGAAGTAAAGATTAAAATGGAAGTAGACGCTCTGCAAGGACAAATCCAAAGGCAAAAGGAGAGGGAAGGAGCCTAGCAAGGGCACTACAAAACTACCAGGCAATGGAAGAAGCAAATCAGGCAGCCGCAGAAAGAATGCAAGCAGTTGAAGAAGAGTGTCAGCAGCTCAGCAAGTCACTGCTAGATGCCGAGAAGGAAAGAGATAATCTGACACTACAGCTGGCAGAAGAGTCTAAAGAAGTAGAAGCCATGAGGAAAGCCAAGGAAAGAGCAGAGATAGATCAAGAAGCAAGCCAGGATGAGGTCCTTGAGCTCAAGGACCAACTCAAAGTAAAAGACCAAACCATCTAGAGGCTGCGAGCATCACCTGCCAGAGTCAGAGCTACTAGCTTGACTCAAATCACGACTGAGAGTCAACTCTATGAAGAGTAAATGCAAGAACTTCAGAAAGAGATGACTCTAGAGAAAAAGCAGAGATTGATGATGGCAGAAGGATCTATAGTCATGCAAACGAGAATGGAAGAGGGCCAAAAAGCCCTGCAAGAGGAAGTAGAAAGCATGAAGAGAAAGATCGAGGAGGCGGAAAGAATAAACGCCGAACTTAATGACCTCCTCGTGAATATGGGTGAAGAAGCAGAAACGGAAAAACAAATACTCCTGAGGCAAATTGAGGAGTTAAAAGGACAGCAAGCAGGAGAGCCAGAGAGCACAGGGCTAGCCGCAGCCAATGAGGGCATTGACCTAGAAAATGTGGCAGATCCGGTGGACACGCCTATGCAAGAGGAAATCCTAGAAGGATCCTCTCAAGAGCCACAGGATCTAACACAGGAAGAGGAAGAAAAATTGCGTAAAGCAATAGAGGTGGAGCTCAGAGAAACCACAAAGGAAGCCTTGGAGTGGGAGCAGAGGGTCTTCAAGTCTATGACCATTCAGAAGATCGACGCCTGCAACCTCAAGCGCGAGTGGCTTCAACCCTCTCTCCCATATACATTGCTGAAATATGAAGCATCTACCATAAACAAGTGGATCAGAGAAGAGCTATCCGTACCCCTTTACAATGCAGATATCTCAAAACCAGAACGAGTCAAGCTCATTGTGGATTCTCAGCCAAAGTGGAGGAAGGCCTGGCTTACAAAGTACCCACAATACCTAATCCACTTGGTAGAGGCACCGAAAAATATCAGAGACAACCTCAGCTTTTGTCCTCTACCAAGGATTAGGAGGTGGAAAGCGCAGGAAATGTTGCAACGAAGCCAACCCAGTTGGCTGAACTACCCTAAGCTTCCGGGCTTGAAGGCAGGTGAGAGAATAAGTGTCTAATACATGGTGAAAACCCTAACGGGCGCCATAGAGTTGTTCACTGGCTCACCTGACCTTGCATGCATTATGATGAGGAAAATCTGCAGAACCCTCTTAGCAGTGTTTGAGACATTCAAGCCATGACAGGTGACCGACATCATCTTTTTCTTCCAAGATACATACAGATGCGCTTATGATCTGTCTGGTCAGCCTTCCAAGGAGGTGATACATGCACTGTATCAAAGGATAATGTTTCTACCATCCTATCACCTCCAGGCTTTTAAAGAAGCATTCTACACATGCTTCTTCACCATAAACACTGACATTTTTGGCCCGACAATGATGAACCTACACGCAAGATATGAATCTCTGCTAAAGATGCGAGAAAGGATACGATGAAGAAGCAGATCAATGGCCATGTCGGGGACGACCTGAGCAAGGAGGGGGGGAGTGTTAGAAGCTGGAAACACCCCACCGCACTAACTACTCGGAGGATTATTATTTTTTGTAATTATTCATGCATTGAGGAAAACCTGATTTTTCACCTTGTAAATATTGGGACTTACAGAAGTTTCCAGATTGTGTCCCAGTTTTTATAGTTAGAATGAGTAGATGGTTGATTTTGGAACTTTAGGGTTTGAGAAATTGTAAGGTATATATACCACTTTTTGACCTTAATGAAAAAACCTTTTGTCATTTTAAAAACAAGTTTTGAAGTCTGTGAGTGAGCGTACTGGGGACGCGAGAGAGAGAGTGTGAGATTCATCTTGATGCTACGTGTGCTCCGGTGGTCGGAATCGAGTGCAGAGAAGTGCAGTGTGTTGCCCCCGACAAGAGCTACGTGCCGATACCTACATTGCACGCGTACGGTCCGGTTTTGCGAGCTGCTTCTACGAGCTTCATCAGGTGTTTGGGTGAGCATATGTTGTCCGATTTTGCATTGCAGCATATCCACGCGTTCACATTGAGTAGAACTACACATTAGGCACTTTAGATTTCAAAAACAAAGACCTACAGATTTCGGCTAGACATCCTACGTGTTTCTGCACCAGGTGTTTTGGGTTGGGATTTTGGTTCATAGACCTTAGGAAGAGCGACCCATTGGTATTAGTAGGGTCTTCTTCAAGCTCTATGGTGTTTTGAGATTGTTTGATGGGTGTTCGGCTCTAAAAAGCGTTGTAGGAAGTTTCCTCTTATGCACTCTTGAAGGCTGTGACTTAGGCAATTGGTAGAGACCTCTGTAAGAATTAGTTAAGAGTCGGTCGAGTGTAGGTTGACACCTTATGCTTGCTTCCACGTGCCTGCGGATCGAGCTTTGTCCTTAGCTGACATTACATGTTAGGTGAGTTCTCGCTGTGCTGACGTCCGTCGCGGCGTATCCGTCCAACAGTGACATATGGGTTCTAGCTTTGACTAGGTGGTTTCAAGTAGCAATTAAACGGTTATCAATAGTGCTTGGGAGGTTTCTAGTGGTAGATTCTTGTTTTTCTAAGAGTTTTATAGATTTTCTTGTCAGGTTTCTAGCACTTCTTAGGAGGTTTGTAGCTCTAATTGGGAGGTTTTTTTTAGTGCTAATCGAGAGGTTTCTAGCAGTTTTCTTGTGGTTTGTAGCACTGTTGAGCTCTGGTGATTGGACTACCTGGTTTCTAGCTTTGATCATTGTGTTGTTTTTTAGATGGAGTTGTTTGAAATTTTCAAGAATGCTTATCCAAACATTCAAATTCAACAACGATGTTTTGAGTATCTAAAGCCATATTTTGTGCACAATCTCAAGGAAAGAATTACATGTTGCTACAATGTGCATATACAAATGAAATATTTAAGGGAAGAATTACATGTTGCTACAATGTGCATATGCAAATGAAATATTTAAGGGAAGAAATAAATCACATGCGATAGAAGTGTTTTGGCCTACATGGAGTTGCATGTGATTGCACATGCTCAATGTGTGCTAGTGAGTCTGGTCGTACTATACCACTTGTAAATCCTCTTTCATTTGAGATACATCAATGAAAAGCTTAGTTTTTGCGTACATGAATTTTGTCAAAGAGTCCCTTAAAGGTCCTAATGTTTCATCAAATGTAAATGGTAGGAATCAAGAAGAGTTATACTTGTCTAATTTTCTACAAGGATTCCAAGATGTGTTCATTGATGATATCCCTATGGACATACCTCCAAAAGAAGAGGATGATGACCATTGAATTGAGCTCCTGCTAGGAATATCACCGCCTAACAAGCCTGCTTATCAATTTTCCCAAGCTCAATGAGAGGAGATCATGAGGCAAGTACAATAATTGGTTGAAAAAGGGATGGTGAGGCCTAGCTCATCTCCCTTTTTTCTCCAATCCTTTTAGTGAAAAAGAAAGATGGTACATGCCATATGTGTGTGGACTATCAAGCACTAAATCATATCACTATCAAAAATAGAGTTCCGGTGCCTTGGGTAGAAGATCTATTTGATAAGCTACAAGGCTCTACCTACTTCAGTAGGATTGACCTTAAAAGGGGCTATCATCAAATAAGGATAGTGGATGAAGATATCCTAAAGACCCGTTTCCTACAATGTTTGGTCTTTATGAATATCTAGTCATGCTTTTTGGCTTGACCAATGCACCAGCCACGTTCAATCGTCTAATGGAGAAAATCTTTAGACCCTATCACAAATTCACTGGAGTGTTCTTTGATGATATCATCATCTACTCCAAGTCCTTGGAGGAACACAAGCAACATCTCCAAGTGATTTTTCAAGCATTGAGGGACAACAAGCGTTTTCTCAATCAAAAGAAAAGAAAAATTTTCCTTCAAGAGATTCAATACTTAGGTCATATTATCTCTCAAGGTGGTATCCGAATGGATCCATCAAAGTTGGAGGTTACAGAATCACATGGAATCTAATGAGCTAAGAAGCTTTATTGGTATGTGTGCATACTATAGACGCTTCATAGAAAAATTCTCTTAAATAGCAGGACCATTACATGACTTAACAAAGAAGAACGTTAAGTATTCATGGACTGCTAAGGAGCAAAATGCTTTTGACAAGCTCAAAGAGAAGCTAGCCTCCCAACTATTCCTTATGCTTCCAGATCTCTCAAAGCCATTTGAGGTCCAATGTGATGCTTGTGGTGATTGCCTTGGAGCAGTCTTTCTACAAGAAGGGCATGCCATAGCATATGAGATCCTAAGGCTCAATACGGATGAATGCGTCTTAGGCATTTATGAGAGAGAGTTTTTAGTTGTTCTACATGCCCTAGACACACGAAAGCAATATTTATTGGGGACTCAATTCATTTTATGAACATACCATCAAAGTCTTAAGTACTTCATGATGCAAACAAAGCTTTTCGACAAACAAATGAGGTGGGAAAATTTTCTTTCTCAATTTAATTTTTATAATGCTCACATTGCTGGTAAGCACAATCAAGTGGCCGATGCACTTTCATCGACGAACCAAAAGTTAATGCGGTGTCTATGGCAACTCACAATGATCTATCTTTTATGATAGATGAGTATGCTACTAACCCTGACTTTAGAGACATAATGTCAGCATTTGCCTTGGCAAAGAAAGAGGAACCATTCACCTTGCAGGATGGTTATCTTCTCCACGGAAAGAGGCTATATGTTACCCACTCCCTTCATGTGAGAAATTCATGTATGAATACCATGCTCCTCCTTCTGTGGGGAATAGAGGCATTCAACCTACTCTCCATGGATTAGAGATGTATTTCTATTGGACTACCATGAAAGTGGACATAGAAGAGTATGTTTAAAAATGTGTGGTATGCCAAAAGACCAAGTATGATAGAGGGAAGAAAAGGTTGGATTACTCCAGCCATTGCCTATTCCAAATTCACCATGGGAGAGTATATCCATGGATTTTATCTTTAGATTACCCAAGTCTATCCATGGGAATACAAAAATATGGACAATAGTCGACAGGTTTAGCAAGCACACTTTATTCTTGTCAAAAAGACTATAAAGACACACCAAATGGAAAATCGCTTCATATCACAAATTTTCAAACACCATGGATTGCCAACATCCATCATGTCAGATAGAGATCCTAGAATGACCAGTAATTTTTTGAAAGGTCTCTTTGAAAATCTAGGTATAAGATTGAATTTCTCTTTGGCCTATCACCCACAAACAGATGGCCAAAGTGAGATACCCAATCTTATGATACTCGATCTACTAAAGACTTATGCTACCAAAGTAGATCAACGCTCACAAAGGGAAAACTATATACCTCTTATAGAGAGTATGCGTACAATAATATTGTCCATACTTTTATGGGAAAAGAGCCTTATTGAGGGAAGACCTAAAAGCCCCTTTCTACTCAAAGTACATGGGAAGATCTTCATTGCCGATGAGTATAGCCATGACCTACAAGAATCTTTTCAAAATATTAAGGAGGCTATATCCATGTCTCAACAAAGGAAAAAAAGCTGTTGTTGCTAGCAAGCACAAAAGGGCCTTAATGTTCAAAGAAAATGATTGGGTCTTACTTAAGTTTCCCAAGGCTCGATTGAGGCAAATGATGGGCAAAAAAATCCTACGGGCCATTAAAAGTATTATGCTAAACTAGCAATAAGATACTATGGTCCTTTCCAAATCTTGAATCCAATAAATGAGATGGCTTATCAACTCAAGTAGCCCAACCAGTGGCTCATACACAAGGCTTTTCATGTGAGCCTACTTAAGCCCTACAAAGGAGAGCCACCAAGTGAACTAATTATTGAAGACCCTCCCAAAATCAAAGACCAAGAAGAGGTGCTACAACCCGAAGCTATCCTTCGGCATGAAGACAAGGTACTACGATATGGTAAGATTATCCAACAGTATCTTATTAAGTTCAAAAATTATCCTTTTGAAGATGCTAGATGGATGCAAGGAATACAACTTAAGGATAGTATGAACCTTGTCAATGCTTACAATGCTACATTGGAGTAAGAAAATGTAGAAATTTCTTTCAAATGACCAATTTTTGTGTGTTATACGACTAATTCTCTTTTCATTGTGCACAAATTTAAGTAGTATGCATGCTTCGAATTATGTTTGTGATGACAATGTCTCTCAAACATCAAGTAGAACTTGTCATTCTACTTTGGGAGAATGAAATGGACTAAAGAGCAGACATGCTTGTGGCAACTATGTCTCCCAAGCACCAAATGGATTAGTCATCCATCTTGGAAAGATGTCATAGTGTCAAAAGGGATCCTCTGCCCACTAAGAAACATTGACTAATGACTAGGGATTTATCTCTTCTACCTCATAGTCGAGGAGGATTATGATTTCAAGAGAGAGGGAATGTCATACAATCTAATATCTAACCAACCCAAATGATTTTCTCTTATTAAACTAATTATTTAATGTGGGAGAATAGATAGGAACAAGGGTAAGAATATAGACATGTGCTTATGGGTTTATCTCAACAGGGGGCCAATGGTAAAGGGGTCCAAATGAGAGATCTTCCAAAGAGCAAGGCTAGCCAATGGAGCTTAAAGACCTGAGGGGAGGACGCGGGAGATGAAGCGCCCTACACAAGGATTTGGGGCATCCCCTTGTGATGAAAAATCCTGAACATTACAAGGAAACCGCAACAAGCCAACTCCCTCACGGTTTTGTGCAAGTCGACAGCATGGCTCCATCCTTTGTAAGCGGGGCCTGCACACGGCTACCTTAACCCCGGTTGCTCCTCCCTCCAAGGGATCTTGCCCATGACCCATAACTATGAAACTCCGAGAGAGAGAGAGAGAGAGAGAGAGAGAGAGAGAGAGAGAGAGAGAGAGAGAGAGAGAGAGAGAGAGAGAGAGAGAGAGAGAGAGAGAGAGAGAGAGAGAGAGAGAGAGCACATGCAACGCCCTGCATGCCATGCAAAGCCTTCCTCCCTCCTCCATAGCTCTCCCCTCCCCTAAGATCTGATACCAATGAAAGGCCATAGGGAAGATAGACATGCTCATAACCACCCAACCTGCCTATATATAGGCCCTTGGCCCTTTGGCTCTTAGCTACATATAGCCCCTATACTGCATGTGTATTTGGAGTTGACCCTTTGCCTTGGACCATCCTACCTTAGAACTAACACGAGTGTCCCCCTTTCCCCTTTGAGAGAGAGGACTTGATAAATGCAAAATCAATTAATTAAATCAACTAAATTATCATTGGACCCCTTGGGAGGCTATCCAATAGGATTCAGGCACACCTTGAGGGAAAAATGGGTAGGGGCTTGACATGTGTCTTTGCTACCTCTTGAGGCTTGGGCTTACCTCGTGTGTGTGTGTGTGTGTGTGTGTGTGTGTGTGTTCTCTCTCATCCCCCTAGCTTTAGGGCTCGCCCCCTCCTTGTAGGGATGTTTTTGACTTTTGGAACACAAGCACCTTAGTGATCAAGCACGACAAAGCACCTCAAGTTTGGTTAGTGTTCCCACAAGCACCTCAAGCTCCTTAATCGACAAGCATGACAAGCATCTTAGTCAACAAGCACCTCAAGCATGGGTAGTGTTCCCAAGCACCTCAAGCTTCCTAGTCGACAAGCACGACAAGCATCTTAGTCAACAAGCACGACAAGCACCTCAAGCTTGGGCCAGGTTCTCACCTCCAGCACAACCCTAATTTACCTAAGGTCAAAGGAATTTTAACACTAACCTTTGGAGGTCTTTAATGAAGCTAACCCTAAGATCTGCCATGCATGCTGCAGGTTTTGTTTGTTTTGTTTCCCATCTCAGGCGCCCAAGGTCTAAACCTAAAAGGTTTTAAAGGTTGTAGAGAGGGTGCCCACGGGCTTTCCCCCCCAAACCTTTTTCCTACCTCGGCTAGGAAGCAAGGGAAAAAACATACCGCAAGTGGTACAGTGCAGAATTATTAAATAATGTCTGCAATCTCAAAATTTGCAGAGCTTTGACATATTGTACATAACTTTGAGACCATAAGATGGCATGGCCTTGGTCTCGGCTTCACTTGTGGTGACAATGGCTTGCAGTCTCGGCTTCACTTGTGGTGACAACGGCTTGCAGTCATGTTTAGAAGGCGTCACCAAGTGTGGTCGAGCTCTCAAGGAGGGAGACACTTCAAGAAATAATGTCAACCGACGACCAATAATGGTAACATAAAAATCTTCCAAAGTAAGAAAAGGTTTTGTGTTTTTAGTCATCGTCTACCATGTGACGCCATGATCTTCAAGATAGTTGCTTCACCTGTGATAGAGTTTTTGATATAGACGTTTTTTTTAAGGCAAGCTTTGAGGCCATTTCTTATAGTGCAGAGGAAGCTTGTTCCAAGGACTGTTTGTCAAGGAAAAACATCAAGGACAATTTTCAAGCTGTCAGTCTGCTCTTCAACATATATGGACAAGCCTATAGGTGTTGAGGACCGCAAGAAGGCGGGAGGAAGGCGGAAAGCACTGGTCATACGTGGCATACCTTGGCCATGCAAAGACCATTATATCACAAGCCAATTTGGATTAACAAGAAGTGCAAGGCATTTTGAAAAGGATTCAAATGATTGCATTCTCATCATGTTCAAGCAAGGGCTCTGGCATCATGCAAGGCGTGCTTAAATTGAACCAAGCCAATGAGAAGACAAATTCCCAGGTATATGAGGCTGGCAATGTTAACGATTGCAATCCAAGTATGCTTTGTTTATATGATTGCAATACATATGTCTTCTTGAAATTGTATGCTTTCAATATGGAGTCCTAATTGACAAGGTGTTGGAGTGGAAGCCATTAGGTTCGATCAGGATCCGTATTCCCAAGGTATATTGGTTATGTCTGACTATACAGGCAAAGCCTGTGCCTTGTAGGGAATATGGATTCAGCGAGGCCAACCCGTGATGATTGATTTTTTGTACTGTGAGGGAGCAAGGCTCCGTAGAAGGTGTTCATGTGGAAAGCTTGTGTAGCCAACATCATCTGGTTGGGCTACACAACCAAAGTTTATTCAAACCTTCGGCATGTAAAAGAACGTCAATCATGTCCTGTGATTTGTGAGGTTAAGGTACTCGGCAAGGTCGATCATTAATTATTATTTCACGATGTTGGCAAGCAATGCTAGGAGATAAATCCTAAGCATGCTGTCTGCCATCAATGCAGTCAACCTAGATTATGATCCTCCAATAGAGGAGCACGGCTCCATACTTTATGTGAAGCACGGCTTCCCTTTTTGACATTTGGCATAGTGGTTTCCAAAGTTGGGAATATGCTAATAGCATACAAACTTCGGGACACTTGCCAAGATGTCTGTAGGTTTTTTAATCACACAAGGGCCTAGCTACCTCATTCAAGTAAAAAATATGGCTATGAGCCAAATTTAAGCGAGTTTTTTTCCAAAAACTCAAGACAACTCGCCACAACAGGGCAACTAGGTTAGACAATTTCCAGTTTTCTTGTTTTTATACATTTTAACTTTTAAGTTGGAAAAGATTTCCTATTGTACACAGCAAAGTGCTTATACAAAGCAAGGCTTCTACCCACTGCCAAGATTTTGCCGCTGACTTCAACTCAATGAAATTGGCACACAATTTTGGGCATTCGGCAACATGCAAGTATACACTCACAATTTACGTCAGACAACGACACATTGTGATGTATCCATGCTCGATTGTGCAAGGAACTTTTGGTCTCGGCTCAATCTATCAGGACGTCAATGTTGCCATGGGATTCAACCTCTGTGTGCATGGCATGGGCTTCCCCATCTGGTGTTACCCAGGTTGTTCCTCTAGCTCCCCATGTATCTATAGTTGTCGCTAGGTGTACCCAATCGACATTGTCTGACTTAGCCATTCCGGGTAGGATATCCATATAAGGAGAGTTCTCCCCAATATCCGTGTCTTCGTTACACGTGTAACAATACAGTAATGGAGCTGAGTGAATTGTTGTGTCTGATCGATTATCAATGATGAATTTATTTCCTAGAGGATGCGTTCAACCACTTAAAAGATCAACTCAAATGACAGAGTCTTGGAACTGTAAGTAGACGTGGTTTTTGGACCAATCATGCACCATTTTTGCTTCCCTCATGAATGGACGCCCTAAGATCATCTCAAATGACATAGGATGCTTGGAAAAATCCATAACAATGAAAGTCTGCCTTACCTTGTGTCCCAAGACCTTGGTTCTGAGATCCTTTAGCATTCCAATAGGCGTAACAATAGATCCATTAGCCATTTTTACCACTACGCTTGTGGCTTCAAGGTGAGGTCACCCCATAGACTCCCAACAACTCTTTGTCACCATGTTGACTCCCGCACCACCGTCAAGGACCCCCTTTATAGTTAATCCTTTAGTAGTGATTGGTAGAGTAGCATTAGATTCATCACCTTCAAAGTATTGCCCCAACTTGTTAACGGGTACTTCAATTACAGATTCATGTCCCACTAGGTCAGATGGTGGTGCTAAATGTTCCTCAGATTCATTCACTACCGAGTCAGGTTTGTTCATATGTGCAAACCGTGGTAATCCGACCTGTAATTCTCCATTGAGGAAGGCTCGAAGAGCTGAGACTAGCTCGGGGTCTTTATATAGTTTGGACATGATGGTGGTTCTAACTTCTGAAGACATGAAATCCATCAATTTGGCAACATTTAATGGCATCTTGTGGGACGTAGGACCCTGACAAGAGAATGGTGAAGATGGAATCTCCACTTCCTCAAGGGGGTCGGGCATTCCCTCACCAAACATTCTCTCTAGTAGGAAAGGTGTGTGTCCACTTTCAGATGTCCTACGCTCACTCTCTTCCCGAATGATAATGGGTATAGCTAACAGCATGTAGTTCTTGTGAGGTTGAACTTGTGTGGGAAACACTGTGTCCGACATCTGGATATGTTTGGGTTCAGGTTCTAATGTTCGTTGAGTTTCTTCCACCAAACCCCTCAGTTGTTGGACTCGTTCAATTTCCACTGTTGGGTTTGGATAGGTTCCAATCTTTCTCTTGCAATCCTCATTTTTTGTCTCTCGTGGCTTATCTTGGGGATTCGCAACTGGGTGGTTTACCTTTGAATACTCTTTTGGTGTTCGTCGTAATTCCCTCTCGTGATCCTCCTCACTGGCTTTTTCCTTTGTAGTAACAGTTTTGGTCTCCGTGGTCTCTATCGAATCTGAGTCATCCTCAGGGTCATTCATATACACGGGATCCTCTCCTGTCCCTATGTTAGTCTTTGAACTAGGTTTTGAGCTAGAAGCATTAAGGGATTTCTTTCTTCGTGTTTTCTTCTTTCTCGCTCGGCCAATGGATGCAGCATCTCTCTCTTCGAGGATGTAATTTTGCTTTTGGAGCATCGACCGTGTGAGTGCATTCATTGGTGCTATGTTTATAGTTGGTGGTGTCCCATCAACAATCTCTATTAAGTTCAATGGTGTGATTTTCAGCACGTTTGGATTGTTAGGACACTGTGCGATCAAATGATCTATGCCACAACGATTACAAGTGAGTATTGGCATTGCCAATGCACTCCCTTGACTTTTTTGCATTAGTGTAGCATTCTTTTGCATTCTAATGGGGCACTCAGCTACTCGATGTGGTCCACCACATTCGTAGCACTGGAGAGGTGGTCTCCTAGCAAAACTATTAATGTTTTGGCCTGTTGCTACTAGCGCAGTAGCTTGATATACCGGTTTGATTTGTCCCCAATGGTATTCCATATAGTACATGGGACACTCCTCAAGCATGTCGACTCCATAGGTGATACTAGAGTCTATATCCTCTTCGCAATCTACATAAGTACTAGATGACTCGCAACCTATCTGGTTCATAGGTGTAACTCTTGGATGAGGGGGTTGCGGTCCTAGCACTGGAGGTGGCAACGGTGTGGTTTGGACCACATTTTGGGTTCTAGGGACCATGTGCTGTAATGGCAATTGTTGCTCCATGGGTGGGGTAGGCATCAATGCAGGAACTCGAGGTGAGTCTGCCCAAGCTATAGGCGGTCTATTTTCCATGATGCGTTTAAGCATTAGGCAATCCTTTGCTTGATGGCCATACCTACCACACACGTTACAAGTCTCGTTAAACTTTACTCTGAAAGTAGGGCATTCACTCATAGTATGTGGGCCCAAGCAGATTGAGCACCATTGGTGCTCCCTTCTTGGATACATATGAGTGTTTTGTGGAGCACGATTACCCCTAAGGCTTTCTTGGATGGCCTTGGTGAGATCTGCCAAAGTCATCTCACATATCGTTTGCTCTTTCACGATTGGCTTTATCTTCATTGTCTCATGCCCTGATGCTTGCGAGCTACTAGACTTCGGATCGGCAGACACTCTTTCTCCTGCAATCATTAAATTATCCTCCAATTGGATTGCATTCATGGTGACTGCTTCCCAAGTAGTGATACCTCTAATGACTAGGCCATTATAAACACTTTCATGTCGTAGTCCCCTAATGAATCTATCGAGCAATTGGTTGTTGTTGAATTGCTCGTTTGGATTGCATCGAGAATTCAAATTCTTTAGGCGACTAATGAAGTCTCTCACGGATTCACCTTCTTCTCGTTGGGCTTTCTGGAGCTGAGAGGCTACACCCCAAATTACTCCCTCTCGTATGTATTCTTTTAAGAACAGTCTCCTAAGAGTAGAGTAGATCGTTTTCTCTTCTACTCTTAAGGTTCTATACCAATCTCCAGACTTTCCGCTTAGGGTCAAACTCAAAGCCTTACACTTATGTAGCTCATTGTGCTCTTCCAAGGAATCACACACATGTTCAAAGACTTCCATATGCTTTCGAGCATCTCTGTCTCCACTGAATTTCTATGTGAGCTTAGCTACTTGAACTGCCTTGCTCCTAGGCTCTCTATCAGGTGCACTACGCATGTTTTCCGCAATAGAGCTAGAGATAGTTTGAGCAAATGCTGCCAAATCTCCTATTTGAGCAGGTATAATGGGTGTATGTGCTCCTGGAACCACATGTAATATGGGAGTTGGCCTTGGCCTTGGCATACACGCGGCTCTTGGGTCCCATATTTCGTATGGTGGTGTACCAGACGGTGGTCCAAAGTTTACAGGCGTGGCCCTAGGTATAGGGGGTGCTTGACATGGCATGTTATTATGAAATGGCATGGCTTCACTTGTATAAGAGCTTGGATAATGCCATTGTGGATTGTAAGCTCTTGGAATAATTGGAGGTGTAGGAGCTACATGAGGCTGAGGTACGACAGGTGCACACGGTTGATACATACATGTAGGTATAGTTGGGGGCACTGTGCTACTAGGCATCGGTGCAGTGTTAACAAATGAACTCCATGGTGTACTTCTTGTCATGCCCACCACTCGGATATGCATGGTAGCCATAGTGTCATTAAGAGAAAGATGAGCTAGATCTGGGAAGGTAAAGCTGCCATCTGTGGGCTCAGATTGTACTGAGGCTCCTGGCGAAACAACATATGGAGGATCAATGGGGCTCACTGAGGGAGTCTCCATTTGTGATAGGGTTGGTTGGTTGGCATTTCCCGTATCCAAGAATCTCATTAGGCCTGTTGAAGGCATGTTGATCCCTGTGTTTAGTCTTTCTAACTCGACAATCCTATGGAGGACATCACAGACTTTCTGTTGTTGCTCATCTATGCTAGTAGCACCCGATGTGGATTGTAGAACATCTAACCAACCCACATGATAGGTGTGTCCTGTGTACCGATCAGTTAAAGCTTCTTCTTGTAGGTCATACTCCCAATTTTTGTTTAGGAATATCCCATCTAGGCCAGGCGTGCTGGAGGTTTCCCTCGAAGTGGAAGCATTATTGCTCCCCATCGCTTGCCCCTCCGTGAGTGCTACCTTGGGAGCACTCGGTTGCTCGGCTGGCATGATTGTTGTCATAGGAGCCTTTGCTTTCAGGGCTCGACTTTGTTCTAGCCTTCGTAGGTTCTCAATTTCCCTCTCCCTTGTTGCTTGCATATAGCGTTCGATCTCTTGTACTTCGGCAAGACTGCTACCATCGGGTAGTAAAACCTCAGAGGGAGATAGTCCTAAAGGATCAGGAGGTGCAGTGGATGGAACATTCACATGCACACTCTTAAGAAGCATAGGGTCTATTTTAGGCATGAATGACGAATTTACTTCCCCACTCCCTTCATTTATTTCATTAACCGCATGTTCGGAGCGAGTAGCTCTACTAAGGGTCTCTTTTAAGCGGCTAAACACGCTGGACCCGGGCCGTGGGCCCATGGCATGCATGTCTTGACTTGAACTATCAGGGTTTGGTGTAGGATACCCCTCCATGACTTCGTAGTCAGAGGAAGAATCACTAGACGCGATATGAGGATCTTGGGTCGCGCTACCTTGAGTCCTAGCCGAAGGTCCAGAACCTAGGGTGGAGGAATAATGGGTGCCCGCGTAAATGGAGGCACTACCAATATGCTCGTGCTCTAACACTCATCCAGAGCATAGGTTCATATGACCTGGATCCCCTAGAAGTGTCAGTGAGTGCCTGTGAAGGCTGCTCACCTAGTAATTTTGGGTGTTTTGCAACCCAAGTCTTTTCTTATTTATTTATTTTTTGATTTTTTGGTCCTTTTTTTCTGACCCAGCTATAGAATAGAACGTATGATAGCTCAAAATGAGCGTCTCGGTCAGAGGGACGTGCCGTGCTTTACAGCCCTCCGTTTGGTCACTTTATGCCCTCGGAATCCCTAAAACCGTCAATTTCTAGTAGGGAACTAGGCCCAAATTAGAAAGTCTAAGGGTGTAAGTGGGAAGAGAAGGGAGGAGAGTGGAGGACTTGCCCCACATGCTCTCATTCCCTCTTGAGGGGGTAGGGTATATATATAAGAGTGAGTCTAGTATATATCATAAGATTGAGGACTGAGGCCTGGGCCTGGGCTTGGGCTTGGGCTTGGGCTTGGGCAAATGATCCCGATCCCGATCAAAATTTTAGTGTAGCCCCCCAGTCACTCACGCTTAAATATTTTCGGTTTTTATTTTTTATTTTTTTAAATTTTTTTTTGTTTTTTTGAGGCGACGACCGCGCGCGGTTTAGGTGACCCTTTCTTGGCCACACACACTGTCAACACCTACCTAACCTCTCTGTCAATAGCTCACAGCTCACAGACAGCTCACTACCTTATCTACTTACTAACAGTGCTGCTAACCACTAACTAATCTACTAACTAATCTGTTAACCACTCTGCTAACTGCTTGCTGACAGTGGGCTAACTGTCCACCTATTTCCTCTCTCACTACCTTACTGTGCAAAGACTGTGTGCAGGCAAACCTTGATAGAAAACTGTGTACAGACTGTGTGCAAACAGAAATTGCTAACTGTCTACCTACTTATTCATTCACTGCGAACAAGCTAACGACTACTAATTGTGCAAAGACTGTGTGCAAACAGAAAAAACACAACATTATGCAGAAATCACGGAACTTGTAGACAATACAGAAATTAACAACCTGCAAAAAAATAACTCATTCCTCTTCCTCTTCCTCTTCTTTCCTACTACAAACAACTCATAGGAGAAGCACAAAGTGCCTCTTGGGCTTAGTGCAGGGCGATTCCCCGGCAGCGGTGCCAAAAATGTGCGCTCCTTGCTGCACTGTCGAAGCAAGGGCCTGCCTAACACTGTGTGCGAGCCACAGACGGCTCCAAGCACACAACTAGCTTAACTAGTAAGCTCAAAAGAGGTCAATGGTGTGTCACTCACCGCTCTATGCTCCTGCCGTGGAGGATTCCTCGCCGCGAAGAAGAAGGAGACGGTGCTACGTCGCGCTCAACCGCTTCACCGCCGTCGTGCCACCGCAATGCTGGATCGCAATCTCTCTCTCTCTCTCACACACACATACACACACACACACACAAGGAGGTGAAGAAGAAGAAGATGGAGATGGAGATGGAGCAAGAGCACTCTTCTATTGCACAAATGAGAGAATAAGTGAATTTTAGGTTTAGTTGGCTTTTATATGAGCTCACCCCATTCACACTTGGGCGCCCATGCTTAGCCAACTAATCCCTTGAATGTCCCAGTTAGAGTGCGCCTCTCATCGGCGATCACTCTTACCTTTTTCCTATTGGACCGACAAGCCCGGTACCTGACTCTACCAAATAAATAATACAAGGTCCGCCGTAGGTTACAACGTCCGTCTCGTAGGTGATAGGATGTCCGTGAGCCGTGAGGGTTAACAGAGAGGGGGCTGATTTTTCAAAGGCATTATCACCTACACACTCACACTAGCTCATGTGTGAAGTAAAGAAGACTCTCTCTCCTTCTCAAGATTTAATGGAAAGCTTATCACCTACTCCAAGCTTGTGAGAAGGAAGGTCTACACCAACAAATCTTGGCTTTGTGATGCAAATCCAACCAAGAGCCAAGCTTCAATGCATGCTCATCTCCTCTATCATGCTAATTACTAAGCTAAGCTATGCTAATATGAGTGATTATGTGAGGATATGTACATCTTTCTCGTAAGAATACTCCTTCTTCCTCTCAATCTACTCTCATACCCCGCTAGCTCTCACCATCTTCGAAGGTGTGTGAGGTCTTGGGTCTAAGATCGTGAGGGTATTGATGTTGTGTTTGATAAGTGTTTTGCGTAGTGCATGAAGTTTCCATCTTCATTGCACTAGCTAGTATTGAAGGAACACAAGAAATTGTATTGTAAAATGTCTCTCTTGATGGGAGAAACCATAATACAAAGCCTTGTGGAGGGGGACCAACTCCATGCAAATCCGGTCCTCAACTGTTGTCAATTTCTTAATTTCTCTCTCTTTTGAAGTATTTTTCATGCTATCTAACTAGGTGTTATGCTTTTTTTGTTGCTCTCTCCACCCAAGCACTCTTGTTAATCTCATTAGGAATCTATTCTAATGAAATGCTCACTATGTTCGTGCTATTTTCCACTACACACAAGTTACTAGGCCATTAAATGTTACATCTTCCCTCCCTCTTTGAACTTATTTTGAGCTTGGACGACCTCTTCCACGTGACATAGGATTTTCTATGGCCTCTTCTTTTTGATGGTTTAAAAGTTGCACCATCACTTTCTTCACAAGATGAAGAATCTAAGAAAAATGAAGAAGAGGGTGACCTCTTTCTCGCCTTTTTCTTGCCTTGATCTTATTTGTCTGCACCATCACTTTCATAAGAGAAACAGGATGAAGAAGATGGATAAGAGGGTGTCCTCTTTCTCGCCTTTTTCTTCTCTTGCATTTTGTCATCCCTCTTTGAATTATGGTGTGGAGAAGTGTACGATGGTCTTCTCCGTTTCGGAGGTGATGGAGAGCGTTTAGCCCGCCGTCTTCGTGGAGCCATCTCTACCGAGGCGGCAGGAGACTCACCTATTTCTCGTTCCTTCGGTGGGGGCTCTTTAGTTCTCCTTGTTGGGGCTGATGGTGAGTGTGTGTATGTGTATGCGCAAGGAGGTTTGTGTGTGTGTGTGTGTGTGCAGACATAGCTTAGACAGTTAGAGAGAGAGAGAGAGAGAAAGTACTCGTGATTTTGATTCAAAAGGTGTTAAATTAAAGTGAAAACCATAGCATAAAAATATGTACATAGAGGGCTTTATTTATAAGCCTGGAGTAGATATCCAGCTGGAGCTCCTCCCTTTCTACTTAGCTTACACATAGCCATAAAACACGTAGCCCAAATGCGAAACACTAAGCTATACAAGTGTAGAGGTGTTTTCCATGGTTACAAAAGGACATGTCTATCCCAAAAATCCCCCCCTTAGGCATGGACTATACTGAATGAAGCTGGATCGAGACCTAAAGCCACATAGGCCGATGGTCACACTGACCAAGGTAGTCACATAGACGAAAGTCACACAACTTCAGTGGTCTCATCATATGGTGTCACACAAACTAAGAAATCCTCCCCTTAAACAAAGAAGGTGGAAGACCATCCATTTTACAGTACATCAGTATACTCGCAAAAGTAGTTGGGGTGGCACACACATGGAGACAATTCTTTGCCTATTGAGCTACGTCTCCATATTCTTCTTCTGCAAGATTGACTCTACTTTTGTCTTTGTTGTTGTTTCCTTGGCATTTTGATGGTGGATGACCTTTGATGCCGCAATTGCTACAATACTTGTTCTTGTAGCAGTCCTTGGAGAAGTGACCAGGCTTGCCACACTCATAACACTTCTTGTTATTTAACCTAGATGATGATGATGACACCCTAGATGCTGATGATGACGCCCTAGATGATGATGATGATGATGATGAGGTAAAACAAGCTCCTCCCACTGATTCAGATTTCTTCTTATTTTTCTTTTCTTCTTCATGGATTGCCCTTGTAACATATTGTAGAGAAGGTATGGGTTCCTTTTGCTCTAAGACTGTGACTATGTTGTCAAAACTTTCAGGTAGAGCACTCAAGAGCACAACGACTTGATCTTCTTATGGGACTTGGCATTGAATGTAAGTGAGTTGTGTGATTATGCTCATTAGTATGTTTAATGAGGCTTGAAGAATCCTCCTCTTGAAGCATAGTAAGTTTAATCTTACTTTGCGTTTGTTTAGCACCAAAGTTGTGTTCTAGAGTATCCCATGCTTGGATTGTAGTGGTGTAGCTATCTGTAAAGTGCACATAATTATCGTGGAGTGATGTGATAATTATGCCAAGTGCTTGTTCATCTTTAGCTTGTGCTTGTGCGATTTGGGCCCTAGTGAGAGTTCCTTCAACAGAAGTGGATGGTTCGCTTACTCTCCGTTTTACGACAGACCATAACTGCTTTCTGATGAGGTATCCATGTAGCTTTGTCTGCCATGTATGGAAGCCGTCCCCATTAAATTTTTCAATCCCTTTTTCTCCCGTGGTGCAAAATGGTTATACACGAAGGGACTTGGTCTTACCAATAGAGAGACTCTCTCTATGGAAGTGTCTTGCCCTATACACAATGATCGGAAGCCGAAATTGTGAAGTCACTCTTCACGTGCGTGAAGACCCTCTTCACAAGTGGTGATTAAATTACGTGTGTGGAAGTGTGCATGTGCCTTGGAGAAGCACGCTTTGAAGTTCAAACAGCTTGGAAGCTTGATCAGATACAAATCAACCATAAAATATTGGCGATGTCAAGCTTGGTGATGAAGTCGAGCGTGTTGTCGATGTCGAGCTTGTCTGCCACTTCAAGTGTGCGTAAAATTGCGGGTTTTAATCAACAAAAAGATTATTATGGGAGCTTTTCAAATTGTTGGAGTTGTGTAGTATGTTGGTGTGAAGCTCCACTAGCCAATCAAAGGCTCAAAAGGCTACTATAATTCAAAGAAGGCATTATGTACACAAAAAACGAGACCTGAGAGTTGCTCTGAGATGAGCAGTTGCTGTCCAAAGCGAGGTGGGTTGATCTTGAAGCCATTCCACGATCAGGTATTGCAAAAGGGGTCGTTTTTGAGCTGCGATTGCATCCGCAGGGGCTGATCGGCGAATTTCCAAGGCCGGGAAGAGATTCCAAAGCGAAGCCAAAGAAGTCGAATGAGGTGATAAGCTAAAATTTTCAGCTTTGCATGATCCAAAGTTGTAGGAGAGAGCGCCTTAGTGAAGGAAAAACATCCGCGATCTTCGATCGAAGCAACTTCTAGCCATGCTCTCGATTTTCTTCGATTAAAGGGCTGATTTGGGCTTCTTTATCACCTTCTGATCAGTGATTAATGCACTTGAAAATCAGAAAATTGGGCTTCTGTGTGATGCTAATAGGATTGCTAAGCTTGTCATGATGATCACTGGCTCTGATACTAGTTGTTGGGGCTGATGGTGAGTGTGTGTATGTGTATGATGAAGGAGGTTTGTTTGTGTGTGCAGACATAGCTTAGACAATTAGAGAGAGAAAGAGAGTCCTCGTGATTTTGATTCAAAAGGTGTTACATCAAAATGAAAACCATAGCATAAAACTATGTACATAGAGGGATTTATTTATAAGCCTGGAGTAGATATTGGGCTGGAGCTCCTCCCTTTCTACTTAGCTTACACATAGCCATACAGCACATAGGCCAAAAGCCAAACACTAAGCTATACAAGTGTAGAGGTGTTTTCCATGGTTACAGAAGGACATGCCTATCCCAACACTCCTCTGAGAAGGAGACGCGTCATCAAGAAGCACATTTTCGAGCCCTTCATATGGATCCTCTTCTTCTTCCCCAAATCGGAGAGAGGCCTCTTTTGGAAGTCTCACAAGGAGGCTTCCTAGGTACTCTCTCGTCATGGTGGGGAGCTTGGAGTATCCCATGAGCACGAAGCTGCTGTTGCACTTCACTTTGGAGGGATGGATTGCCCATGGCTTATTGAAGACTAGAAACAAGATAGTTAACAAGCATAGGGGCATCATTAGTAGCCTGCTCATTAGCAAAATCAAAGTTATCAACATTAATTTCACTGTCTTTACTATTGTCAGCCATTCTAACAACTTTTAGGTGTAAATTTTTTAGGTGTACTTTGGCACTTCAAGCCCTAGTTGCTACTCCTCTTTACCCTTTAGAAAAAGCACTCAAGCTACTGTACCCGTGGCTCAAATACCATTAATTGCAAGGAATAGAAGAGAGAGTCGTTCAACACCAAAACAACACCGGCTCCTGCCAAGCTTCTAATAGATCAATAGTGGTTAAGCGGTAGGCAAGCCCCGTAGGACTCCACTATTAAGACCATAGCTCTCAACGGTGATGTCCCATTATCTGCACGAAGGCAGGTGCACTGCAAGGCTGAAAACTCCCTATTCTACTTACTCAAATGCAATTAATAATACCAACCATTTATAGCTAGCTTGAGGACCTCCCTTCTTGAGCAAGAAAAGAGAAACCTTGTGTAACATTTAATGGCCTAGTAACTTGTGTGTAGCGAAAAATAGCATGAACATAGTAAGCATTTCATTAGAACAGATTCCTAATGAGAATAACAAGAGTGCTTGGGTAGAGATAGAGAGCAACAAAAAGTATAACACCTAGTTAGATAGCATGGACAATACTTCAGAAGAGAGAGAAATTAAGCTATTGACAACAGTTGAGGACTGGATATACATGGACCTGGTCCCCCCTCCAAAACGCTTTGTATTATTGCTTCTCCCATCCAGAGAGACATTTTACAATACAATTCTTTGTGTTCCTTCAATACTAGCTAGTGCAATGAAGATGGAAACTTCAAGCACTAAGCAAAACAATTATTAAACACAACATCAATTCCCTCACGGTCTCAGACCAAAAACCTCACACACCGTCAAAGATGGTGAGAGCTAGCGGGTATGAGAGTAGATTGATAGGAAGAAGGAGTAGTCTTACGAGAAATATGTACATCTCCTCATATAATCACTGATATTAGCATAGCTTAGCTTAGTAATTAGCATGGTAGAGGAGATGAGCATGCATTGAAGCTTGGCTCTTGGTTGGATTTGCATCACAAAGCCAAGAGTTGTTGGTGTCGGCCTCCCTTCTCACAAGCTTGGAGTAGGTGATAAGCTTTCCATTAAAGCTTGAGAATGAGAGAGAGAGAGAGAGAGAGAGAGAGAGAGAGAGAGAGAGAGAGTCTTCTTGCTCCACATGTGGATTTTTGTGAGTGTGTCTTTTTACGATCGATTTTTGGATTAAAGCGTTTGATAGCTCGAAACGAGCATATCGCTCAAGGGATCGTGATGTGCTTGCAATAATGCCTTGAGAAATTCAGCCCCCTCTCTCTCTTGGTCGAGCCCTCTTGCTATTTGCTCATGCTGCAACCGTATTGGGCCTCTCTAGGCTTAGCCAATGGAATTTTAAGAGCATAAGTGATAGCCTTTTGACATGTGTCCCCCTTTCCTCTTTTGTGAGAGCTTTAGGTAATTAATTAATGCAACTAAACTCTCATTGGACCCATTTGTCTCTTGGCCAATAGGAATCAAGCAAGCCATTGGGTTGCTGAATACTCATTGGACCCCTTGGGAGACTGTCCAATAGTCTTCTAGAGAGCTTAATTATTATTGGTTCTTTTATTAAGTGCTTTTAAATTAATTATAATAGATTTACTCTAGCTTAATTCTCATTGGTCCACCTCCATGGCCATCCAATAGGATTTGAGTACACCTTGTGGGCATCCGGACTAGGGAGCTGACATGTGTCCCTCATTCCCTTTGTGTAAAGGAAGATTGTGAGTCTATGTGTGTGTGTGTGTTTCTCTCTCATCCCCTACTTCCAAGGCTCGCCCCCTCCTATGTAGGACTCTTTGAAGACTTTTTGTACACACACCAAGCATCCAATTTTCCTAGTGTTTGACCTTTGGACATAACCTTTGAATTTTGGAACCTTAGCATTTTTGAAGTCTTAATGGGCTGAACCTTAGGGTCTTTAGAGCCCATTGTTGTACCTTGATCTTTTGCATATGGTCCTCCCTTTGGATCCCTATTTTCCCTTCTTTGGATCCCTACTGTGGCCGGTCTGCCAGCTTAACCAATATTCTAGCTTTTTCTCCCCTGGCACTTCCCCATATTAAATGATCAGTTTAACATGAGAAAATCGTTTAGGAGAATTAGATATTAGGTATTATGACATGCCATGAAGTAGTTTCACCTTTTTCATTATTCTAGATTTGAGTGTGTGTGATGAGTTCTTACTTATTAACCACTCATATCCTTGTATGAGCATTCAATTTGCGATATTTAACATCTCTAACACTACAAGAGGTACTTCACATTAGCCACACTCGCAATGCGACGCTCAAAAGTGAAAATCCAGGGTGTCACTGAGCGTCGCTATAGGCGTCGCTATTTTGTTTGTTTCATAGCGACGCCGACAGGGGTAAAAAATAAATCGAAAGCGCCAAAAACTCAGATCTTTGATCTGAGTTTTTGGCGCTCAAGCAAAAGAGGTAACCCGCTCTCTCTCTCTCTCTCTCTCTCTCTCTCTCTCTCTCTCTCTCTCTCTCTCTTTCTTCTTCCCTCCCCCCCTCCCCCCCCCCCCCCCCCCCCCCCCCCCCCCCCACACACACACACAAGAGGTAACCCGCGCTCTCCCTCTCTCTCTCTCTCTCTCATGTTCCCTTTCCCTCTTTCTCTCTCTCTCTCTCTCTCTCTCTCTCTCTCTCTCACACACACACACACACACACACACACACACACACACACACACACACATTGTTTCTTTGAAAGAAAGAAAAAGAGATAGAGATAGATAGATAGATAGAGAGAGAGAGAGAGAGAGAGAGAGAGAGAGAGAGAGAGAGAGCACATGCATTAAAAAAAAAACCCACACACCTGCATAAACAAAGAATGCATACACACACACATTGAGAGAGAGAGAGAGAGAGAGAGAGAGAGAGAGAGAGAGAGAGAGAGAGAGATAAACTAAAGAGAGAGATATATAAAACAAAGAGAGAGAGAGAGAGAGAGAGAGAGAGAGAGAGAGAGAACAAAGAGAAATAGAAAGAGGGAGAAAGAGAGAGAGAGAGAATAAAAAACCAAAGAGAGAGAGAGAGGGGAGAAAACGAAAAGAGAGAGGTAAGGGGAGAAAACAAAGAGAGAGAGATTAGGTTTAGATTTAAATTAAATTTAAGATTAAGTTAGATTACATTTAGATGTATGTCTATGTTGAGTTTAAGATTATGTTAGATTTAGATTTACGTTAGATTAAGATTAGGTTAGATTTAAAATTAGGGCAAGATATAAGATTAGCTAGCTATGTTGGATTTAAGTGAGATTACATTTAGGTTTAGGATTTAAGATTGAATTAGATTTAGATTTATGTTGAGTTTAAGATTAGATTAGATTTAGTTTAAGATAAAGACAATTAAAATTAACAAGATTAAATTTAGGTTTATGTTAGATTTAAGATTAGATTAGATTTAGGTTTATTTTGAGTTTAAGATTAGATTAGATCTAGATTTATGCTCGATTTAAGATTAGATTAGATTTAGGTTAGATTTTAGTGCATGTCAATGAAGGCTTTACCCAAAGAGCAAACACTAGTTACACAACAATATGTATACTCCCATCAGAATCTGACACCTATTAACTCACACACTGACCATATTCAATTGGCCATGAATCACCATATTTTCAATTAGGTTAGACTTAAGATTAGATTTTGGATTTAGTTTTATATTAAAGTCTACCTTTGGGATTATGGTAAAAAAATTAGAGTTATGTGAACGGTGATCCCTCTCTGCCTCTCTACAGATGTGACCTTAAGTTGGAAAGCTTTCAACGGCATGATACTCAGATTGGAGGCCAACATGTAATGTGCTAAGTAATCCCTCGAACAAAGATCTACTGTGAAGAGATGTTAAGATGTTGTGAATTGCTACAATTAGAGAAGAGGCAAAGGGGTTTTGTCCACTACATGCACTATCATGCAGACGTGGGTGTGTAGATTTCTCGTACCCACAAATATAGGCATTGACATTTAAAGACGAGATTATAACCCGGTGGTTCTGATCTCCATGCACCTCTAAACCGGGGTGTGCCATTAGGAGATTTCGGAGGTCTTTTGGAGGGCCTTTTGGAAGAGAGAGAAAAATAAGCTTCTCCAATGAGAGAAGAGCCTATGTTACGTAGAAAAATAGATTGATATTAACAAAAATATAAAAGGTGTCTCTCTCCTCATTTAATAATCTAGTGGTCCCAGAAGACGATCACTCTCTTTCATTTAATGCGAGCACCTTTTTCAGAAGGTCAGTGGTGCATTTGATACGGCTTATGTCATCACTAGAAGTCAAAAAGTCACAAAACTATCAAGTGGTGGAAAATTTTGAAACTTTTGATACTGTCAATGCGTCCGAAACGCCCAAATATCCTAGAAATGAATGTCCAATTGCCTTGCTCCGACATCCAAAGAGGCAAAAAATGTCAAAAACCCCTAACACTAATGGCGCGCGAGGGGACATTCCAAAATTTTGGAATGCCTCCTTGCACGCCGTTAGTAAAAAGTCCCTTTTTTCCTCTTTTTAGGGAGCTTTTTGAGAGGAAAATGTAAAAAAACCTCTAAATAGGGACTTTCTTGAAAGATAAGTGTCCAAAAACCACTAAAAGGAGCTTTGTACTAATGGCGCGCAGGGGGCCATTCTAGAATTTTAGAATGCCTCCTCGCGCGCTTAAAGTAAAAAACCCATTTTTTGACATTTTTTGCCTCTCCGGAGGTCGGAATGAAACAAGTAGACATTCTTTTTTAGGGTATTTTGGCATTCCGGACGCATTGGTGGTGTCAAAAGCCTCAAAATCTATCACTATTTCACAGTTTGTGACTTTTCAAGTTCCAATGATGACGTAAGCTGCATTGAATACGCTGCACCTGCCTCTTGAAAAAGACACTCGCATTAAATAAAAAAGTGATCGTTTTCAATGACGATTGGAAATATAAATCTACTTTTTAGAGTGTCTAATTGTCCTTTTGGACGTACTCACAAGATGCAAGTGCATTTAAACAAAAGTTTCTAGAGAGAGAAATACAATTTCCTACAAGGCTCTCCAAATGACCTCCGAAATTTTCTAATGGGAGATTGGACATGACTAGAGAATGTGAGGTAGTTTACAGTGTGAACAGAGAGAGAGAGAGAGAGAGAGAGAGAGAGAGAGAGAGAGAGAGAGAGAGAGAGAGAGAGAGAGAGAGAGAGAGAGAGAGAGAGATGTCATTATCGTCCTCGGAGGTTAAATATGACCTATGGGACCAAGAAAACATACATGGTGCCTCTTACCAAGAGGGTACATTGGAACATGACTAAATGCGGATACAACAAAGTTGTGACCTATGTCACTTAGGGAGTGGGGGGAAGGTGGGTGAGGGAGGGTGGTCTCCCGGTGGTCTAGGAGTCCTTGGAACTCGAAATTCCTCAATAATGGCCTTGCCACCTCGATAGATGGCCCATTTACCTGCTGCTCGAGCATCACGCACCTTTTGGAGTTCTTGTTTCTTGATTTTGAGTTGAGCGGGAGTCAAGGCCTCACTAATCCAAATTTTGGAGCCCTTGAGTAGTCGAGCTTGCTGTAGAAGTGCTTTGAGAGCCTCTTTGTTTTTGAAGATGAGGGTGCCTTGGTTGTTGTTGTGGTGATGATGGACCTTTTCGATTGTGTTGGGATCAAACTCGGTCGGGTGAATGGCTTGGTTGAGCTTGGCTAAGGTGGAAGTGAAGTCATCTTCCTCCCACCAAGTAGAGGGTAAACCCCCGATGCGGAGGGATAGCGCCAATCCTTTTTGTCGGTGGCGTTCTTGAATGCATTCTTCTACCTTGGAAGATACGATGGTGGTTGCTTCATTGACTTGAGTGGCAAGATTTTCCATACTTGCAGTGAGTGTGTGCTCGACTTCCTTTGCTTGGGTAAGGATATGCTCGGTGTTGATTTGCTTTTGTGACTCCAAGAGGGTGAGGTGGGTTTCCAACGCCTCAAGACGCCCTTTGAGTTTGCTGTTTTCATCTCTAAGTTCTCGGAGTTGCGCTCAGAGAGGTCTGTCGGATTCACCCGTGGAGTGGTCACAAAGAGGCGTGTTGGCTTCATTGGTGTGGAGGACTTCTCTCACTGCATCTTGTGGGAATGAGTCCTTGGGTGTAGGGTAAGACTTAGTGGGCAATCTTGGAAGAAGGTTGAGTGTTGAGGAAGGCTGAGTCGGCAGGCGGCGCGAGGGAGGGTTGAGAGGCTCAGACTAGGAAGGAAGGCAAAGCTGGCAGGCAGCGCGAGAAGATGGGCACGCCAAATGGTGACCTGTGCTGTCGCAGCGGTGACGAGACCTGGCGACGTGGAGGGGGGATTATGGGATGCTTGCTGTCTGGCGACATGGAGGGGGGGGCTGCACTATGGTTGACGGGACCTCCCCTTGGGGATACCCCTCGCCCAGGGGGAGGTCGACGAGCGTGAGGGTTTTTCTGCGAGAGAGAGAGAGAAAGAGAGAGAGAGAGAGAGAAAGAGAGAGAGAGAGAGAGAGAGAGAGAGAGAGAGAGAGAGAGAGAGAGAGAGAGAGAGAGAGAGAGAGAGAGAGAGAGAGATAAAAGACAGAGGATGCCAATAGAAAATTTATGTCCAGGTTATAAGGTTTTTACCTTCATCATGAGGAGTGACGAGGATGTGGGGCCGTCCAACCGAAACACCTATCTCTCAACAAGGATCTTATGTCCTTGTAATCAATGCAAGCATGTTGTGTGATGAACAAGACACGTTTCTTTGCAGCACATTCGCGAATTTGGCGAGTTTGATCCATCTATTATAGATCGATTTGTTGCCAATTATAACTCATAGGACTCTGACGCTGGCCAACAGGCAGCAATCTTGCAACCAAATAGACATGTTCGCCGCAGGTGCTTTGGTCAAGCAGCATATGTGAGGCCGCAAGATGTAGCCTCTGATAGCTCGAAGGATGATCATGCAGACCACATTCCCAACAAGGCAATGTTTGAGCCCGATATTGATGAAATGATCGAGACGATCATCGATTCAGAAAGGCTTATCTATGATGATATGAAAAGTGAAGCCGATATGCCATTGTATGATGGAGCACGTGTGTCTAGATTGAAGACGCTCTTGGTTTTTCTCAACATGTAGGAAAAGTTTGGATGGAGTGACACTAGTGTCACAACGCTCTTCAAGTGATCTATTACAATGTGTTTACTTTAATAAAAAACTCTAGATGTATAATGATATGATAGATTACTTACACAAGTGTACCGCATTTTTTTCGCTGTGTAGATTGCTCAAATGGCACATACTGCCAACTGATAATGTGATGCCAGATTCCAAAGAGGAAGCAAGAAAGATCTTGTGAAACTTGGGGATGGATTATAATTTGATTTACGCTTGTCCTAAGGACTGCATTCTTTCCAGAGGGGAATGCATAGACATGGAGAAGTGTCCGAAATGTGATTCCGAGAGATATCAAGTAGATCTCCACGGAACAAAAATTCCACAAAAGTTTTTGCGACATTTTCCTCTTCTTCCTCGCATCAAGCATTTCTTCAAATGTAAGTCCATAGCCGCCCTAGCATCATGGCATGAAGAGAATAAATCTTTTGATGGTGTGCTATGGATTCCTGTAGATTACACAGCCTGGAAACATATAGATGAAACATGGCCGGATTTTGCGAGGGAAGCTCGAAATTTGCACCTAGGCCTGGCTATGGGTGTAAATCCATTTGGTCAGAGATCAACATCAGATTCTTACAGTGTATGGCCCGTTGTCATCGTCAACTACAACATTTCCCCGTGGTTGACTACCAAGAAGGGGCACTTGTGGCTAAGCTTGATTGTGTCGGGGCGGTATAAAGTGAAGAATATGGATGTGTATCTTTGTCCACTATTGGAAGAGCTACAAGAATTGTGGATTGGCATAGAAGTGGTGGATATGAGCCGACACACAGATCGATGGAATGCTTTGATCAGAGGCATTCTAATGTGGACCATGCATGACTATTTCGGACTAACAGAATGCTCAGGCGATTTACACTCAAACTCAAACACTGTAAATCTTGGTTTTTTTCAAGCTTATCTATTGTCATGTGTATACATGCAGGGCTTCAAACAAGCGGATACAGAGCATGTGTCACATGTTGACCTAGACTTAATGCACGTCAGGCGCCCTCATTGAAGAAGAAAATCTACGAAGTTCATCAAGCGTATCTTCCAGAGAATCATGTGTTACGCGACGGCTTTTTGGAAAGAGAGCCACCGAGGATGTCTACATAAGCATGGTTAGAGAAGAAGGAGATGTGTGATGACGGTTTTCCTCCAGGGATGAAGAGACTCTCTCTATGGTACAAGTTACCATATTGGCCCAGAATCATGATCACTCACTTGCTGGATCGAATGCACATATTCAAGAATGTGAATAATCTGCTATGGGAACACCTGACCGGCAAGAAAGATACTTTGGGAGCCAGGTTTGACCTTAGAAATGTGGATTGTATGGAGCAATATTGGCCGCAGACAGCATCCGATGGATCGATGAAACTCCCTAAAGCTCCATGGATTTTGACAGGAGCCCAAGAACGCAAAGTAAAAGAGACCATTCGATCTGTGCGGACCCCCACTGGCGTAATGCACTTCCTTCGAATGTGTTTCACTAGAGAAGGAAAGCTTACCGGTTTGAAGTCACACGACTGGCATAAAATGTGTCAGGTATGTTTGAAGTGGAATATATCATAGTGGTAATTATCTTAGCAAAATTACACTGTTTTTAGGACAAATAAAAAGGAAGAAAATAGCAAATTGATTCAAAATTCTTTATGATAATTATCAGAGGTTCATCAAATCTTAGAAAACCTGTGATAATTGTGTTAACCTCAGATAATTAGTTTACCTAACTATCTTAGAAGAATTACACTATTTTGAGGAGAAATTAAAAGGGGAAAAACAGCAAATTCTTTGAAAATATTTTGAGATAATTATCAGAGGTAAAATACACCTAAGAAAACCCGAGATAATTATCTTAACCTCTGATAATTAGTTTAACTAATTATCTCAACATAATTACAATGTTTCTAGGAAAAATTAAAAGGGAGAAAATAGAAAAGTGATTTAAAATGCTTTAAGATAATTACCAGAGGTAAATCACATCTTACGAAACCTATGATGATTATTTGAACCTTAGATAATTAGTCTAGTTAATTATCTCAATAGAATTATACTATTTTTAGGATAAAATAAAAGGGAGAAAATAGTAAACTTATCCCAAATGCTTTGAGATAATTATCAATGGTAAATCACATCTTAAGTAACCCATGATAATTATCTTAACCACACATAATTATTTTAGATAATTATCCCAATAGAAAACCACTATTATTGAGGATAAATTAAAGGGGGAAATTAGTAAATCATGTGCTATGATTACATGCTATTTATCAGATCTAGATTATAGGATAAAGAGGCCGTGATAAGAAAATTAGTATAGATATTTATCTAAGTCAAATTATACTAGTTCTAGCGAAAAACTAAAGAGGGAAATTAGTAAATCATGCTATTTATTAGAGCTAGATTACATGATGAAAAGGCCATGATAATTATTTCAAGGTTAGAAACTTAGTATAGATATTTATTTAAGTCAAAATATACTAATTCTGGCTGATTTTAAATGGGAAAATTAGTTTATCATGTTATATGATTACATTCTATTTATCATAGTTAGCTTACATAATAAAGTGGCTATGATAATTATGTCAAGGTTAGAAAAGTAGTATAAATATTTATCTAAGTCAAATTATGTTAATTTTAGCTGAAAGTTGAAGATAAAAATTATATATTTAACTTGGAAAATAATAAGATAATTACCAAAGGTAAAAAATATCCTTATCTACTTGTGATAATTATGGCATAAATTATTAGTAAGTATAGAAAATTATAATTGACTAAAAGTCCTATTTTTAGCAAAAGATTAATTAAAATAAATAGATTTTGCAATCAAAAGTTTTTAGGAAAATTATAGTAAGTGTGAACCTATGATATCACGTTGAGGAAATGAAATATTTAAGAGAAAATAAATAGAATAAATATTAAGCCCAAAATAAGTAGATTCCAAGCTTAAAAGTCGATGGGAAAATTAAGAAAAAGATATAGAAAATTAAAAGAAAATAGCAGAGCTTAGAAAACCCTTAGAGAAGCGGTGGAAAAAGTTATCATGTCTGTATAGAAAAATAAGAAATTACTAGGTCAAGAATTAAAACTATAATTTAACCTTGGAATGGGTTACGGTTGAATACAAAGGTTAAGTCTAGATTTTGAATTATTTACCTAATGGTTGGACGTCCTTTTTATAAGGATAAGAAGTTATGGCACCTAAAAGGACTCGAGAAAATCCTACATCTGATGATGAGGACGTAGCTTCAAAACGAACCAGAGCGTCACACGACGATGAAGCCGGGCCTAGTAGTAGGCCTACAGAAGAGAGTCTTTAAGTACCAGCGCAATAGCGGATGACCGATCAATCCCAGGTGGGTTTCCCATTATTCAATTAAGTCTTGAAATAGTTTAAGTTTTTTTATAAGTTAGCATTGCATACGTAAGGAGTGAGTAAGAATAAGAAAATGAATAATTGACAAAAAACGGTGGGTAACTTCCAACGTGCATTGTTTATAATGTAGGAAAGAATTGTTTGGGTTAAAATTGGTTGAATTAGGAAAGATATGATTGATCATCCTTAAGACAGCTTATCTCAAGACACCTCCGACTCCTTGGTATATTTTGATGATAATGATGGCTTTCCAGCCATCATTATCCACGGATAAGTCGGTTATCCCCATGAAAGTTAAGTTTCTACTTCGTGTCATGTCTTGATGTTTCTACATAAGTTAGGATACCGATTTTTATCCTAGGGGAGCCGCCCGGTTGGATGGGCAACTGGTTTGGTGTATGGGCACCCAGAACCTTGGGTGGAGGTTTATCCACTCCGGATTGTGAATAAGGAATGGGTGCCGTTTTTTTCACCTTAGGTCAATGCGAAAAAGCGTGATGAAATGGATAGATAAGAGATTTTCTCCTTCCACTTGGAGGATCAGCTGGTCAGGATCTGGTGGAATTTTCTTCATTGATGCGGGAGAGTTATAAGGTTTAGAACCAAATATGAAGAGACTCAAATGAGCCGAAGATCTTCAAGTGATTGAAGTATACTTTTTCATTAGAACGGAGAATCCAGAGGAAACCCTTGTAATAGATAATGTCCAAGTATCACAAAATCAGTGGGTGTTTGATCAGGTGTCTAAAGTAATTTACCCAAGTAGAATTAGGCCCTAGTTTTCATGGACCAAAGATGTTGCATATTTTGACTCTATATCTGATCCACCCAAATTCCACAAGATTCTAGTATAGGATTGTCGTCACCTTGTACATAGTAGGACCTTCATGGATTGTATTAACTCTTGTACATACTATGGTTCGCATGGGTATGCTATAAGCAGTTTTGTTTATGGCTTGGAAATTGTCTTCATCTTGTGTGAAAATAAGTTAAAAGCATAAGTAAGAGAGATTTCAATTGGCTATAGTTAGTAATCCTAGAGATCAACAACAATAGACAGTTTTGTAAACCACTATAAGTCGATAATGTAAAACTTTGAGTTACTTATGGTATACATTATTTAACTTCCCCAAATTACTTAAGGAATCAAAAGTTAGATTAGCATTCAATCAAGAAATTAAGGGTTGATCTAGCAAATGAGACCGAGGTTTCTCGTTAGTATGAAAAGAATTTGAATCTTGAGATTAAGATAGTTATTAAGAAACCAACTCACATTCTTTGTGCACACGATGGCCTTTCTTGGAAAATGACCTAGATATGAAAGTATTAAGGTACGAGACTAATAGGAAGCCAAAAAGAATTCTTGGTATGATACTTCTTAAAACCCTTTACATATTGTTGGTCAACCAGGTTAGAGGTTAGAGCCCAGAGGAGGTACCTCTGGTGCAATGGTGGAAGCTTGTGCCGAATGTAGATTGCTCAGAATGGCAAGAACACGCCGAGCGCATTCAGATTGGCAAAGCTGAAATACACGATACTTGTCAAATGATGATTGCTCTGAATGGCCAGCTAGACTAAGCGCGTTCATGCTGACAAAGTGGATATATGGATCTTTTATGGAATTGATTTAACCTGGTTTTTGAGATGATACAAATGGTTTGTAAAGGTTTTTAAGATGGGCTCAACACTAAGAGTTTCTTGAGGAAAAATTGGCTAGCAAGTAACTCCAAAAAGAAACTAGAAAGAATTCTTAGAGTAATCAGTAACATTTGGTAAAGTGGAAAGGTTATCCCTTCAAAGATGCCACTTGGGAGGATGGATTTCTCTTCTCAAAGATTTTCTTAATTTTGGTTGAGATGAGTGCATCTCAAATTCTTAAGCTGGGGTGATTGTAAGGTTTCCAGCTTCTGAAACCTTAACACTAGAATGGTAACCTAAAAGGACATAAAAGTGTCCTTTCAGGGTTTTGGGAAAAAATTCCAAAACCATAGTAGATCCACTCATTTTGAAAAATCCTTTCATGAGCTTATAGTTCAATAACTACTACATATGGAAAAAATGAGAAACTTGTAATTTTTCTCATCCCTTGGTCACTACAAGCCTCCAAAGTTGATGGACCAGTGCATTTTGCCTAAAACAACAATTTCTTATGGTTGATTGCATATGAGATAAAATGCTTATGGATATGAGATAAAATGCTTCATTAACTTCAATAGGTTGGTGACCAAAACATATGGTTGCTTTTACCTCACTAATGTTTTTTTGGGCAAAGAAAATAGGTACAAAAAAGTTGCATTTTTGCCATTCTGCGGACCTATCATCAAAGTTTCTATAGTCACGCTCAATACAGATACTATATACATGTTTTCCTAGTTCCCTTTGGGCCTTTGGATTCAAAAGGATCCATGGAGCATGTCAAAAGGACAATGGATCTCTTACAATTGGAACCTTGGGGACAATGATAAAGTGCTAAATACAGCAAACATGAAAAAACTAGGTTTAGCATTATGACCTCTAGAAACCCATAGAAACTACTCAATATCTAGCCAAGTTTGTAGTCTATGATTAGATATGGTTACTACCTACAAAATACACACAATTTGCCTAAGAAAATAGCAATATTGAGAAAGTTATACTTGCTACTCTAAAATGTATCGTATTCTTCAGTAATAAAAAAACTCAACCATCATCATATACTATGCTATATAGCATATTAGGTCCCCCAAAACTCAAGGAAGATTAGCTTTATGTTATACATTACACTTACACAATCAAAATTGAATTTGGATATCAAGAAAGCCACCAAAAAAATCATAAAAGTGCTAATTTTGGCCAAAAAACAGAATTATGCAATTCTTATAAATTGGTCATAACTTTCAATTTTAACACTTAGCTCTCCCTACAAGCATCAAAAAATGTTGAGAACTATGAAGGCCTAACCTCTAGCCATCTAAACCTCATAGAAATAAAGTTTAGAGTGGTATAGTTGCCAAAAATTGAAAAAAAGCCAAAAACAGGACCCGTTTTTTCACACAGTTTAGGTTCAAAAATGTTGTGCAAGAGTAACGTTAATGGTGAGATCGATACTCCAAAAAAAATACTAAATTTTTTTCAGCTCATAAGGCAGCTTTGTGGATATATAGCACCTAGAAATTCATTTTCATACTTTTCAAATAATTCAAGCAAAATGGTCACTTAACAGGACACAAAAGTGTCCAAGGACATAAAAGTGTCCTGTTACCATTCTAGTGTTAATTAAAGATTGTATAAAGCTTAATCAAACTGATATGATTATTGAAAAAGCAATGTAGAATTGTTCGACCGTGGCAAATATTGGTATTTTTGGAATCTTAAACACAACAAACCCCGGGCTAGAAATTTTCACAACAGAATTCTGATAAAATCTGGAAACGTTACGGGCTCTAAAAGGTTACACTATGAATTTAATTAGTTAAGTAAAACTGGATTGTTTTAGTAATTATTATTAATAAAGACTTTCTTATCCTAAGGTTCTAGAAATTATTGATATTTCTAATTTCATCATTAAAAATCATTGAAATTAGTAAAAATCAATTCTGGAAGCTAGGGGGGCTGTGTGGAGCTGTGGGGAACCTACCCATGACTAGATTAAGCAAGAGGGGACATTTTTGGAGCTGTAGGGCTGCTTGGGATGCAAGTTACTGCCATTTTCCAGCCTATGAGTGCCCAAAAATCTATAAATATGACCCCTTGCTTCACATTTCAGACAGACTTGGAGCCTTGGCACATTCTCTCTCATCTCGAGAGACCGCTACATGGAAATCATTAGAGATCTAGTTGGTTAATTAAACGGTAATTAGCCTAATCTTTTTTAATTAGCAAAGCTAGGTTAACCTATTTTGTTAATAAATTGAAGATTAATCCTATGTATACTCAAAAATCCTCTCTTAATTAAATATCCTCTACTGATTATTGTGATTAAGCTTAGGGATATTAAGCTAATTAATATTATATTGTGGTGTGTAGGGCGTGAGCCCGCCCAAGGTGTAGTGTGAATGTCCCAAGGACATGTGTGTGCCAAGATGATGGAAGTCCGTTGTAGCTTCATGATGATCAATATAAGTGGCTGCCTCGCTAGTGGAAGAGAAGACTAATTTGGTCTTATTCCCGTGTACACCACATTGGTGGAGGAGACGGGCACTTGGGCAGTTAGAGGACCCTTCTTGATTCCACATTTCTTGCTCCCACTGCTTGCTGTATGCAGCATGACGTTCTTGTTTGATACTGGGTGAGAGAGGTGCTAAGAGGAGGGAAGCCCATCAACTACAGATGATGGGGATAGGGCTGCTGCTGAGGCATGTGGATGGGTAGCTGCAGAAGCACAAGAACGGGTTGCTGAGAAAGCGATAGTAGAAGCAAGGGAAGGAGCTGCAGCTGAACGAGCAATTTCGGGTGCAAGCTAGGAGCAGCAGCGAAGGAATGAAGGCTAGTTCTCCACCAGCTAGTTCACCAAGGCAGGCTTCGGAGCACACATGCCTTCACCACAGGCTTTTGCCTGCAGCCACACAGGCTTTCACCTATCTGTTTCTAGCCACCTACGAGCCATACAACACCCCACTGTCCGTCCATCAGTTGGTGGAGGACGCAGATGAATGCATGGTTCTTGACAATGAGGTCCTCTATGATATCTGCATCCGCACTCTAACGCTTGTTACCCCCACATTTGGTGACCTGAACCATCTCCTCTCTTGTACCATGAGTGGAGTGACCTACTGCCTGCGATTTCCTGGTCAGTTTAAGTCAGATTTACACAAGCTTGCGGTCAATCTGATTCCTTTCCCTCGTCTGCATTTCTTTATGGAGGGATTTGCTCCATTGACTTCTCGTGGCTCTTACCAATATAGAGCCCTTACTCTGCCAGAGCTCACCCAAAAAATGTGGGATGCCAAGAGATTGTGCAAGAAAGGACTTCGAATGACAGAGGTTGTGCAAGAAAGGGCTTCAAATGAGGCAATTCTACCACATCAAAATTATGCTGCATAAAAACCAGGCTACGATGGAACAACAAGGGAGTTGCTACAACTTTGTTGCAGAGGTGCCCGGTCTTTCCGCTTTCATAGTCGTGATGCAAAGTTGGTTCTTCAGACAGTTTTCTTCATAAAGTTCTAGTTTTTTTTTCCCTATCTTCTAGCATAGTTTTTCCCGTTGTATTGAGCATCAAGTCAAGCCCACCAAACCCCTTTTGGAAAAGATGTAAGTCGTAAAAAGATCCCATACTAGTTATTATGATGCATCCCTCAGTCCTTCCTCGTCTTGTCCATTACATCGGGATAGCGACCTGATGTTTGCATAAGCGAGATGTTCGAGTTCCATGCCTTGATGTTGATTGGCATGATGATGAGTCCAGCCCCCAAGCTCAGTCCCTTAGCCCCTAAGCCGTTGTATGATCACTCTCCCCGGATGAGGCGTTGGAGTTGACCCCTTTGTGTCGAGTCTTTTCTCAGCCTAAAACTCTAAAGAGATGTCCATCCTTTTCTCCCTAAGGGGGGAGGTGTGGTGTGTAGGGTGCCCAAGGTGTAGTGTGAATGTCGCGAGGACATGTGTGTGCCAAGATGATCGAAGTCCGTTGTAGCTTCATGATGATCAATATAAGTGGCTGTCTCGCTAGTGAAAGAGAAGCTTAATTTGGTCTTATTCCCGTGTACACCACAATATCATATTAAGATTGAAATTATCCATTTTACCCATAAATTAATGGGAATTATACTAACTAAGTTTAGATTAAGTTGAGATAATTATCAGAGATGTGTTAGACTATCATTATGCTAGGAAAATTATCTTATAACTTTTTGAGTAATTTTCATAATTAATTAAGCAGAATTACACTATTTTTAGGACAAATTAAAAGGGAGAAAATAGCAAATTGATTCAAAATGCTTTAAGTTATTTATCAGAGATTAATCACATCTTAGGAAACGTGTGTTAATTATTTTAATCTCAGATAATTAGTTTAACTAATTATTTGAGCAGAATAACACTGCTTTTAGACCAAATTAAAAGAGAAAAAATAGCAAATTGATTTAAAATGCTTTGAGTTATTTATCAGAGGTTAATCACATTTTAAGAAACCCAAATTAATTATGTTAATACTAGATAATTAGTTTACCTAATTATCTTAGCAGAATTACACTGTTTATAGGACAAATTAAAAAGAAGAAAATAGCAAATTCATTGAAAATGTTTTGAGATAATTATTAAAGGTAAAATACACCTTAGGAAACCCAAGATAATTATCTTAATCTCAGATAATTATTTTGACTAATTATCTGAGCATAATTACACTATTTCTAAGAGAAATTAAAAGGGGGAAAATAGCAAAGTGATTTAAAACGCTTTGAGATAATTATCAGAGGTAAATCACATCTTAAAAAACTTGTGATGATTATCTTAACCTCAGCTGATTAGTCTAACTAGTTATCTCAAGAGAATTACACTATTTTTAGGATAAAATAAAAGGGGGAAAATAGTAAAATAATCCCAAATTCTTTGAGATAATTATCAGAGGTAAATCACATCTTAATTAACCCATGATAATTATCTTAACCACACATAATTATTTTAGATAATTATCCCAGTAGAAAACCACTATTATTGAGGGTAAATTAAAGGGGGATATTAGTAAATCATGTGCTATGATTACATGCTATTTATCAGAGCTAGATTATAGGATAAAGAGGCCGTGATAAGAAAAGTAGTATAGATATTTATCTAAGTCAAATTATACTAATTCCAGCTAAAAAGTAAAGAGGGAAATTAGTAAATAATGCTATATGAGTACATGCTATTTATTAGAGCTAGATTACATGATTAAAAGGCCGTGATAATTATGTCAAGATTAGGAACGTAGTATAGATATTTATTTAAGTCTAAATATACTAATTTTGGCTGAAATTTAAAGGCAAAAATTAGCTAATCATGTTAAATGATTACATTCTATTTATCAGAGTTAGCTTAAATAATAACGAGGCTATGATAATTATGTCAAGGTTAGAAAAGTAGTATTTATTTAAGTCAAATTATCCTAATTTTAGCTGAAAGTTGAAGATGAAAATTATATAATTAAGTTAGAAAATAATAAGATAATTACCAAGGTCAAAAGTATCCTTATCTACTTGTGATAATTATGCCATAAATTATTAGTAAGTATAGAAAATTATAATTGACTAAAGGTCCTATTTTTGGCCAAAGATTAATTAAAATAAATGGATTTTGCGTTCAAAAGATTTTAGGAAAATTATAGTAAGTGTAAACCTATGATATCAAGTTGAGGAAATGAAATCTTTAAGAGAAAATAAATAGAATAAATATTAAGCCCAAAATAAGTAGATTCAAGCTTAAAAGTCGATGGAAAAATTAAGAAAAAGATATAGAAAAGTATAAGAAAATTAGTAGATCTTCGAAAACCCTGAGGGAAGCGGTGGAAAAAGTTATCATGCCTATATAGACAAATAATAAATTACTAGGTCAAGAATCAAGACTATAAATTTGACCTTGGAATGGGTTACGGTTGAATACAAAGGTTAAGTCTAGATTTTGAATTATTTACCTAATGGTTGGACGTCTTTTTTATAAGGATAAGAAGCTATAGCACCTAAAATGACCGAAGAAAATCCTACATCTGATGATGAGGACGTAGCTTCAAAACGAACTAGAGCGTCGCACGACGACGAAGCCGGGCCTAGCTGTAGGCCTACGAAAGAGAGTCTTCAAGTGCCAGCGCAGCAGTAGATGGCCGATCAATCCCAGGTGGGTTTCCCATTATTCAATTAAATATTTAAATAGTTTAAGTTCTTTTATAAGTTAGCATTGCATACGTAAGGAGTGAGTAAGAATAAGAAAAGAATAATTGACCAAAAACGGAGGGTAACTTCCAACGTGCATTGTTTATAATGTAGGAAAGAATTGTTTGGATTAAAATTGGTTGAATAAGGAAAGATATGATTGATCATCCTTAAGACAGCTTGTCTCAAGACACCTCCGACTCCTTGGTATATTTTGATGATAATGATGGCTTTCCAGCCACACGGATAAGTCGGTTACCCCCATGAACGTTGAGTTTCTACTCCGTGTCATGTCTTGATGTTTCTACATAAGTTAGGATACCGTTTTTTATCCTAGGGGAGCCGCCCAGTTGTATGGGCAACTGGTTTGGTGTATGGGCACTCGGAACCTTGGGTAGAGGTTTATCCACTTCGGATTGTGAATAAGGACTGGGTGCCGTTTTTTTCACCGTTAGGTGATCTTGAGACAAGAAGAGTACTGGTCATGGTTATTATGGACAATGTTTTGATTGGCAGTACCTTGTCTTAAGTTTAAAGATGTCTGTTTGCTAAAAGAATGTTTTCAATACTGTATTATGGATTGTTTTAATAAAATCCTGTTATAAAGGATAAAAGGAATCATTATTTTTATTGTGATAGGAACGTGGTAGTAATTAAATAACAAAAGAATCATGTGTGAGTGCGGGGTGGTAAGTGAGGATTAACTAAGGTTGTCAATCATGGATGGGTGGACCTGATTAGTCAGGTAACTATCCAGCCCCGCGCACTAAAAACGTTTGGAAAACTTCTTCACTTGGAAGAGGAGTCCACCAGCGGCTGTGCGCTCACATATGTTAGGGGAGAAAAAGCATTGGTTGAGGATACCTTAGCCAAATTTGTGGAAGTTATAGGGCCGAAATAGTTTTTTGGGACTTTTAATACATTGTCCCGTTTCCACTGCGAGATAGGACTAGGTCTTCTTCTAAAGCTATAGACCCCAGCCATTGTTAATGGTAAAAGTATATTCCTTGGTTTTTTCTTATTTAGAGACTCTGATTTTTATCAGATCTAAAGACCTGTCAAGGATCCCATCCCGATCTTGGTATTGGCGGGTTGGGGATCTCACATTAGGGATCCAAAACGAGTTCCTTGGGCACCCTGTTGTTCATCCCAGCCAAGAGAGGCCTTGGCAGAAGCTACAACAAAGTATGCATCGGATGGAACATCTCCCAACTCACCCCCAAAAAAATGGCTGTCGACGTCGAGGCATGACTAAAAATTTTGCTACAGTTTGGGACTTACTTTGGGGCGTCTCTAGAATGCAAGAAGTTCGGCCACTTCCCTAGAGATTGTCCACTAGAACCTAGAGCACGGGAGAGAGAGAGAGAGAGAGAGAGGGAGAGAGAGAGAGAGAGAGAGAGAGAGAGAGAGAGAGAGAGAGAGAGAGAAGAAGGGAGATGTACAATCTATAGAAGGAGAAAAAATAGATTGTTTTAAGGAAGCAAAAAAAAGAAAATTGAAAACTCATCCCAACCCCTTATGCAAATGGAGCTCACCACTACAAAGTCATCTCAAGCCCCTCAAGAGCCACTTGAAGGAACAAACAAGTGTATTCTAGACTACAAAACCTCATCTACTTACAATGGCCTTAAATGTGTAATCATAATTCCAGAACAAAATACGGCACTTAAGGCAATCAAAAGAGTAAACGTTATGGCA
Source organism: Adiantum capillus-veneris (assembly GCF_014529385.1). Taxonomy (NCBI): domain Eukaryota; kingdom Viridiplantae; phylum Streptophyta; class Polypodiopsida; order Polypodiales; family Pteridaceae; genus Adiantum; species Adiantum capillus-veneris. The sequence goes on along the minus strand of NC_140937.1, from coordinate 35,985,858 downwards.
AGAGGGAGGAGAACCGACTATGCTACCATAAGAAAGGGTAAGAATAAATTTCATCAACACTCACCTCTTGACAAGGGGGAACTTGCTATCCCCCTCCACAAAGCTTTTGAAGTGCCTCAAATGCATACTTTTTGCATTCTTATGTAAGTAAGAAGTAATCTATCTAGGAACATTACTTGGCCATTTTGGATTTTGATTATAATAGCTATAAACATGCAGCAACTGGATTTACACCATTCATGTTGATGTATGGTTTCTAGCCAAGATCTCCTATGGTTGTATGCATAGAAAAGGACAAGATTCAATATGCCAAGGATTTCATTGAAGATATGAATGATATGTTGAAAACAACAAAGGAAAGTATTCATAGTGCACAGGACCAAGAAAAGCTACCTTTGTAGAAGGTGACTTTGTATTCCTAAAGGTTCCTACAAAGTCAAAAACGATGAAAACAAAAAATTATGACCTAAATAGATTGGGGACATTGCATATGTTGGGGTTCTTCAACACACACAGAACTTAGGTGTTGACAACATGTCACACACACTACAGGCAGAGTTAAACAAAGGCAAACACATTCAACTCATCAGCATTTCAACATTCACCAAATTCCGACACAACAGACTGAAGAACAAGCATGAATCATAGAGCAAGAGACTACACAGTTGATTCATCTTGGTCCAAAGATAACTTCCATTTCAGCCAAGATTACATACTCGCGTGAACCAGCATGACCTTTAAATAGGAACTTTTGACAGTTATAACTGTTACATTCGATTGACCAAAATCCGACTTATCAAAATTCTGACTCACTAAGATCCGACTGACTAAGAGTTGATTGATTAAACATAAGTACAAGTACTGATCTGGTGCAGGTTCAAAACCTGGCACAACCCGGTGGTGGATTTCCATGAAATTCGACTTGGATCCACAATCCCTTGATCTGTATATTCTACACCATCAACATTACTCTCTAGACTGGTTCAGCTTCATTTTGAGCCTCCACATCTGGCTCAGCCATACCCTGCTCTTCAACTACTGACAGGTGCCACTATCCGAACAGGTACAATTTCCACTGCTTCAAGCACTTCAACCTGCTGATCAACCTGCTGTTTCATCTCTGCATTGTCCTTTAAATCTTCACCTTCCTCAATCTGTTCCTCCAACTGAACATCATCCATATCCCCTTGCAATTCTTTCATCTTTAAATCCTGAGCTAATTTGAACCACATGTCTCTGTCCTTTCTTACATCCTCTAACTCCTACAGTAATTTACCCTCATGCTCACTTACAAATCCCTGCTTCATCGTTGTATATGGATGCTTTATTGCTACAGCAAGTCTGTTCTTCATAGACTTCCAAACTTCCTGAACTGCTTGCAATAGCTGATCTTTCAAGACAGAAATTTCTCCCTCTGACATAAGCACTGCATTGACATCCACATCCTCACCTTTTACTTGATTCTCCAATTCTTGCAAAGGAATCAACCTCTAATGTAGCATTTGAACCTGAACCTACATATCAACATTAGTCTTTGACAACTGCTCCATTTCCTCATTCAATCTGGCATCTAACTTCATTGTCCAATCTCTGAACAGTCCCAAAGACATTTTTATTCTTGAAACTTTAGCATGATGCTTTTTCACCATATCCTCTAACTCTTTCTGATGTACTTCCTGAATCTGACCCAACTGCAAAATCATAGCTTCCAACTCCATGTCCTTCTGCTTTACTTGCACTTTACCTACTGCTGAATCTGCAACCTGTTTAAGTTGCTTCTCCATTTGTACCTGCTGACCCAACACATATTCTTGCACCAACTTAAGCATCCTTATAGCACTGTCAGCATCTTCACATCTACCTTCAGTTTTAAAAGATGTACTTGGAGTAGCAAATGCAAAATCTAAAGCTTTAGCAACACCCTGCTCACTAGCACTTACCTTTCTCTTCTTGGAAAAAGTAAATGTTTTGCCCAATCTTACTGGTGTTTGAACATCTGCAAGGACTTTTTGTAAGAAGACATATACCTCATCAAAGTCTTGGAAGAAATCTAGGCTAGCCGCAGCTTCTCTAGCCTCCTCCTCTGTGTAACCAGCCTCCATCAAATCTTGAAACTGCTTTCTCTTTTCTGGTTCTCCATGAAAAAGCTTGTCTAGTTCATCAACCTGCTCTTTACTTTTGTTCTTCTGAAGTTCTGACTCAGCAGCAGTAAGCAGAGATATTTGGCACCACTGTTTCTCCTGCTTTCACCATCCCAACATACTTGAATAATGCAGCTAGGAATGGAGCCAATCTACTGCTGCACTGACGCTTCCTCTTATTTAGAGTAAACACCTCTACACGAATTTTATCATGGACCCAATGGGCCCAACTGAAACAACCTCCCAGCTCTGCAAATGCGAATGGAGCATAATTTTCTTTTGACATATAGTCAAATTTAGCCAGAAAACAAACCCTCTCAAGATACCACTTTAACTGCTCCATGCGGCCATACTCCACATTTTTTTTTTCGAGAAAAAGATCCTTCTATTAGTTAATGAAAACTTCCCGTAGGGCTACAACCACCTCTGCAAGAGAGGGCTACAACAAACATGATGGGGAGACTCTCCCAATGAAAGAACAACATATATACAATGAGGCTAAATCAAGAGATGGGAGGAGGGAAGAGCCACACAGTTGGTCGGTAGTGCCATCTAAGCACACCTTGGACACTGGTGAAGAAAGGCCCAGGGCTCCAGAGTCGAAGGAAAGCCTCGCAGCGCCCCCACATGCGGTCCGAGCTGCCCTGTAGTCCCTCTAGCTTTCCTCTGAGAGCTCTAGTCAAAAGTCACGAACAGTCTCTACTGGTGGCACAGAGCGAGCCTCAAAAATGCGGAAACAGCGGGCCCGCCAGATGAACTAGAGTGTCAAGCCACTGATGAGCTCCCAACACTCCTCTCTCTCACTGCACCACTCATGTGGAGTAAGCTCTATAGTAGCAGGCTGGAGTGTAGGTCGCCCCCCCTGTATTACTATCATCCTACTGGTGGAAGATAGCTCAAACTGAAGTGCGGGGCCCGTGAGAGTGGACCAAGCCGCTGCCCCCCAAGTGTACTGTCTAGCCGTGGAGAGAGTAGGCATCAGCCGAAAAACTCATAGCCACACCTGCTGGGCCGAGGGACAATACCAAAGACAATGACGCTGACTCTCCACCAACTGGTCACAGGCTGCACATGCGGCCGAGAGACCACTATGCACAAGCCAGCTCCCTAATGCTGTAGCTTTGTGTGCAACCAGCCACCACTGAAACAAAGTGACACGCCTTGACTATGAGGCCCTCCTCCTGCCAATGACATGCTACATCTGGGAGGGCCTCTCTCTGTGCTGCCAGTATATGACGTCCAAGCCGAACAGTGTACTGAAAGAAGGGGACTCCTGGGTGGTCTGTAGAAGAGAAGGGGTCCCTCCATAGCCACTCACCAGGATCCCACTGTAGTCATGCCAGTGGACAACACTCCCAATCCCAAAGCCTCCAGTGACCAGTCTCAAGAGCTGCTGGGTCAGGGTCTATGACGCAAGTCCTCCCACAGATGCCCACAACTCGGATCCTTTGAAAACAACACTCTGTTACCTGCGGGGCCTCTACTGCAACTCGCTGTAATTGTCCCCCACCCAAAGCTCGAATAATAGGGCTGGGACTGTCTCTGAGCAAGCCCTGACTGAAATGAGAACCTCCAGTCGTGTGAAGGCTCCCATCCACCGGGGTACTACTGGCTCGAGAGGCGTGAGCCACTCAGCTGGAACTGAATCTGAGATGTCTTAAGACATGCTCTGCACCCCTCTCATGCCCTGCAGAGCTGGTAACCCTGTACCTCATCTGACAAACATGTGAACTCTAGCCAGTCACTTAGAGAGAGTGTTGGACCTGCTGCCATGGGACCCTAGGAAACATGCGGTCGACTACCAACCAAGTGGCCTCTCTGAGTGCTAACCATGGGGTTCCAGACGAGGGGCTGCTGTAGGCGCTCCTCCGTGCACATCGGCTGTCGCTGCTCCAGACCATGCCGTAAGAGCTCCCAAGAACGAAGCAAACTCACACCGAAGCGGTCCTCCAGTCTCCTTCTCAAACCAACTCGGCGCATCTCTGTAAAGATCCATCTGGTCAAAGGTTGCCAAGGGCCTCCTGATTGAGGCACCCTGGCACGAACCCTCTGCAACAAGAACTCCTTCCAAGGCTCCTCACTTGGAAGAAGTCCTCTTACTATGAACTTCCCTAGAAGGGCTCTGCTCTGCTGTGCTGGATCAATGATCCCAAGCCCTTCCCGAGAACAAGGAAGCGTGATGACCGACCAAGCCACCTTGGATCCCCGGGGTAGTCACTTATCAAAAGACCCCTATATCACATGCGTTCAAGAGGTAATTAATAATACCCCAATATACATACTATACTTACATTGTGAGCCTATTTAAAAAACCCCCACCCCCCTCTGTATGTATACATTTTTATACATTTTGGTCTTTTAATAATCCTCTCTGGTTAACTCACGTGATATCATACACATTCTAAAAAGTGACCGCCCCAGGCTTGGCTCGGGCCATATCAGTGTCACGTCTTGACCAAAGGAAGTTCTTGATCAGCCTCTCCACCTGGATGATACAAGAACTCAAGAAGATCCAGCAGGAAGTGATGTACCACATAGCCGCAAACAACACCTGGTTGGAAACTACTACTCTACCAGCCAGCGGACGTGCTGAGCTCGAATGTAACAGCTTTCTCCTAATGGACAGGAGAAGAGGAGCAATCTGCTACTCGGGAGACAAGTCCAAACTAACCTGACAACCTAAGTATCGAACTGCAATCCCTGGGGGAATCCACCTAGAACCCTCTCCTGGCATCCAATCTGGCATAGGAGCACTACCAACCGAGAAAGCCACTGTCTTTCTCCAGTTGATCAATGCACCCGATGCACTATAGAAGGTCTTCAGAGCCTGCTCACATTTGTGAAGATTGGCCTCCTGGCCATCTAAGTACAAGGCCGAGTCATCGGCAAACTCAGCATCCAGTAGCTCCTCTCCCCAAATAGGGAGTGCTAAGCCCCTCAGACCAACCTGCTGTGACACCAAAAATCTGCTTATCGCCTCCGCATAGAACAGAAAGATAAAGGGGGCCAGAGAACAACCCTGTTTGATCAAGCGTGTGAGCATGAAGCGCTCACCTCTCCCCCCTGCCAAAAGCAGCTGACTGTGAGCCTTTTTGTACAAAGCTGACACCCCTCTGATCCAAGCATCTGAGAAGCCCATTCTGCGAAGAGTGCCCTCTAGAAATTACCAGTCAACTCGGTCATAGGCCTTCTCAAAATCGAGAAGAAGAATCACAAGGTCCTCACCACGGAGCCGTGCCAAAGCAGAAGCCTCCCAAAAAGTAAAGATGTTGTCAAGGATACTACATTCCTTGACAAAACCTGTATGAGTCCCATGTATAAGGATCTCTAAAAGTGGCTGAATCCTCAAACTCAGAGCCTTGGAAAAAATTTTGTAGGCTGAGTTGAGGATGGTGATGGGGCACCACTATCAAATCTCATCCAAGGAGCCACCCTCCTTGGGAATGAGGAAGATCAGGCCCTCACTCATGCTGTCCGGCATGACTTCTGTGTGTAAAATGTACTGAAAAGCACTACAAAGATCTGGGCCAAGCAGGTCCTAGTACTCCAAGAAGAAGCTAGGAGTCAATCCATCCTCTCCTAGACAGCTACCATGAGGGAGGGCCCTCAGAGCTATGTGTAGCTCCTCAAGCTGAAGTGGCATCTCTAGCCTCTGGCACATCTCCTCTGTCACAAGACAAGGCATCTGTGCCCAAACCTGCTCCCTGCATGCATCCTGCCACTTTGACTGAGGTTCAGCCGACAATAACTCACGATAAAAGTCATTAGCGACTGCACGCATATGCTCGGGCTCACAAGCAACTAACCCATCGGGCCTCCTCAACTGACTGACCTTGGCATGCGAGTGCCGAGGCCCCACTATCTCAAAAAAAGCACAAGTCACTCTGTCACCCACCTGAGTCCACTGAGATGCCTGTCAGTGGAAGGCAAACTCATGATGCCTCTCCTCTGTGCTAGCAAGCTCCTATCGAGCCTGCTGTAACTACTCCTCCAACCATGGACTGTCTGGGTGCTGCTCTTGCAGCCTCTGTAGTGAAGCAATGCCCCGTCTGAGACGCTGCTCCGCCTCTCTCGCTCTGCAGCCCGGCGAGCCAGAGACTCCTGAAGAAAAAAGTGTCTAAGCTGAGCTAGGCCTGAGGCCACTCTATCTGCTGGTGAATCCTGTTTGTCCATGCTCTCTGTCCAGAGAGCCTCTACCCTCTCTCTGAGTGCTGAGTCCAACAAGACCCTTTGTGGGATGCGGAGCATTGTGCTCCCACTCCTCTACTTGTCTGCCACTATGAGGATCACTGGGGCATGGTCCAAGAAGGAAGTCCCTGCTAGGATGCCCACGGAACCCCCCATGTCACTGAAGTGATAACTAGTATAGAAGCGATCTATGTGTGATAGATTCACTCCTCCCACTTTGTGGTCCGATCTAGAGAAGGTAAGACTGTCTGGGGGCCTCACAAAACCAGAGTGCTGCCATGTATCCGAGACCCTCAAAGTCATACAAAACCTCTCCCAAGCTGCCAACTCGACTCCATGCACAGTAGCATGGCTGCCACCAATCCTGTCAGAAGGGTCCTCCAACATGTTGAAATCCCCTCCTATACACCAATGATCGGCCTGTGGCAAAGACTCAACAGTCTGTGGCAAAGACTCAACAATCTGTGCCCAAAACTTTGCACGAGCACTCGCCACATTGGGCGCATAGATGTTTAGGAAGCCCACTAGGCCACCCTTAACCTGCATAGTAATCCACTGATCCCTGCCTGGCACAATAATCCCTCTGCCCACAATGGCCTGCTGTTGTAGTGAGTCCGCAATAGTCATACATACCCCTCCCTGGATGCCTCCAGATCCAAAAGCAGCTGACCAAAAGGTATCACAACGTCCACGCAAAATCTGACCACAACGCCGAATGCAGCTCTCACACAGATGGTGGTCCTGAAGCATGAGGAGATCAATCTCTCCTCCCACAAGGCAACGCTGAAGCTCCTGATGAAATCGGCCCCGCTGTCGCTAAAACTGGGGTCCACCTAGTCCCTGCATGTTCCATGAGATGATCCTCATGGGGAGAGAGAGAGAATAGATGCTGCTGCAGAAGCAGCAAGACGGGCTATCTTCGAGGCAGGCTTGGATGGGGAGTAATCCGCATCCGAGCGTCCTCTAGATAGGCGTGACTGTAGTGAGTTCCTAGCCCAAGCCCAAGCAGAGAAAGCCGTATGCAATGCAACCTCCTCTGTCCAGGAGTCCTCATGAATGTATACATAGCAAGGCAAACATTGCGTATCAGCAAAGAAGTACACCACAATGTGCCTACATCCTGCTGAGTCTGGGGGTGTCACCGCAAACTTGGCCAATGGCCACAAAGTCTGTAGCATATCTGTGACTCCAAGTTATCCCATGTGGTGAGAGAACTCTAAGACCAGTGTGTGTAGCCATCCCACCACTGAGTCAAGGGACCACTCTGAATCGGCCCTACCACAGAGGGGGAAGGAGAAACCAACTGCTGAGTCTAGGGCCTCTGTCTCCCTAGCGGCGAGGAACACAACATGGACCCTGAAACAGGCTGCCTCATGGTCTGCTGCGGAATCGCCAAGAAAACGAGTGAACCCATAGTCGAAGAAGTCCCAACGGCGTCTGATGTCAATGCTCGTCAGCCCACGAGGGATGGATGCAAGGGAGGATGTATGAATCTACAGAGGGGGCCGTAAGAAGGGCTGACCCTCTCACGCTAGGCGACTCATGGCAAAGGCACTGCCAAGAGATCTCCTAGCCGTCGGAGAGGGACCAGTCTCCTGAGCTAACTGAGGAACTGGAGCACGAGGGGGGGGAGGGGGAGCTGGGGAGAGTGGAGGAGAAGAGGGGCGGGATGGGGCGACAGAGGTAGAGGGGCGAGGTGGAGAGGTAACGGGAGCAGAAGGCAGGGAGGATGAGGCAAAGGGGGGGAACTTTGGGGGGGGGGAGTGGTTGTTGAGGGAGAAGCAGAGGTGGAGGCTGGCGAAGGGATCTCCTCCTGCTCGAGAGTCTAGGACCAAAACGATTCCCCGTGGGAACCCACTGCTGCTGAGTAGGCACCTGTGGGCCACTCTGAGTGCCAGGATGACGCTGTGGCCCCTGGCGTCGGCAGCCACGGGCCTGCTGGAGCCCCAGGCTCGGAGGGTGGCTCTGCATCTGTACGCTGTGCCGCTGGCTACGTTGCATTTATATGCCAGTATAACAAAAATTATACGTATGAAACGTCAATATACGCCGTATTTCCGAATAATTACCGAATGCCGTATAAAACCGTTTTTGATCGAGATATTTTTCGATCGAAAACTATTTCAATCGAAACATATCTCGATTGAAAAACTGTATATATATACAATCGTCGCCGTATTCGATTGAAAAGCATTGTGGACTTTTTTGGAGTTTGGAGAGCTTGGAGCTTCTGAGAGTTTGGCAGATAGAGACAGCGTCTTCGGTTTACAGTGGTTTTCAGGTATATTTTTTAAATTTTCAGTAAATACTAACTTTTTTTGTGTTGTGCCAGACTTATGTGGTGTAGTAGTTTCGGCTCTCACCACAAAGTTGGCTTGCAGGTCGTAGGCCACTTCATGGTGTGTAGCCATATGGCTCACTCCAGAGGTGTGTAGAATATAGTTTCCTTTCTCGTGGTGTGTAGTTATATAACTCACTCTAGGGAAGGCTTAGGGTAAATTTAGATTCTCACTCGTATGGTGTAGTAGTATATCTCTCACCATAGAGATGAGTTAGGATTAGAGGTCGACTCGTGGAGTGTAGTAGGCATGATGCTACACCTCTCACTTCAGAGTGGCCTATAAAATTTACAATCTTAAAGTAAATCATTATTGATTATTCTACATAGAAGCACAAAGATTAACGTTCGTCATTTTAAGAGTGTAGAGATGCATACTTTATGCCCTCTTCATCTTAATGCAACTTTCGTTATTTTTGTGCTTCTATTTCTATAGTAACATCATTGTTCATCAGCAGATGACTTGGTGTTACTCTGAACGTAGATATATACAACAATTGATTTACATTTGAGATTGTTGAGCTGTTTGCTGATGGTTGTGTTGTGCGTTCCACACACTCCATTAGAAATAGCTTATAAAATTTACAATTTTAGATTAAGTTTTTCTGTCATATGTGTTACATAGAAACACAAGCGTTACCACTCGTTATATTAAGAGTGAAGAGATGAATATTTTCATGCCCTCTTCATCTTAATGTGACATACTGGTTACTCGTGTGTTTCATATTCCAAAAGAACATCATTTTTCATCATTAAATGACTTGGTGTTGTTCATACGATAGGTAACTTACATCTGCAATTGTTAATTTAGCCGCTGATAGTTGTGTTGTGAGTGCCACACACTTTATCAGGGATTAGATTGATAAAAACTATCAATATATTTTACAACAGCATCCAGGACTTGTGCTGAGAATATCTCACACTAGCTGAGCTGTTCACATGTACGATTTTCCAACCCGTTAGATGTAAACACTGACTGAATTAGCCAGCTAAGGACAAGACCTTGCCAGCGAAGGAGAGACACCGGACATGCTTTGTGGCTGTATTCTTGAGCTTGAAATAGAGTTAAGTGATGCACAAGCAAAGCTTCAACGATATGAATCATTGTATGGACCTTTGCCAGATGATACTACCACTTCACATACAGATGTTGCTCAACCATCCCCTGAGGTAGGAATTACAGATTTTACCATAGATGAACTTATAGCAAATCTATCAAACTCATAAGTCACTCATAAGCTTTTTGTAATCTCAAAATTATATCAAACTCTTTTCGATTGAGTGATTTCCCAGAACCTTGTTGTAATTTCAAACCTACATGGACTTTATGTAATTTTTATTCGACAAGATATTATCGACAATTTATATTTGAGTGTGAGTGAATATGTGCGTCTGAGAGAGAGAGAGAGAGAGAGAGAGAGAGAGAGAGAGAGAGAGAGAGAGAGAGAGAGAGAGAGAGAGAGAGAGAGAGAGAGAGAGAGAGAGAGAGAGAGAGAGGTTTTGATGTGAACGACAACGAGATAACACTTTCTTTCATCATATACAAAAACTTGTTGAGTAAGTATTACAATGGTACTCTCTTCCATATCATCATCATCATCAACTTCTGTAGAAATAGCTTCATGCATTTGGAAGACTCCATATTGCTTTTGAGCGGCTCTAGTTGCAATGTTTTGAGTATTATAAATAAGTCTCATATTGCAAAAAACATACACCAAATCAGTAGCCTGTTTAGTATGAAGTCTGTTTCGCTTTTTAGTGTGCACAAAGTCGAATGCTGACCAGTTTCGCTCACAACTTCCATTTGATGCAGCTATTGATAAAAGTCTAACTGCAATGTGTTGCAACTCCACTTTCTCTCCACCATACTCCTTCCACCATAAAGGTGCACTTGTTTTGCCAATGGCATCTATATGCCACAGATCCTGAAACATACCAGTTCTGTTGGCATAATCTACTCGCTAACAATGAAAAGCTGTTTTTCCATCTTCGTGCCCTAAGAGTTGGGAGCACACTGTTTTGAAGTCGGACATAACTTCTTTGTTAGAAGATTGCTGATGCATTTGAAACTTAGGATCCAATACAAAAGCCGCACCATGCAATGGCGTATGCAACTGCACCCAACGCTTGTTAACAATTGTAATCATGGTAGCTTTATCCTTTGCAGCAAAACTAACATTTTCTCTTAGCTTGCGTATAGCCTCTGACATATACCAGTAGACCCGACCAAAAATAAAAGAATCTCTGTCAACTGCTCTCAAAAGATCTACAAATGTCTTTGACACAGTTACTATTCTTTCTACATTACGCCAAAAGACTGGCGAGTTTACTATTTGCGCACATCGACCAGCTGCTTCCTGATAACTTGGATACTTGCTGAGCCATCCATCCCATCTTCTGTCTGCTAAGGTTTCCATCAATGCAGGATTCAACTCTTGCAAAGCAGCAAGAACATAGTATGCCATAGCAAACCTTGTCGCGCAAAATATTTGCAAAGCTTTATTTGGTGACTTGGTTCGAAAAAGAGCATACAAAAATTGATGCTCTCTAATGAATTTCACCACATGATTTGCATCCAATAAAGTTTGCTTCACACATGCCATTTTACCAATATCTTTTAAAAGAAAATTTAAAGTGTGAGTTGCACATGGTACCCAAGAAATCTTCGGATACTTGACTTGAATAGCTCTTCCTGCTCCTTTGTAGTTGGCCGCATTATCTGTGACAATAGCAATCATATTCTTTGGTCCACCTGCCTTTGCAATTGCACGCTCATACACCCCTGCTAGGTAGGTGATAGTCTTCTCTTTCAATGTGCTGTCAATTGCTTCAACGAGCATAGCCCCTCTAGGGTTAATAAGCATTACATTGATTAAAGGTTTTTCGTGATAGAATTAGTCCATCCATCCAATGCTATGGTACATCCATATGCTGGAAAAAACTCTAGAACTGTGCGTTTGAGAATGGCTTCAGTACTGTCTTTGACTTTATCAAGATATTCAGTTCGCATCTTGTTATAGTCAGGAAGCACAAATCCTTTTTTGGCTATACTCATTAAAGCATCTTGAAATATTGGATTGCGCATAGCATTGAACGATATGCCACACGCAACAAATGCTTGTGTCCATTTTAAATGCAACTCAAGCAACCATTGTTTACCTAATGCTTCAGGCATTGTCTATCCATTGGATGACGCTCTGCTGGATTTGCTTGTGCTAGGAACTCCTCCTGATGTAGAAGCATGTCCATGAAGAGGGTTCAATTGAGAACTTTGATCGTTTACTTGAGTGGTACACACCTCTTCTATTGCCTCATTGCATACAGATGGTTCAATATTCGCATGAATATCTTTAGAAACATCACCTTTATGTTTAGCTGCAAGAATCAAATTTACTTTGCGAGAATACATGTCAAATTTTTCATGAATATCTTTTGGTGGTGCCCCGCACTTTTCAACATTGCCAAGGACTTCAGATAAATGCTCTTTAATTTTGGTTGCATTACCACTGAACTCGTGGCCACAAGATTTACATTTAAGTCGAGATGTATTTCTCCTAGCTTTCAACTCATGCACATAACTCCACTCTCGTCCTTTCACCATGATGCACAAAAGTAATTTGCTAGTAAAAACAAAGTCAATGATCATTTTCATAATCAAAATCAATTAAAATATTAAATTAATTTAACTAGCAATGATTGAAAGAAATTAAAATAATTAAAAACAATGATTGAACAAAAATACAATAATAAAAAACAATACCATTGGATTACATATAAATTGTATCGATTTATCTAAAGTGCAAGCTTGTAGCTTTAACACATTACGATAATCAATAATTACAATTAAATCAAGTATTAAAATGATTATCATTATAAATTGCTATACATACAAGAGCTATAAGTGACATTTTTAAATGTCAAAACAATAATCACTTACAATACTTGATAATTATCGTATCTATGTAAAGTGCGAACAAAACGTTCTTACACTTTACCATAGATTTTTAAGCGATTATCTATCTACAATACGGGCATGTGTATGCTCTCACACAGTACGATAGATTTTGTAGTCCAAATAAAGATAAGAGAATATCAATATTTTTGGACATGTTTTTCCTAAATTTTTACTCTAGTGAGAGCATAGTAGTGTGAATAGCTATACACAAAACGTAAAAATATAATTTTGTTTCATTATATTCATTTTGAAGTGAGAGAAAATCTCTACACATTAAAATCGAACTTTAAATTACATAAAATTAATTTTTATGTAATTATATTTTTAAACTAATTATCTCATGTGAGAGTACACTCTACACACAACGATAATATCTTACTTTTTTTTTATTAGTCACTTTCAAGTGTCAATTAATTGAACACATTGACAAGTGATTCTTATAATTACAATTTGTATCAGGTGAGAGATTAAACTTTTCACAAAATACAAACTTTCAACTATTTACTAAGTTTTTCAAATCACGTTCATATATTTGAATCACAAAACTTAAAATTCTATTGAATTTTAATTTTTATTAAATTCAAATTGTTTTATTTTTTTACAAATTACTTTTTTTGATCGTTTGGTGAGAGTACTCACATGGAAAACACTGACTATGAAAGTTGGTTTGAGGCATGTCGCGTGCTGCTATATATACTAACATACTCGATCGTTATAATTTTTGATCGAAAATAATTTCGTTCGAAAAATTAAGAAGTTATACGATTAGCCATTTATGCTGATGTGACATCGTATAATACGGACGTATAATTTAGATAAAGGAATAATACGCCCATTATTCGCGTATTATACGTCTCCCAAATAACGAATAATGCAACATAGGCCGTTGGCTGTGGTTGCGGGCTAGCCCTAGCAGGCTGGGGCTGAGGCTGTGGTGCAGGTCGTGGACTCTTCCGTGGACATGCCTTCGCTAGATGGCCCATCTGTCAGAAAATGGAGCACTGGTTCGGGAGGCCCGAGTAATCCACACTCTGTCAAAACCAACCCCCACTAACCCGAGGTAAAAGGATAACCTTCGGGAGAGTGTGGGTATCTCTGACCAAAACTCGAACTGAGGGAATGCCAGCCGCCTTGGCAGCTAATGATGCTACCGTGCGAGGTGTCTCCAGGACAATCCCAATGGCGAAACCGATCCTGGAAAGAAGTGGTAGGTACTCTCTCCATAAACCCGAAAAGCAGACTGAGATGGGGATGTCTGCCTCCTCTACTAGAACATTTGAAGTTGGGTCAAAACCATGTCGCCACTGTCGAAAGTGGGCACATGAGGCTCGGATGGCTAGTAGACTCATAGCTATGACCTTGGACGCCATCTCGAAAGACTCAAACTCGATCTGATAGTACCCCCGTCAGAGAATCCGGACATCCAAAATCTTTTCCACCTCTGCGAGGAGGCAGGCTTGGAGAAGGTCTCGCAGCTCTCCTCTGCTAGGTCGAGTGCCAAGAATCTTGCAGATGATTGAGGTCCCCTGCAATCGCTCTACCTCGGTGGCAAGGCTCGCTTGCTCTGTAGGCGAGAGAGCAAGTTGAATGGTGGGCTCAGCGGGGTCGGGCGAGGGGGCTTCTGGCAAGTCCCTCTGTGGCGAAGCTGAAGCCTCCATCTGTGTCTACTGCTGTGGCGTAAGAAGAGGATGACGACGAGAGGGTGTTGCAAAAGGGCGTGCCAACACTGCTCCAAGGATTTGAAACAAATGCCGAAGGTGCCGAATCTGCAACTGAGGCGGATGGCCCAAATTGACGGGCGAATGGGCCGAGATGGGAGGGGGGGGGGGGGGGGGGGGGGGGGGGGGTTGTGATAAAACGGGCTGGGGCAAGCGGGCCAGCGGCGGCGAGAGAGCTGGGGCTGAGGGCGTGCGGCGGAAGCAAGGGCAGATGGCGGGCGGCAGGGACAGGGCAGCGCAAGGGGGGGGTAGCGGGGGCTGAGTGCATGCGGCGGGAGAGAGACGAGCGGGGGGCAGCGGGGGTTGAGGGCAGCACGAGGGAGGCATCGGCAGCATGTGGGGGGGGGGGGGGGGGGGGGGGGGGGGGCTGGGAAGCGATGGAATTGGCAGAGCGAGGGTGGGTGCACAGCAGCAGTGAGCGCGCCTAAAGTATGAATATTTTTGGCTGCATCCATACTCCACATTTTTAAGCATGTAATACAACCTTGTCCCTTCTCTAGACCCAAACTCCTTCTTTAAAAAATCATCTAAACACTTTGGTGGAACAAATACTGTTGTGAATGGTAACTTGAAAACAGCAGCAATCACTTGTGGGCACAACACGACCTTGTCAGATATTGCTCCTCTGGTCTTCCTCAGCAACTCTGCTTGTGACTTTGCATAAAAATTTCCTTTCCATTTTTTCCATGGCAACATTGCATACTCATAAAGCCCCAACTGTCTGAGCCACTTCTCATTCTTCTCTGTATCAGCTTCCATCTCAATTTGCAACATTTTGTTTGCCGACAAAGGTGGCGGTTCTTCCTCTGAGAACTCTTCTTCTTCCTCATCACTTACATCCAGGCTCAGGTTAAGTCCCTTTCTCCTCAGCCTTGTCGATAGGCTTTGCCGACTCAGTTTCAGCCTCGGGTCTCATGGCTGCTGTAGGCTTTACTTTAGGGGCGATAGTGCTTGATGAAGGAGTGGATGAAGAAGGCGACTTCAAGAAGTAATCAGCAGATAAACACTTGCACGGCGAAGAGACGAACATTTCATAAGAATTGCGCTGCATGCATCCGCTGAGTGACCTCCTTGACAGCTCTCGAACCCCAATAATTACAGCTAGTGGGAAATAATTTTCTCACAAACCCAAATATTGTTGAACGTTAAACCCTTTACTTCCAGGTTTAAAAATTCCGATCCAATAAATTCCGATGGACCAAATTCCGATCAACCAATATCCGATGCACCACACTAGATGACTCCATACTAAATCATGTTTATCTGAAGTGAACTTCCACCCACGAGAACCTTGCCGAGCACTCCTCCTGGCTTCCTTCATCACATGTTCTCTGTTAAAAACCTTATCAACATTTCTTCTAATACCATGCTCACTTGATAGCACGACTTGCTGACTCTGAAAAACTGGTAATTCAACTGCCTCACACAAAGCATCTTCTACAACTTTTGGTGTCAACCAGTCAAGATGAGGTGGTTTACCTTGAAATTTATTCAACCTAAATACATTAACTGGTTTGTCCACTTTGGTTCCAAATACATCAGAAACTATAAATGTGCCTTGACCTAAATCTTCAACAATCTGATAAGGACCCTTATACCTCAAAGTCAATTTCCTTGGGAATGGACCAAGCCTAGAATTATACAGCATCACCCAATCTCCCATTTTGAACAGTTTGAACTTGACATTCATAGCTACCCAGGCTTGCCTTCTCCTCTAGATGATCTCAGTGATGTAAGAACTCACCAGCCTGTCCTCTTCTAGCTGCATCAAATACTTACATATGTGCTTTACTGACAATGCAGGAGAAATTTTCTCAGCAGATACTCTCAAACTAGGTACCACAAATTCCATAGGTACTACAGCCTCCAACCCATAGACCAACCTCAAAGGTGTCATCCCTGCGGTGACTTTGAAAGCAGTTCTGAATGACCACAGAGATGAATCCAACTCCAGGTCCCAATCCTTATGATCATCCTGCACAATATTTTTCAGAATTTTAACCAGAAGTTTGTTGCTACTTTCAGCCTGTCCATTGGCCTGGGGATGATATGGGGTAGACTTCTTGTGTAATATCATATGAGTTTTAGTCAGCTCCTGTATGACCTCATTCAAAAAATGTGTCCCCCTATCACTCACCAACTCAACTGGACACCCAAATCTTGTCATAATGTTATGATACAAAAACTTTGCAACACTGGCTGCTTTGTTATCCTTCAGTGCCACAACTTCCACCCACTTAGTACAATAATATGTAGCAACCAAAATGTACTTGTTCCCCCTAGAGCTAGTGGGCTTCACTGGTCCTACAAAGTCCATACCCCATTTTTGAAAAGGTTCCAGGGGTAGAATAGGATGATCTGACATCCTATCCCTATTGTCTGGCTGACCAAGCTTCTAACACACCACACACCTTTTGGCATACTCATGTGCATCTTTTAACAAATTAGGCCACCACAAACCTGCTTGCAAAATTTTCTTTCGTGTAATGTCTCTTGAAAAATGTCCACCAGCTTGTCCATAATGAGCTTCCTGTAGAACTGCTGACTGTTCAAATTCTGGAACACACCTTCTTATCACTTGATGAATACCCTTCTTGTATAATGCTCCTGCAATCACCAGAAATGGTCTGCGTTTCAATGCAAATTTCTTCCTTTGATCAGGTGAAAACCCTCCTGGCATAACCCCATCAGTTAGGTACACCAACATCTGATCATCCCAAGAATCTGGAACTTCCTGCTGAATTGAAAATAAACCTGCATTAGGTAACTAATCATCCACACCTGTTGGAGATTCCCCTGTTTCCAGTCTACTCAAATAATCTGCCACAGCATGCTCTTTCCCAGGAGTATGAATAATCACAAACTCAAATTCCTGCAAAAGCAACATCCACCTTGCTAATCTCCTTGTAAGCATGGGCTTCTTAACCAAGTACAACAAAGCTTGGTGATCAACATGAAACATAACCCTGTTACTGAGTAAGTAATTCCTGAACTTATTCAATGAATATACCATGCCCAAAGCCTCTCTCTCAGTCCACAATATAATTCTTTTCTGTTGGGGTCAACATCCTACTTGCATAATACAATGGTCTATACCATCCCCTAAACTTTTCTTGCATCAACACAGCTCCAATTGCAATATCCGATGCATCAACAAAAACATGAAAAGGCAATGTCCAATTAGGAGGTTGCAGTATTGGTGCTACTGATAGCATTTTCTTTAACATCTGAAAGGATGTCTCCTGTGGTTCATCCCATTAAAGGCAACATCTTTATTTGTAAGATGAGTCAAAGGTGCACATATATTAGCCAAATATCTAATATACCTTGAGTGTCACTTCACCTAGCCCACAAACCTTCTAAGCTCCTTCACATTCTGAGGTGATTTGGCTTCCTGAATTGCTTCAATCTTTTTGGCATCAATGGCCATCCCATCAACAGATACTACATGTCCCAATAAAATACCATTCCTGACTGCAAGTACACCTTTATATGGATTCAAGGCCATGTGAAACAGTCTGCATCTTTTCAAACATAATTTCAAGTGAACCAAATGCTGATCCCTCTTTCCAAATACTGAAAAGTCATCTACAAAAACCCTCATAAAATCCTGAAGATAAGGTTCAAATGTCTTATGAGCCACAAAGTTGAAGGAAGGTGGACCATTCTTCAAACCAAAACTCATCACAGTATACGCAAATGCTCCCCACTCAGTGATGAAGGCTGTCTTGTGTTGGTCTTCTAGAGCTACCTTGATCTGATTGTAACCTGAAAAACCATCAAGAAAGCTATACATCTCATGTCTAGCTACTGCATCCAACACATCATCACAAAATGGCATAGGGAATGGATTAGTAACAGTTGCAGCATTTAATTTCCTGTAATCCACACACACCCTCAACTTCCCATTCTTCTTTGGCACAACAATAATTGGTGACAACCATGACACTTCATTAACTGGCTTGATGAATCCAACTGCCAATAACTTATCTATTTCCTGCTTTACCTGCTTTGCAAAATTGGGGTTCATTCTGTATCTCTATTGTATGATTGTTTTAGGATCCTCTCTGAGATTAATGTGATGTTGATGTAGTTCAGGATCAATGCCTTTTACCTGTGAATAATCCCAAGCAAATACATCTTTATACTCATGCAACAGCTGAATCGAACCTTTCAAAAATTCACCTTCAGCATGAATGCTGATTCCGACCATCTTGGGATCTTCTTAAGTTCCCAAATTAAAATCTTTAACTTCATCCTCTTTTACCCTGGTGGAGGTACCAAACCTTTTATCATAGATCTTTTTTGCCATTACTCTTGCTTCCTTCTCCTCTTGATCAATCTGCTCTTTCTGAGGCACCTCTGAATTTCGATCCATCATTTGCAACACTTCTGAATGAGGAAGAGGAAAAGAATGCAACACTTTTGAATGAGGACTGGAACTATTTCTACTTCATCCTCACCCTGATCTTCAACTTTCTATATTATCCCTTCTACATCAACCTCAAAGAGAGGCACAATAGTGGAATTAGCTCTCAAAAATTCCTCCTCTTCATCATCTTCCACTGCATCTGCCAAGTTTATGGTCTAAGCACATAATGGTTTAGTATTTGGAGGGATTTTTTTTCTTCCTTGCATTGATATGGTTACTGACTGCTTCCCCTTTTTCATCATGACAACATTTTCTCCCCAATCCTGCTTAACTCTAGCTTGTCTAAACCAGGGTCTTCCCAACAGCATCTTGTAGGAAGAATTTGAATCCTTCATTCTAAGTACCACAAAGTTCACAAATAAAACCATACTTGCAATTTCAATTGCTTGCTGCTTGAGAATGCCTAAAGGCTGGACTCTCCTCTGGTCTGCAATCTTCACTTGAAATGGTGTTGGAGCTAATGTTCCTCCTAACTTCAATCTTCTATAAACCTCATCAGGAAGTATATTCACCCGTGATCCTCCATCCAAAACCACCTCTTTGAATAGCATGCCTTGAAACATTACTGCCACAACAGGTACTACAAAATCCACAGCTGCTGGATCAAACTGCTGCAACATTACTTCAAGAATTTTGGTTTGCCAACACTTGGTCTTGCTGACCTTGAAGCTTCTTCAACAATTTCTCCTTAAAGGCTGGAACTATACATAATAATTGATCCAATGACAATTGCAAGGGAGAGTTCACAAGCACCTCAAACCAATCTTTGTCTTCTTTTGTTGGCATCAAACTTGGCTTTTCAAGCTTATGATGCTTCTTGGATACCTCCAACTCTTCATTCTTGTCTTCTGCATACTGAACCTGCTCCTTCTGCACTTTTTCATGAACCTTATCCCTCACATCTTTCTGCTCTCTCCAATTAATTGGTCCCTTAGTTTTTTCTCTTGTGACTGCCAATGCTTCAGCTTCTTCCACTACACCACATTGGTAACAATCACAATACCATCCTTCTTCATGTTCCTTATGCTCAGCCTGATGTACTATGACTGGCTCTGGTTCCTACTGCTCCTGAATGTCCACCAAAATAACATTGGCCTGAGCTGGTTGATTATGCTGTGGTTGCTACTGCACTCCCTGTTGGTCTGCCTAACCAGGCCTCACAATGGGCATCCCTCTTTCTCCCCTGTGTCTAACCCATAATTCACAATTAAGACCAACCCAATGGTTTGGTGATCCATAATAGACACAAGGAATCACTCTGTCTCCTCTTCTCTGATTATTGTTTTTCTCTCTCCAAGGAGGTCTTGGAGGTCTTGGTGGTCTATTAAATGGTCGTCTTTCTCTAAATGGAGCTACTTGATTTGTTGCAGCTTCACCTCTACCTCTTCCTATATTTGGTTGCTCCCTATTCCTGGGGTTAAACCAACACCTAGAGGTGGCATGGCCTTCTTTGTCACATATTTCACAATACAACTTAGCTTTGGGTGCCAACACTGAATAGCCAATGCTCTTTAATTTACTCACCAATTCCCCTTCTTGAGTTTCTTTATCCTTTCTGGACTTCTTCTTTGTGCTTTTCTTCTTCTTCTTTGACTTTTCTTTAACATCACTTGACTCAGTTTCATCATCTGAATCAGCATCTTCATCAGTTTCATGGGCATCAATGGAGTCTGACTGATCATCAGAATCCTCATCCTCTTTGGACCTGCTCTTCATTTTGGGTCTGCCAAGTCTTTTCTCGACTTTGACTGCTGCATCAACTAGTGCAGCAAAACTTGGACCTATATCCACACTTGCCACAACATTCTTTAAATATTTCCTCAAACCTGTCAAAAAATATCCTGCCAACATCTCATCAGTGGGCCTCTCATTGCTCTGAAGTCTCTCAACCAAAACTCTGAATTTTTGAGCAAAATATTCAACCACCATATCCCTTTGTCTGATCACCCTGAGTTTCTTCAAAATGTCTGTATGAGTCTTCTCCTTTCTGAATCTCTGTAAAAAGGCTGCTTTCAAAGCATTATAGGTAGAAAAATGGGCTATATCATATTGGCTAAACCAACTCATGGCTTTGCCTTCTAATGTAGCTGCAAATTGCTCCATCTTTGTTTGGTCATTATGCAAGGCTTGATATCCACTAGCTTGCCACTTTGTTTCAAACTGGGCAGCATGACAGTCTGCATCTTCTTTCAACTTTCCTCTAAATTTAGCTGCTTTCACTGTAGGGTTTGGATGGGCCATGGGAGGATTTCTGGGTGGTCTCCTAGGTCTTTGTCTGGTAGCCCCCTGTAGTGGGTCAAAGTGAAGCCTTCTTCTTGTCCCTGCAGGTCTTCCTTTCATGGCAAGTGCTCCAACAAATTGCCTCACGTGCCTCCCATATGCTCTCACAGAACCCTCAGCCCCTTGGTTATATAACTCCTGTTCACTGTCACCAAACTCCTCCTCTCCATCAGAGGCATCATCATAAACAAAAGGGTCAATATCAAGGTTTCTTGCTCGCGCCCATGTCCTTGTATAATAAACTCTGTCTACTCTCCTCTCTTGTTGTGACTCACTAAGATCCATCTGACTAAGAGTTGATTGATTAAACATAAGTACAAGTACTGATCTGGTGCAGGTTCAACAGCATATAAACTTGAGTTACCAAAGATTTTGTAAGTTCACCCTGTCTTCCACTCCAGTAAAACGAAGAAATTAGTCCACAAGTTGAAGAACATAGTTTCTCCTAAGACTTTGGCTGACTTGATAAAGCCACCAAAGGTACTCCATGAACCACAAAGGATTCTAGGGTGTCGCAATAGACAAACATGTCATAAAGTGTACCAGGAGGTACATGTTAAATGTACAGACTTAGATGAGGAGGCAGCAACTTGAGAACATTGTAGTGCGATTGACAAGAGATTTCCCCATGTTTTTTTGAGGACAAAAGCTCCTATATAGGGGGGTTAATGTCATGTAGCCTGTAATGGTTATGGCTAGGTTGATCGCTTTTCGATCATTGAGTCAAAAAAGTGAAGTTCAGGGAGAGACCACTTGATCAGAGTTCCCATGTGGACGGACTAAGGTGGACAGGTAGACCATACTACAAACAAGTGCTCAAGGATTATGGCAAGCCATTATTCTCATGGGTGGGTGGTGAGCTATTGACTTGACCTCTCTTAGGTAGTTGCCCATAACAACATAATAGTAGCGTAATAGTTTGGCTTGTCTTACGCATGAAATAATCATTGACAAAAGGTTATTGGTCATTCTGTGCCAATTTGATAATCATGCAATGGTGAGAGACATCACAGGTGTTGCTAGATGGCAAGAGGACCACACCAACATGGTAGTATACAAGACATCACAGGTGTTGTTGGATGGTAAGAGGACCACAGTTAACAAAGGCCATTGAATTCCACATGAAAACACCTATTTTGATTTGCTCAAGGAGGTTGAATGGAAAAAACAAGAGAATGGCATGCCATTGAGAGGTAAAACAAGGCATTGTGAACAAGTAGAGATGTGGTTTGACTGACACTACCATTGCTAGGGAGCCAAATGGGTCAAATGGTTACAATTATTGAAGACGATGAAGATTATGCCAATGAGCTTCATAGCATCTTAGATCAACAAGCTGTTCATCTTAGAGAGATGCAAAAGAGTGGAAAGAGGCAATTGATTGAGTTGGCTTATGTGATAGACAAAGGAGCAGATGGTGTCGAAGCCAAGTATTGTAGAGTTGGAACCAACCACCCATGACCTAGAATAGGAATGCTTACTTGAGCCCGACCAAATTTGACCCGTGAACTCCTTGCAAGCCCATGTGGGTAGCCACACCTTTTTTGTGATTGAATGGAAACTTGTTCTTGCAAGATCTGTATTATTTTGAAATTGTTTAAATTTCTTAATTTTAGTTAAAATGATGAAAACTTGGTAGGGCTCTAGAGATAAAGGAAGAAAGAGGAAAAGAGTAAGAGAGATAAGGAGAGGAAGAGGAGAGAGAGAGAGAGAGAGAGAGAGAGAGAGAGAGAGAGAGAGAGAGAGAGAGAGAGAGAGAGAGAGAGAGAGAGAGAGAGATGTGCAATATGTTGAAATGTTTTAAATATCTTATTTTCACAAAAAAATGATCAAAGCTTGATAGGGATCTATAGAGAAAGATATAAAGATGTATAGGTGCGCAGAGAGAGAGAGAGAGAGAGAGAGAGAGAGAGAGAGAGAGAGAGAGAGAGAGAGAGAGAGAGAGAGAGAGAGAGAGAGAGAGAGAGAGAGAGAGAGAGAGAGAGAGAGAGAGAGAGAGAGAGAGAGAGAGAGAGAGAGAGAGAGAGGGGGGGGGGGGGGGGGGGGGGGGGGGGAAGCATATTATGGAGTGATACAGAGAGAGTGACAAGACATAGATTGAAAGAGAGATAGAAATAGATGAAAGATAGAAAGAGAGATATAAAGAGCTAAAGGATAGAGGCTAGACGGAAGGGGGTCTAAACCCTGGCAAAAGAGCCATACGGGATTGATACTGCTAAAAGTTGGGACTTTTGCAACAATGCACTAGCCATGTCATCTCATAAGGGTCCATGGGAGATGAATCTAAGGGGAGTAGCGAGCTTTTGGAGGGATATTTTCTTGCTAGAAAAACTCTCTCAATACTTGTTTGGAGAGAACGTTTTTGTTAGATTTGGTTAAAACATCCGTATCAAAAAACATCTCACTCCAAAGCTTGATGCAAACCTCTACTCTTGAGAAAACATCTCATCTCCTGAATGAGGCTCCTTTATCTGTGTTAAAGTGTGTCTCACATTTGCAAGTAATCTAGCTTCAATCTGACTTGATGCATCTTGTAGCCTAGCAATACAAGGCTGAAGCATGAGTTGTTGGAGAACTTTCCTTTGATTGACTATGTCTCAGCCATATGTCTGCCTCTAAAAGCAAGCAGCAACACTCTTGCATATTATTAGTACTCTAGTCTCATCTTCTTGAATACTATTGTAATTGTCTTGCAATCTTTGCATTGCTTCTCTTACACGCTGCTCTCTTTTCTTGGATACCCAATACAAACATATATTTTCTCTAGCTTCCATGCTAGAAATTTGGAGGGTCCAATTGGAACTCTCTGTCAGGGTAGGTGTTAGTTAGGCTGCCAAAACCATAATCATTTGCTGCTATTTGTGAATCCATTTGAGTCCCAAAACCTACAAATGAAATCTCCCAATTTTTAGAATTAAACACCAATCATCTGACTTCTCTTTACTAATCACAACTATCTACACTATAGTATAGAGTATAGTGCATGTGCTAATTGCATATTCAAGAGAAAAGACACGGATATAGGTAGCCATTGTGCGCGCACGCACACACACACACACACACACACACACACACACACACACACACACACACACACACAAACAGTGTAATACCTACTCACAAATATGAGAATTCTCATATTGAAACACACACGCACAAACACATACACATACAAAGACCACTTTAGAACTCCTAGCTGCTGTGAAAATCCAACATCTTGTAGTGGCAACCTTTTGTGTATCTTTGTGATATTAAAGGCTCATGTATGTAGCTCTAACATCATGGTCCAACAAGCAAAAGGAAAAAATGCTCAAATATTAAAGTCGTTAGGAGAAATCATAGTTTGTGACCAGATGGGGTGATGGGTTTGGGACCCTCTTTGGAAGTTACAAAAAGATACTCGATGGAAACAAACCTGCTTTTGAAAAGTTCCACCACACTATTACCTAATTTTACTATGTTATTTGAAAGAAACTTTACTATCCAAGATACCAAATCAGCCAAAATTTATGCTAAGGACATAGCTTTATGTACATGTAGATTTTCTTCCACCCACATACATACACCGAGCCTATTTCTTGAGAAAAGTTGGAAATGTGTACCATATCGATGTCGAGGTAATTAGAAACCCTCTTCTTCTCTGCTTGTCTACATGTGAAGCTAGTAGTGACATGCATGTAGTCTTTGTTGAAAGATTAAGCAATTGTTAAGGTGATCCTATAACATTCATGTCCCTCCATTTGTTTGCTACATATTCTCTAATCCAAATGCTCTCAATTGCTTCTATTCTCTTTTCCATACTACCCTTACAATTCTTTGAGCTACATGCAAAGGTAGTCTAGGCAAAGACTCACTAAGAAATTCCTCTATATATGCTTCAAACTCTTCCTCCTTTGTCTTTCAATCATGAAATTATTCCATGCCAACCATTCAACCATACGCATGCCGCCCTGGGTTTTCCCATGGAGAAGAACATGGGTTTCGACCAAAGTAGGATTGCCAATGTGTTAGGGGTGAACTTGGAACCTTTAATTATGAAATTCCTAATCTATCCTTGTCAAAAAAACATAGACTCTTCCTCTATAAAGCAGAAAAATATTGGATCACAAAATTTGAATTCAATACTATATAAAACAAGCATCTTCATTATTACACAACCAAGAATTGTAAACAATGAGAACACAAGAACATTTCCTCATGGGAAAGATCCATATGCAAAGGAAATTAGGTACTATGCATAGAACTAATTTAGAAGCCAAAGATAATTGTTGTTTATGCATCCCAAACATTCACATATAGTGTACAATGATCCATATCAAGAGAGTCTCTTAACTTGCAAGAGGACTTTTCATATCACATTGTCTAAAGCTTAAAATATGTGCGACAAGTGATGAAATCACGAGGCCTACCACTTGGATAGTATTGTGATAGTAGTAGGTCTTTAAAAATATAAATAAGATTAATTGGTTTTTCTTGACCTAGAGGTATGGCAAATCTTTGGGTGGGGGGGTCACTTAATAATTATGTGACTATCACGTGAGTGCAGTAGAAGGGGTTTTTTATTTTCATTTATTTTCACATTTACATACATAGAAGGGTACCATAAAATGAAATTGAGAAAAAAGTTACATAGTGAATAAGAAAGGGTGTATTTTATTTCTAAAAAATTCACAGATAAGGAGTTGTTAAAATGGCTTTGAATGCACGTCGGTGCAACTAAAGTGTGTCAACGACAAAAGAGGGCACAAGCATGTATGTATGGGCAAGCAGATGCAGGCATGGCTGCCGGAGGCAGTTTATGGAGCATGATGGGCTATGTGCTGGGGTAAAGTATTATGGGATGCGGTTACAGGTGGATGGAAGCTCAATCAATGCCAAGTTTTTGATCGAGGCAAAAGTCGTACTGTGGCCCCACCCCCTGGGGTAGGGGGTGGGGCAACCCACTTGAGGTTTGACCGTAGGAGGCAAAAATAAGACTATATATATGGTTTTTGTTTGCTCATAGTGTTTGCTAGGTTTTTGTAGTTTGTTAAAGAATAAAGCGGTGTTGTGGTTGAACATAAATGTTCAACAAGGGGGTTGGGCAATGATGGTGTAGCTAAAGTTTGTCGACCATAGAAGAGGGCACAAGCAGGTATGTACGGGAAAGCAAGTGTATGCATGAGTAGCGAAACATGTATGAATTGCAAGATTGGCAAGGGAGGTTTTAAAGTGTTTTTCTAAACAACTTATGTTGTGGAGCATGTTGGTCTTTATGGACCGACAATCGGAGTCTCGGTTGCCAAGCTACATGGCTTTGAAGTTTTAGTGGGGGTTGATTTTATGCCCAATTTGTCTGCATTGGGAAATGTGTCAACAAGTGTTTTTTGGGCCTTGACAGGGTTTTTGAGTGTGGTATACACTATATGGAGTGAGCAAGAATTGTCGACTCATCCATCGAGCTTATGGTTGCAAAGTTATAGCCTATTGAAGTTTGGATCAGTTGCTAAGCAAGGGAATCTGGTGGTTTTTTTCATTTTTGGAAACTTGGTTTGAGGCCATCAAGGTGTTGAAATGTGGATTCGACTGAGGGGAGTGAAGCCAGTTTTAGGAGAAATTTGGACTCAATTTTGGGTCGTATAAGAAACACCAACTTAGCATAGAGAGAGGTAATCTTGAAAAATTCAAACGTAGTTTTTGGAAATTCTATTTCTCATGGTACATACATAAAAGTTTTCTTGATCACTTAACTGTATGCTCGTACACGATTCTTTTCGAGATCCCAACTTAAGTGTGCACAAAAATCCATGTTCGTGAATCTTAATGAGTGATGTGATGTGCGATGAGAGAAAACACATAAGAGATGTTTTGAAAATACAAAAAGAATACTATGGATGCATTCAAAACGTTCAAATACCTTAGGATAGCACTTTAAAACGCTGAAATTTGACGTCTCTAGCTCAAGATATAACATTTTTAAGCCTAGGATCTCATGAGGTCAGACCCAAGAAAATAGAAGCCCCAAAGACCCCTGAGGGGCCTCTATTCACTTGGTTTTGACTCCTTCTTAGTCTTAAATAGTACCTATCAATCGCTATCAAGTACAATCCATACAAATTTGAATTGCAAGTAGCTCATAAAAAGGTGACTGATGCTTGTGCGAGGTGCACACGTACAAGTACCTCACTTTATAAGATAGCAACATCGAGCCATAAAAAGGTGCTCGATGCTTGTGCAAGATGTCACTATCAAACGCCTTACTTTTCTAGTGATAGTGACAATTCACCACAATGGTTTTCATGGACATTTTCAAAAATGAGGAAAAAGGCTTTTTCTACGTAACGTTAGCATTCTTCCTATTGGCTAAGGAGCATTCTCTTACTAGAGCTAAAAGGCTTGAAAACGAGTCTAAATTTCTCCTAATGGTATGCACGCTGCCAACAAAAATTTACAAGGAGGGAATCAGATAATTGTACAAGAAATGGCAGTTGCTTAAAGTTGGGGGAGAAAATGGATTTTCTTGAAGTTTTTTGAAAGAGTACGGGGAATTTGGAGGCGCCCCAAAGGGGTGCATTAATATGGATACGCCATGTGGAATCCTAGATTATCCCACATGAGATGGGAGGCTTTTGAAGCGCATGGTATAAGGGCACTAGAAGATCATGGAAAGGGGGAATGGATACACACCGGAAACAAAAAAACAATGCCTCTCTATAGCCCTAGATATACACAACACCCCTAACTACTCAAATTCACCTTCAAAACAACAAAATATCATCCGCAGACATCCACCCAGTACACCAATACACCTATATGTCTTGGAAAGCTCAAGCACACAACACACACTTAAATTCACCTTCAAAAAAATAGATTATCGCCTGCATATAACCACCCAGTACACCAACACACACCTATATGTCTTGGAAAGCTCAAGTACACACCACACACTCACAAACTCTAATTCCACACCGTAACCAGATGCAAACCTCTCTCTCTCTATCTCTCTCTCTGTAACTTTGCACACCGCAACCTTGGTTTGGGGCTACACACAACCGCACCAAAGGTGTCACCACAAGAGAAAAAAGAAAGGGGGGGCAAGGAATCAACACCGTGTTGGGCAATGGCAAGATTCTCCTTCAAACAAAATGGTTACAATGACTCTTGTGTACTATGAAGGGAAATCTCGTCCTTCTCTTCTTCTCCACGTTAATCCCCCCTCATTAGAACTCCCCAAAACAAAAAAAAGGGCCCTATGAGGGGCATTTTCAAGTTTTTTGGCATGCCTTTTGTCCTCCAGACAAGTGTCCATTTTGCCATCTTTGAACCGCATGAGAATTCCCAACTTGCCTTTCTTGGACCCTTGAGCCCTAGGGGATGTCATGGTGTCGTGACAACCCCGTGGTTGCATGTCCTCCTCATAAAATGTTTTATCTATTTAAGGTCCCATGGGAACCTCCCATACAAAGTGCCAAATCATTGTCCGCTCTGGGTTGCTGCCTATAGCCATCACCACCGACATCGTCCACAAGCCAGCCATCACTACTGTCCAACTGTGGTGCCGCACGCCGCGCGGAGAGCACAAGGGTGCAATGCCATAGCTGCATAGAGTGCAAGCTCTCTCTCTCTCTCTCTCTCTCTCTCTCTCTCTCTCTCTCTCTCTCTCTCTCTCTCTCTCTCCCCCTTCCTGTGCTTTATGGGGGGTAAACCCTCCAGTCTATATAGACTGCGTTCCATAGCCCTGGCTATGCATGTGGGTTCATCCTACCCTCCATGTGGCTTGCCCACCTTGAGTGGCCCTCAAAGGTCTCTAGCTTTTGAAACCCTGGCAAGGATCAAAATCTCTTAGTTGGCAAGCTTTCCAATGCGGTAACTAGCTCCCCTAAAAACTTCAACTAGAAATATCTCCCCCGTTCAAGGTACGATTGGAAATCTAAAAGGACCCACATGGCCCATAACTTGAGCACTTTATGTTTATCTACTGAAACCAGCCTTGAGTGCATTTTCTCACCTACCTTGTCTGTCGAGAATTTGCAATGCACTCCATATTTAGACATCCATAACGTGCAACCCATAGCTTCGTTTGGGGAGTCATCAAGACCGAGTTCTAGAGTCTTTTAAATGCTACATTGCACAACATCCATTCAACACTTCAAATACTTGGACCTGCCAACCCAGTTGATCCATTTTGCAGGCCTTTTGGCCTAAGAAACCACGTTAACCATAGACTTTAGTTTCCCCTTGTTTGCCTTGGTCCTTCACACTTGCTTTAGCCCTTTGCCATGCACATGTTGACATCCATAGAATTATTGAGCATACTTTCCTCCATTGACAAGCTTTGGTTGTACCAATGTGTGCACAATGTGGTGCAGGGAAGGGGAGAGGAGAAGAGAATGGGGTGCTATGTAGGTGGAGCAAGCCTCTAAGTGAAGAGTTCCTTATTCATGTGCTTATAGTGAAGAAGGAAAGTATGGTCAGTGGGGTAGCCAAACATTGGAGATCCGGCCCTGGGTAAAGGCACAAGACCTTTACCCCAACAACCTCCCACTTAAAGGTGAATGTGCCAATAAGTGGTTCCTACTAGATAAACTACTAGTATATGCAAGGAAACAGATGAGAGACTCTCTCAAACTATGCCCATTGGCTCACTCAATTAATCTCCATGCAGCCATATCGACTCTAGTCAAAGGTGAGTGTGTGTATTCATACTAGAGCTTACATTTAGATCTTGCAAACAGATTTTTATGGTCTTCATAGATCCCCAATGCATCATGCTAGTGTTAATCGCCATACGACTGACAATCCCTGTTGCAAAATCTCCCACTGCACCTACTAGGTCAGGCCTCGATAGAGTAGATGATACATGAGACACCCAAACACTGACAAAGTCTATGCAAACCTAGCTGTACTAGCCTTCCCTGTGCTATTTTCATGCTACATCAAGACTACCCATCATGTATGGATGTGTCATGGCCAACACTAGGATGGATACATGTCTCTCATCCATAGGTGGAACTATGTGTCCTAGAATCAACTCATGAGCCTCTAGCATAATCATATCAAGGATCTTTGTGTCCTTCATCTATGCCTGTGTATTTAGGGAGAAGACCTACTCTACGTTTCTGTCTGCATAGACTCTAACAACACCTACTGCATCTCACTTGAGCAATGACATCATACCCTTTCCTCTATAGAGCCCACTTCCATGTCCTACATAGCTAAATGCTCTATCTCTTGAGCATACTAGAGCTCACTCACAAAGGAAACATGTCTCATATCTTGCTCAATGCGTGCCACAACAAAATCAACACTATGTTGTCTTGTACCTCAAATACATGCATATGATATACCAAGCCACTTTGGGCTCCTCTCTCAATCAATAGTGATCCACAATGCAGCTAGAAAGACTGCTCTTTAAGTAGTATCTAACACCCTCAATTTTCTAGCTATCGCATTGAGATCAAACTCTGTCTTAGCCGAGGAACATAGCACACATGTTTTAGCATATAATATGCACCACTACATAATGACAAGCAAACATCTCCTACACGTGCAATGTCAAATGCTGAACCATCATGCAAGTGCTCATAACCAAACCTCCCACCAGAGAAAGTGCTAAACCACTCATGATGTGGTGTGACAGGGAAAATTGCATCCTCATCTAGCAACCAACGTGGAGAAGTTCCACGTCTTGAGGACATGTAAATAGGAGGAATGCTAAAGGTAAACATGAAATCACCATCAGTGGCATATAAAGTGACCACTAGGATGTGTCAAAACCTCATCTACACCATGTATACATCTCTGTTGTTGCCCTATATGTCTGAAATAGCAATGCCTAATGTGCCCAATGTGACCACAACACCAACAATGCAAGGATTGATAACTATGAGACCGTCGTCTCTCATGAGTCATCACTATCATTTCTAAAGTATCACACATGTTTGTTATATGGATGCCAAGAAACCAAAGCTATGGCAAGAAGTCATGGGAGAAATCTGTCAAAGTCTCCCCTATAAACTGAGAAAAAATCTCAACCATAAACCATACCAAAATGGTACCAAACTAAAGAGATCACTAGACCATTACACGATCATAACCATGATCAATTTCATCAAAATCGATGTTGGCATATGTGTAAAGCAGCTCTACATACTACAGGCATAAGCTACATCACTAAATCAAGTGAGCAAAATTTGGGACAAACAGCTCAATGAAACGTAAAGCTCATAACCATATATGCAAGTAGTGAGCAAAAATTCTCAAAACACATCCCACAAGAAATTTTTGGCAAGAATCTGCTACATTGTAAAAATGTGTAGCCTACCTGCAAAGTCTATGATTGCTTGGAATCTGTAGCCACACGAGAATATGCAACACTCCTATGAGAGTGGATATAAGAGCACTAATTCTGTGTCCAAATTGAGAAAACCTGTCAAAGCGAGAGTAAAAATTCATTCATTGTCAAAGTGGGAGTCACACTCAACTACTTAACCATCTTAGAGTAAATTGTATAGATACACACAAAGCATGCAAGAATCGGGGAAAAATTTGGCAGAGTTTCCCTTGAATCTTGAACAAAATCTCAAATATCTCACCAAAATTGCATAAAGCATGAACGGACACTTGGTGTCTTAGTAAACAAATCCACATATGGTATACATAACTTGAAAATGCTTGGCAAACCAGCTCACTCCTAAACGAGCAGCTCTATGGACAATTATACCCATCCAAAAACCCTATAACTTGTGATTCTATCACCAATGAGCTGTAGTTAGATCATGCTATATCCACGTATGCATACATAGCATAAAACAACACAAAACCATGCTTGAACTACTCTCTGGAGTGACCCACATAGTCATACATGAGAAGCAAGTGGACCTACGCTCTCTCTAGGCCTAGAGAGTTCAAGTCAAGTACGACCACCGAAGCGTCGCCGTCGCATGCAAAATGGAAAGACAATTGAGGTAGACTCTTCTCGCTCAGTCTGTTTTGAATCCAATATGGAGGATTATGTGGAATTCAACAAGAGGTATATGCCTATGGTGAAGGTGTCACCTTGTCAACACTTAAGGCATGCAACTCTAGTGGTCAAACCCTTGCCCTACACCCAACATGGATAATAACAATAGGCTAGAAGTCTTTCTTTTTTGTTTCTTGCAACACATGCATGTAAATGTGTACATTGATAGGAAGATATTGTACTAGCAAAAGATTGTTTTCCTATTTTAAGCAGAGATGCTTGATGAGATCCTTAGATCCCCATGTCCCATCATCTTGCCCATTCTTGATTACTACCACTCTTTTGATGTAAGCATCTCTATTCCATTCTATCCTTGCGCTCTAGTTAGCTCCTACTCAAGTTCTCCACCCATGTATAAACCTTTATGAATCGCTAAGTCATTCCAAAAAAGAGAAAAGAAGTTTGTAATTGTTTGCTCATTGATTTACTACCATGGCAAGTGTCTCTTTTCCCACATTCAGGAAGAAGGGAGAAGACATCACCACCGATTTTCTGGATAACTTTGACATCGCTTATGTGGTTTCCAACAAGGATGACGATGCCTCACGGCCATGAATCTTTCCTCTACTGATGAAGGTAGATGCCAAGTCTTGGTGCACTGATTTGCCCCAAGCTACCAAGGATGCATGGACTTACTACGTGCTGCATTCGTGAAGAGGTTTGGTGGAGGCACAACCTCATAAAAGTTATGGCAGATGCTGACAGAGTTAAAGCAGGGAGGTATGCTAGAGTATGCCACTTACGAATACAAGTTTGTGGATTTGTGGGAGCAATGGGTTGCCTCACTGGAGAAAGGTGAAGGACCATTTCATTGAGTGTTTAATTTCCTAAAGAAGGACCGTTTCATTGGTGGGATGTGGTCGCCTCTTAAAGAGAAGGTGAAGGGGAGATTTTCTGCAATGTATGAGTTGGCAGTGGAAGTAGCCCACTTAAACACAAGAAGTTTCACATGCAAGCAAGATTCAATGAGCCAAAGGAATCAAGCTCAGTCCGACTAGCCCCAGTAACTGCAACATCCACTCAAAGAACCCAATCATCACAAGAGGCATCAGAAGAGCAGCAAGACCTGGTGAGTCGCATCACTACTCAACTTGAGACTCTATCTATGCATTTGGTGCAACAAGGGCATGCACACAACCACAATCAAGAGCAAGGGAGAGGACAATGAAGGAAAAACCAAGAATACCACTGCTACAATTGTGGGGAGGATGACCATGGCATGTATTACTGCCCACACCCAAGGAGGCAGAATTTCAACAAAAGAGCAAGACAAAACCAGATTTCACCACCAAGAGTAATATCAACACCACCAAGGGCACCACACCAAGCACCACCCATGAAAATCCTACAACAACCCATTCAACCACATCCACCACCACCACCACCAATCGGCAACAACCAGGCAGTAAGTGTCATCAATCTTGAGGTAAGGGAAAGGTGGAATTGGAGGAGGATATCAAGGGAGTGGCCAAAGGTAAGACCAAGGTTAAAGGACTAGATGCCATGGGGGTAAAGCACGCTAGGCATGGTGAATCTTCCCAAAAGGAAGAAAATATAAAAACTAAAGGGGAATCTAGCAAAAAGCCATCCAAGTCACGACGTAAAATTGACATTATAGATTTCTCTTGGGTGAATGTTCTAAACCATACGATTTGGTTCAAGATGTTTTTGTGTAGAGCCCAAAAGTCATATGGCCCTAATTACTCCACCTAGAACCTAGGGTGAGGAGAAAATGGACAAATATGGTTAGCACGAGATTACCAAAGCCAAAGATAGCTGGGGCTATCTCTAGGAGGAATTTAGATGACATACTAGCCGTGATGGATGCTCACTTCAAAGGGCAGCACATCTCCAATATCTACATCGATGGTGGTGCACAAGTATGCATCATGAGTGAAAAAATGATAAACCGTTTGGGTTTAGAGGTGAGTAAGCCAGCACCATGCCGAGCCAAAATGGAAAATAATGTAAAAGTTCAATGTGTTGGTGTTATAAATGCAGTTAGGATAAATGCGTTCAACACCGAAGTGGACATTTTTGTCATGCCGCACAAGGGGGAGGTCTATCCTATCATTCTAGGTAGGCCTTGGCTTGTGGCTATGAGAGATAAGCAAGACTGGTACTCCACCATAACCCAAATGAAGGATGCAAAAGGGAAGCCAATACTTTATGACACGATGATAGGTCGGCAACGCGACATGGATCTAGAAACCTCTGGGATGAGTTTTCTAGTAGTGATTATTCAACTACTTCAGCGGAGAAGTCAACAGTGAGACTGAAGAAAGTGATAGTAGCATTGAGGTGATCGGGGTCATTCTCAAGGACCCTAAGAGGATGGAGCAACATTATGCATCATCATCAAACCAAGGGGAGACACCAGGTATACAACCTCTGGTAGAATCAAGTAAGCTACATCAAATGCTTTCTAATGAGTTGTGTGGGAAGGAGTTTGAAGATTATATTTTGATGCTAAGTAATTTTACCACATTGTCCATTGATGAATATGATAAAATCATTGGCATCGTAGTAGTTCAACATCATATTAAGCTCAAGGAGGGAAGTAAACCTGTAGTGCAAAAGCTCAGGCAGCTAGGAGCTATTTAACATGTAACATTTAATGGCCTAATAACTTGTGTGTAGCGGAAATGAGCATGAACATAGTGGGCATTTCATTAGAATAGATTCCTAATGAGAATTACAAGAGTGCTTGGGTGGAGAGAGCAACAAAAAGCATAACACCTAGTTAGATAGCATCGACAATACTTTCAAAAGAGAGAGAAATTAAGCTAATGACAACAGTTGAGGACCAGATTTGCATGGAGCCGGTCCCCCCTCCAAAAGGCTTTGTGTTATGGTTTCTCCCATCAAGAGAGACATTGTACAATACAATTATTTGTGTTCCTTCAAGACTAGCTAGTGCAATGAAGATGAAAGCTTCATGCACTAAGTAAAACACTTAGCAAACACAAGTTGAATTATCCCCATTCTCAGACCCAAGACCTCACACACCTTCGAAGATGGTGAGAGCTAGCAGGGTATGAGAGTAGATTGAGAGGAAGGAGTATCTTATGAGAAAGATGTACATCTCCTCACATAATCACTCATATTAGCATAGCTTAGCCTAGTAATTATCTTGGTAGAGGAGATGAGTATGCATTGAAGCTTGGCTCTTGGTTGGATTTGCATCCACATGCCAAGAGTGTGTTGATGTAGGCTTCTATCTCACAAGCTTGGAGTAGGTGATGAGCTCTCCATTAAAGCTTGGGAAGAGATAGTCTTCTCTTTCTTCACACATGAGATTGTGTGAGTGTGTGTGTGATAATGCCTTGCAAAAATCAGCCCCCCTCTCTCTCTTGGGCGAGCCCTCTTGCTATTTGCTCCTTCTGAGCACTCATTGGCTCTCCCCAAGTCAAGCCAATGACTATTAAGCAGCATAAGTGATAGCCTTCTGACATGTGTTCTCCTTTCCCCTTCTGTGAGAGCTTTAGGTAATTAAATAATTAAACTGAACTATCATTGGACCCCTTTGCCTCCTAGACAATAGGAATCAGGCAAGCCATTGGGCTCCTGAATGCTCATTAGACCCCTTGTGAGACTGCCCAATAGTCTTCTAGGAGACTTAATTCTCATTGTTTTCTTTTATTAAATGTTTTTAAATTAATTAAACTAGATTTACTCTAGATTAATTCTCATTGGTCCACCTCAAGGGTCATCCAATAGAAATTGGGCACACCTTGTGGGCATCTAGCCTAGGGAGCTGACATGTGTCCCTCATTCCCTTTGTGTAAAGGGAGCCTCTGTGTGTGTGTGTGAGTGTGAGTGTGTGTGTGTGTGTGTGTGTGTGTGTGTGTGGATTTCTCTCTCATCCCCTAGAAGAAGGGCTCGCCCCCTCCCATGTAGGGATATGTGTTGACTTTGGAGAGCACACAAAGCATCCAATTTTCCCTAAGCTTTAACCCTTTGAACACAACCTTTGAATTTTGGAACCTTAGCATTTTGGAAGTCTTAATGGGATGAACCTTAGGGTCTTTTTAGCCCATTGTTACACATGGATATTTTGCAGATGGCCCCCCCTTTGGATCCCTATTTTCCCTCCTTTGGATCCCTACTGTGGCCGATCAGCTAGCTTAACCAATATTCTAGCCTTTTCTCCCTTGGCACTTCCCCACATTAAATGATCAGTTTAATATGAGAAAATAATTTAGGAGAATTAGATATTGATTATTATGACATAACAAGAGGCCTTGCTCAAAGAGGTAAGGAAACTACTAGAAGCAGGTTTCATCTATTCTATTGAAGACTTAGAGTGGGTTTCTCCAGTGGTAGTCACACCAAACAAGAATGGCACGTGGAGGGTTTGTGTTGATTACAAACCCCTTAATGCAGCCACAAAGAGGGACCATTTTCCTCTTCCTTTTCAAGATGAAATTCTCATAATGAGGTAGCAAGACATGAGTGCTACACGGTATATGATGTCTACTCATGCTACTTCCAGATTAGCATCATTGAAGGAGATCAAAAGAAGACAACCTTCATCACACCATGGGATGTTTTTCTTACAAAGTTATGCCTTTTGGTCTCACTAATGCTCCAGCTACTTTTCAGTGCTATGTGACATTTGTTTTTCAGCCATTCTTTGGAAAACCAATCCGTGTTTTTATTGATGACTTTTGACTTTTGTATCTATAGCTCCCGCTCTCTTCATCTGGAGAAAGTTTATGAAGTTCTAGCTAGGGTGCAAGCTTTGGGTGGCCAACTCAACGTGGAGAAATGCCACATTGGTGAAATCAAGGCTACTCTTCTTGGCCATGTGATCTCTGCCAAGGGCATTGAAGCTGACCCAAGCAAGGTTCAAGCCTTGGTGGCTTTGACCTCTCCCACCACAACAAAGCAATTGGTCTCTTTTCTTCAAAAGGTGAGGTATTTGAGTAGGTTCATTCACTAGCTCTCTCAAGTGGTTCTCCCTTTACAACAAGCTACCCATCAAGAGATCTTCACTTGGAGTGAAGAAAATGAACATCAATTCAATGAGGTAAAACAAATTCTAGCCTCACTTCCCACCATTGCACCGCCAAAGTGGGACGAGTCGTTTTATGTAAACCTTGGTGTGGGCAATGACACACTTGGGGTGGTATTTATGCAAAAGGATCCTCAAAATTCTTTCATGCATCCTTTCTACTTCTCTAGTCGCATGATGACTTCCATCAGAAAAGGGATACACAAAAGTGGAGCACATGATGCTTGCATTAATGTTTGCTACCACCAAATTTTTCTCTTATTTATTATTTAGACTATTCATAATCTTAACAATGGAAGAAGTATTTCCTTATGTAATGTAACACATGGATGTCTCTTCTAGGATTTCCAAATGGCTCACAAGGTTGCAAGAGTTTGACTACACAATGCAAGTGGAGAGCTCCCCAAGAGCCAGTCTAGGAGGCATTCTCACTCATCAACACTATGAAAAGAAGTTGATCAAGACAAGTGACAAGGAAGTAACACTTGTGTCGGAAGTCCCTAAGATAGAGAGGGCTCACGGGAATAAGCATGTTAACTTGTCATGCTTTTTGGTGTCCCGGACAATGCTAGTAAGAGGTGCTTGTTAGCATCTATTCAAAACCAAAGAGCAAGTGAAGTTTGAAATTTTAATAACCATAAGATATATTTTTTGTTCCCTCCTATATGGGGTGTGGACTCTGTTTTCGGTTACGACGACGACGTGGGGTGTGGCCTTTGTTCTCTTTCTCTCTCTCTCTCTCTCTCTCTCTCTCTCTCTCTACGGCGCAGACTCCCTCTCTGTCTCACTCTCAGACCAGTTTACAGTTTGCCCTGTTCCTACTCCCTCCTTCCCTCCCTCCCTCTCTCTCTCTCTCTCTCTCTCTCTCTCTCTCTCTCTCTCTCTCTCTCTTTGATGCGCAACAAATTCTTGGATTTGACAAATACGATGTGCATTCTTTGATGTGGGCCAAAAATGCAAAGCAACGAAGAGGCCAAGGAGGCGTAGCATGTATGACCAAAAAGGGTTTAAAAGATGTTTCCATTGTCAAAGAAGATAAGTATAAACGCTACTTATGGCTGAAAATCAGCCCACCAAATGGTTAAGTCGTGTTTGTGGCCAGTTGCTACATTCCTCACTATGACTCTAACTTTTATGCTTGCTTGAATATGGATAGAGATCAGCCCTTTGTTGAACTAGAGGAAGACATTGCTCATTACAAGGATCAAGGTGAAGTCATTGTTTTTGGAGACATGAATGCTCGCACAAATATGCTACAACACGACACACAACAAGTAGACATGCCACATGTCTCAAGAAGAATGGATGACTCATACATGTATAATCGAAGTTCTAATGATGCAAAAGAAGTGGATCACTATGGAAAGTCACTTCTACATATGTGCAATAGTACCGGAATGCTCATTGCAAATGGTGTATCTCTATGGCAAGGCACCAATGACTTTACATGTAGAAAGCACAACGGTGCTAGCGTGATTGACTATATGTTGTTCTCGGAAGCCACTCTAGAATGCATACAAAGCTTTACACTTGGTGAATGGAATCCGGAATCGGATCATAGGATGTTATGTATTGACCTCAAGTGTGGTAAACGGCCCGAGCATGTAGCCTCCAATCATGATGTGAATCATTTGTACCTACGTCTAGACTTCAAACGAGCACTTATATATGCTGATATGGTGGACCAAATGTTAAGCATGATAGAGCATCAAGAGAGCCCAACATTAGAATGCAAGTGGAAAGTTTTCAAAGAAGTAATTTTCTCTTGTGCGAAGGAATGCTTTTCGGTGAAACACATGTCTTGCAAAAGGTCTAAGAAGGGTAGCACCAAGAAGAAATGGTTTGACATGGAATGTAGTCAATCCCGAAAACACTTGCTAAGATTGGATGCAATCAAAGACAAGGAAGTTTACTTGGAATTTTCACACACATACAAAGCACTTGTTCAAAAGAAGAGGAGAAGGTGGGAAGTCGAAAAACAACTTCTTTTAGCACAAGAGAAAGCACATGCATGTGGCAAGTTTTGGCAAAATCTAAAAGGTAAGCGCGTTGAGAGCTTTGGTGACTTGACTCTTGAGGATATGTATATGCATTGTAAGAATCTCTATGAGCAACCCAATGTTGATAAGATGGAGTGTTGTAGCTCCCTTCCGTTTATGTCTCCCTTCTTTACCATTGAAGATGTATGCCGCGCGCTTGAGAAACTTGCTACTCGTAAGGCAGGTTGCCTTCAAGGTGTCAAGGCTGAAATGATTAAATGGACAAGCAAGAAAACACGATATTGGATATGCGATATGTTTAACCTTGCACTTCAGTATGGCATGCCTCATGATTGGAGTGCAAATTGGATCAAACCTTTGCACAAAGGAGGAGATGTAAACAATGTGAACAACTATCGCACTATAATGGTTGGTTCTTTAATGGCAAAGTTATTTGGATGTATCATGGAGATGAAGATAAGTGAATGGGCTGAAAAGAATGGCAAACGTGCACTTGGCCAAGCAGGTTTTCGAAAGCATCATAGCACTATTGATCACCTTGTCACTCTTCGAGTTCTTATGGAAGCGTCTCGATTGAAAGGAAAAAAGTTGTATTGTTGCTTTGTGGATTTCAAGAAAGCTTTTGACATGGTACCGCGAGGAAATCTTTGGAGACGTATGCAAAGCCTTCAAGTGCCGAGAGAATTTATGCATGCAGTCTTTCGCATCTACCAAAAAGTGATATGTCGATTACGTATGGGAGATGGAATTTCAGAATTTTTTGCAAGCACTATTGGTGTCAAACAAGGATGCCCACTTTCCCCAACCCTCTTTGGGCTACTCATTGATGAATTGGAATGCATGGTTCTTGACTTTATGCAGCAAGAAGGCATAGAAGAGGTTAAGATTGGAAATGCGGTGATCATGCTTTTGCTTTATGCCGATGATGTAGTGCTCTTGGCACATACCTTAGAAGATGCACAAAAGCTTATGAGTGTCTTGGAACGCTTTTGCCTACATAGCGGGCTGATCGTGAATGGATCCAAAACCAAGGTTATGCTTGTAAAGACCCTCAATGATGAAAATCCATGCATTGTATATAACAATGAGAAACTTGAAGTGGTAGATCACTTCAAGTACCTTGGCCTTGAGGTTCCATCCAATCATAAATGGAAGGATTGTGCAATGCGTCGCTTGGAAGCTGGAAAGAGGGCCTATTATGCATTTGAGAACATGTGCAATGCAGGAGAGATCAAGTGTTGGGCTCTCAAAAAGTACCTCTTTGACACATTGGTGACACCGGTGCTTCTTTATGGAGTGGAGGTGTGGGGTGGAAGCATTGGGAAGTCTACTTGGAAAGAGTTTGAGAATGTCCAAAAGCGTTTTCTCACCAACTTTCTCCAAGTCAAGACACAAACACCCTACATGCTCTTACTTCTTGAGTCCGGATTGCTTCCCATTGAGGTCTTGGGCATGCAAAGGGTTGTGGAGTACATGCGTAAGACACAACGTAGCCCTTTGCATCGACTTTCTAGAATCGCATATGAAGCAAGTCAAATGGTTCAAAAGACATGCAAGAGCAAAATACTAAGTTCGGGGTGGATTCTTGATATCAAGAAATGGTTTGGAAGATGGGATGCATGTCACTTGGTCAAGGATGCGTCGATCGACTCCCAAGTTAATGAGGCCTTCTTACAACGCCAATGTATCACGGCTTGGGAGAAATCCGGAGGTTCTCGCTTCAGCCATTACACCACACACGTTGCCCCAAACTACAAATCTCTCTTCTTCTCGGAACGAGGTAACCGAACCCATTCCTACATCCTTGAGCCCATCCCGTTGAGTGCGATCCGCACCATTGCCTCCATTCGTCTTAGCGCCCATTCTCTACGCTGCGAGACAGGATGTTGGGGCACTGGCGAGGAGTGTCATCGACTTTGCACCTTATGTCCTCGTCAAGTGCAAGAGAGTGAGCACCACACACTACTTGAGTGCTCAGCTTTTGACCACATTAGGTCCTCTTTTTCCCATATATTCAACCATGATCTCTCCCTATATACCTTCCTCTCCCAACCACGATGTGGACTCTCTATTGCGACGCTCATTTCAGCCATTTTTGAGCATCGAGAGTCACTTATGAACTCCACTCACACCACGTGACATGTTCATTTGGTCCCATAGGTCATATTTGACCTCCCAGGACGATAATAGAACTATCTATCTATCCCTCTCTCTCTCTCTCTCTCTCTCTCTCTCTCTCTCTCTCTCTCTCTCTCTCTCTCTCTCTCTCTCTCTCTCTCCCCCCCCCCCCTCTCTCTCGCATTGCTTCTTGCCTCGAAGTTGAGTTGTCAAAGCTTAGCAGACTTGCAGATATGGAAAACCAGCAGACAACATTATTGCCACTAGAAATGGAGGCAGAAGGGAGCCATTACTGGAAATGAATCACAACTACCAGCATCCAGCTCTTTCTATTATCAGGAAATATGAGACAGAAACAAAGCTTAAACAGCGGGAGCACCGACAGATGACAACTAAACGAGGACATCATGCCGTCGACGATGAGGAGAAAAGGAAAATCTCCTTCGAGATTGTGAAAGCTTTCAAGAGCAGGACTGAAGGTCTCAACAAAGAAGCAAAGTGCGAAATCGGGAATCTTGTTGCTCAACATCCGCTTGTTCGGGCAATCCGTGATCAGTCTTTATAGGAGGAGGCTGCTGTGCAGAGTGCAATTGTCTCCAATGTCCGCAACACACTAGCTATCGTCAAGCAGCCAGATTCTAACGATGAGCTGTTTTTGAAGAATGCAGCATTGCAGATGATGATAAATTCAAAGGAAAACATGCCTATTGCCAAATTCTCCAGGGTCCTAAAAGTCAACCGTCGCAGCTTGTTCAAAGCAAAATCATGGCAGGTGAAGTCTGGTGTCAATGCTCGACTGTTTTCATTGGCTGAATGTCACAAGCAACACCGTCATAGCCTTATCACAGATGAAATTAAGGAATTGGTCTACACATTTGGGACAGAGGAGACTCGTGTTTCACCCAACAAGAAGGATGTTTGTCGAAAGAGAGTGGGAAGGAAAAGCTACATAAAACACCCTGTGCACCTCCTAGATGAGTCTCAGGTGATCAATGACATACTTGCGC
Organism: Adiantum capillus-veneris; assembly: GCF_014529385.1. Classification (NCBI taxonomy): domain Eukaryota; kingdom Viridiplantae; phylum Streptophyta; class Polypodiopsida; order Polypodiales; family Pteridaceae; genus Adiantum; species Adiantum capillus-veneris. Next base: position 35,943,662 of record NC_140937.1, on the reverse strand, counting down.
CATAACTTATGCATTCTAGCATGCTAGTAATCTACCTAGCATACAGAGCATGCTAGTTATCACAATATGTTATGCTATGTATGCCGTGCTAGTTAGCATAGTCTCACTCCTAGTATGCTGGGTATGCTGTTTAGCATGATAAGTATGCTGTCTAGCACAATATGTATGCTACTATAACACCCTTTATGGTAGTTAGCATACCTATTATTCTAACTAGCATGCTCTGTATGTTCTTTGACACAATGAGTATGCTAGCTACCTTTCGTAGTATGCTAACTAGCATAATGGGTAAGCTGGTTTATGGTATATGCTAGTTAGCATTCCTGTATGGTGGGTATGGTGTTCAACATAAATCTTCTGCTAGTTAGCATGCCTAGTGATCTTGAGGACTACGCTGGTTAGCACAATATATATGCTACTTTAACACCTTTTATGCTAGTGTGTTGGCTATGCTATTCAACATAACAAGTGTGCTGGCTAACAAAATATGTATGCTAGTTAGCATACCTTCTATTCTTCTTAGCACACTTTGTGTGGTTAACCATGACTCATATGTTAAACTACACACTGATTTTGCTTGTTATCACAGCTAGTATGCTAGTTAGCATACTCAGCTGTGCTAACTAGCAATATAGCATGCTAGTAAGCATACTCAGCTAGCTAACTAGCATGCTGAGTATGCTAGTTAGCACAGCTAAGAATGGTAAGTAGCATAACGAGTAAGCTGGTTTATGATAGTATGCTAGTTAGCATATTCAGCTATGGTAACTAGCATACTCAGCATGCTAGTTATCATAATGGGTAAGCTGATTTATGCTAGTTAGCATTCGTAGTGTGCTGGATATGCTGTTCAACATAATAAGTGTGCTGGTTATCCCAATTAGCATGCTAGTTAGCATACCTTCTATTCTTCTTAGCACACATTCATGTGGCTAACAATGACTCATATGCTAAATTACACACTGATTATGCTTGTAAGCATAGCTAGTATACTAGTTAGCATATTCAGCTATGCTAACTAGCATACTCAGCATGCTACCTAGCATGCTGATGAGTATGCCTCGTATGCTAAACTACACACTGATTGTGCTTGTTAGCATAGCTAGTATGCTAGTTAGCATACTCAGCATGCTAACTAGCATGCTGATGAGTATGCTAGCTAGTATGCTAATGAGTATGCTAGTTAGCACAGCTAGTATGCTAACTCAGCATGCTAGTTAGCATACTCAGTATGCTGATGAGTATACTCAGCATGCTGATGAGTATGCCTCGTATGCTACATTACACACTGATTGTGCTTGTTAGCATAGCTAGTATTCTAGTTAGCATACTCATCTATGCTAGTTAGCATACTCAACTATGCTAGTTAGCATACTCAGCATGTTAACTAGCATGCTTAGTATACAATGTTATACCCAGTTACATGCATGTTAGGACCATACAATGTGATGTTTAACACACCAATTTGTATCTATGGTGGATGTATTAAGTAGAAATGCGTATAGTCCTGTTTGGATTATTTCTCCTAGTAAACATATTGATCAAATATGGATATTGCAGGTTGAGCTCTTTCAAAAATTCAAACAAAAACATCCAGATTGCAAGATTGGCATGAGGATGTTTGAGATGTTAAAGCCATTCTTTTGCAGGAGGCTGAAGGATAGGTACACATGCTGTTGCGAATACCATGTGCAGATGACCTTTTTGAAAGACGCACTGAACCACATGCGTTCTCGTGCTTTTGGGCTGCATGATACATGTTGCAACTGTGTATGCAATATCTGTGCTACAGGCAAGAACATTAGCAGCGGCTGCCTGGATTCACATCACACGTTCAAAGGTGTCACACAGATGTGGGAGTCCGTTCTCTGTCCAAAGCCAGCAGATGCAGTTTTCCATAGAAGGGAATGCCTGATGGGAGACTGTAAGATATTTGGAGTAAAGAAGTTAGAATTATGTTGCTTAGAAACAGCAAAGCCAGGTAAGAGTATTAATGTGAAAGTATTTGCGTATGTAGAAGCAAAAGACAGGCATGGAAACAGTAAGAAAAGAAAAGATCTTTTGCATAAAGAAATGCAGTGCTGGGAGTTTCTTCGACTGTTGCAGACCAAGTTGAAGCTCTTCATCACTCATAACTATGTGGCACGATGGCAGGGACAACAATTTAAGGATTGTATACTTCGCTTTCTGGATGATGTCATTGTCTCAGTTGTTGACTTTGCTGAAAATTACGCCTTCAAGGAGCAAAATGAGATTCAGTCAATGCATTGGCACTCTAGTCAAGTAACTATTTTTGTACACATAACGTACTACCGCAAGGCAGGGGCGGTAGTCAAAACAATCCACTTCTTCATATCAAATGATAGGGTCCATGACACTCTGTTTGTGCAACATTGCTTCATGCTACACTGTGACTGGTTACAACAAGAGGGTGTCACTTGTAAACAACATTGGGTGTGGTCAGATGGTGCGGCCTTGCAATTCAAGGGAGCCAGGCCTTTCTATTTTGTTGCAAGATATGGTGGACTCACAGGGATTGGGATGAGCTGGTTCTTCTTTGGATCAGGGCATGGCAAGGGCGAGCATGAGGTGCAGGAGCAGTTGTGACAAGAACCTTGACCTATGAAAAACTAAAACCTAATGGAGCTATATTGCAGTGTACAGCAAATGTGGTTGCTTATTTCCAGGCCAACCTATCGCATGGAGCACCTGCATCATATCCTTCAAAAGAAAGGGAATGTGCTCATGTGTTCTGGGAGGTTAAAGAGGGAGATGTTAACAGGGAAGTTAAGTGGAATTGTGCCACTGTGGCAAAAACTCGCTCTTTGCATGCTATTCATGGTCACAACCCGCAGGATCCAACTTCCCTTGCAACAAGAAAGTTGGCATGCTTCTGTGATGCATGCATGAATGGAAGGTGGAATCGCTGCATCAATAAAGCTCACGTGGAGGCTTGGGATTATCAGATTCTGCAGCCATTACTTGAGCAAACAGATGAAGTTTCGACAGAGGAAGTCGTTGGCTATGATGACTTCACATACGAAGGTCATCATGATGTGTCTATGTTCTGGAGACACATTTGCTGTAAATCTAGATGCTTTAACCAACGTCGAAGATGTGGATTTCTGTCTGGTCAAGTGTGTTGCAGAAAAGGAGAAGGTGGAGAAGGGGTACATTGATGAATGGAGCAATGTAATTGATAGAGGCTCATATGTTGTGCAAGGACTGTATTACAAGCAATTGGATGCATACACCTTCAAGCTAGACCACAAGCAGCCTATCGTCCACCTACTTTCACATATGGTGCGATGTATCAAAATACCCATGGAGCACGTCCCAAGGAGAAGGCAGGTGTACACAATCACTCTAGAAAGCTATGAAGCAATCTGTAATAGCATGCCCTTCAGCTTTTAAGTTGTATCCACTGGATTTTCTATATAGCACTTTGCTGTAAGGGTATGCAGTTTTATTATAAAGTTAGTCAGCATGCTAACTATCAAACTGTTTACATTAATTGCCAGCATGCTAACTATCAAACTGTTTACATCTTGTGATAGCATGCTAACTATCAAACTGTTTACATTAATTTCCAGCATCAAATTATTTACATAGGGTTCAATTTTACAATGACAGTCACTGCCCCAAAAACCCTTAAGGCCTCCTCAGAGGGCGCTTGTAGTGAGCGGGCAGTCCTCGCTGTTTGTCTTCTTCCTGCTGCCTCTTTTATTTTCTCTCTGCTTCCTCCTCTGCTTCTAGGTTGGCACTATGCTGCTCACTTTCTCTTCTTTCCCTCTCCAGCTTTTCTTTCTCTCTTTCTGCTTCTAGGTCAGCTTCCCGCTGTTTGCGACGAATTTCTTCCAGTCTTTTAGCCTCTATACCCCTCTTTTGAATGTCAAGCAAACGTTTGACGACTGCATCAAAAAACTCATCTGAGCCTGTCTCAAACACATTATCAGCAACATATGCTTTCCGATCATCCATTTGGAGCCAAAGAAAAAGCCAGGACTTCAAAGTTTCTATAAGGAACTTTTCCCTCTGCTCAGCACTCTGGTGCTCTAGACTGGGAGTAACAAGCCAAGTTTGTGGTGGGTTCTGAAACACTTTGTAGAATCTATTATCGATTATAAGTGTGTTTTGGGTGTTGTATCCCGGAGTGTGTTTCCAGAACAAGGATAAGTCTTTCATAAACACAGGTTTTCTCTGGATCTGCCAGGATTGCTTTGTACAGTGCGCTTGAGCAAAAAACCCAGTAATCTTTGGCACCTGCTCTTTAAAAACAGTACGGCAAATACTCATGACTTTACTATTGAGGCTTGTGCTCCATATAAACACATTAAAGAACTGCATGCACCAGTCCAAAAAAATGGTTGTCCTTGCGACAGAACACCTGCTTATCAAGTACATCGTATTTCAGCATTTCATCTGCATATGCCGGGGGCTTTTCACCAAAACGAGGCTCTACCACTGCCACCAAAAGACCGTTCAGGTCCAGCACCAGAGCCATTTTTTCATCACATAAACGCTTAGGCACCCATATTAGGTCTGGTAGAGGATACCATTCAGCAAAAATAACCGGCCCACTTGAGTGCACATAATTTAGGCGCTCAATAATACTACGGGCAAGCTGTGAATATCGTTCAAGGTGTTTTTCAATCTCCATTTTCTGTCTCCTTAAATGCCTGGCTTTGTGGACTCGCCATCTCCGTAATTTTGGCCATTGCATGGCCGCAGTTGCATCATGCATGATGATTAATGTCTATTTCTCTTCCTCTGCAGGGAAACCGCGGTACGAAATGAACAAGTTTAAAAAAGAAAAACTGCAAAAATTACAATGAACTATTACAATGAACTGCTGCTCAGATTTATATTGCAAAAAAATACATTTTCATTGGAAAACAGAATGCATGTCAGTTACAATACGCATTTGGGTTTCAAAATGGTCTAGCATATACAGTGAAGGGCACAACCGGGTAGGGAGCAATAAGTCTTAACACAATTTTTTGCAAGCTCTTGAGCAGGTGGCTTTCTTTTCACCTTTGGAGCTTTCAGCCTTGTCCGAACCACAGGCTGTGCTTGCAATGTCTTCGGGTACCTCTTCAAGGCCAACTTTTCTTTTCAGCTGAGCTTTACGCAAAAAACCCTCGAGAGGGCTGTTGTCACCAACTTCTTGCTCATCTTCTATGTTGTCATTCTTCAAAGTTTCCCCTGAGCCAATAGCCATTGTTTGCTGAGAAGCTTATGCTTTGTCAGTTGCAGCAGGCATCGCTGGCACACGGGGCACACGAGGAGCCATGAAAAAAAAATCATCTTCTTTTTCATCTTCTGAGTTCCTGCTCACATCACCGCCTTCCTCCGTTGTTTTCATGCTTTCATTTGGCATCTGCTGGGAGCCCTCATCCACCCCTTCACTCCTTGCATCCAGCTCAACACCCTTCTCCGTCGAAGGGTTCTCACCTATATCCAGCTCATCACTCTCCTCGATCGAAAGGTCCTCCATTACAGCCTTTCCCTTGCCCTTCGTGTCATGCACACTGCCCACATCACGGAGGGACTACCCTAGGCCTGCAACAAAAAACGTGGATTAAGACTCATATAAGCATGTCATGTATGCTAGAAAATGTTTGATATGTTTGTGACTATGTGTGCGGCCTGCCATACATTGGAATCCATTATACTGACAAGCCCAGTATGCTAATTCGAATTTCTGAGTATGCTAACTAGCATATCCAATATGCTAGTTTGCATCTGGAGATGGTAGCTTAGTTACTAGATTTGCCATTATGACAAACTTACTCTAGTCTGTACACTGAGCACAAGTATGCTAATTAGCATAAAAGATATGCTAATTAGCATACTGGGTATACTAATGAGAATATTGGGTATGCTAATTAGCATACTGGGTATACTAATGAGCATATTGGGTATGCTAATTAGCATACTGGATATGCTAATAAGCATACTGGGATTGCTGGTAGCTAGCATACAAGGACTATCTTCAGTATGCTAATTAGCATACCCAGTATGCTATTTAGTATTCCCAGTATGCTAATTAGCATATCTTTTATGCTAATTAGCATATCCAATATGCTAATAAGCATATCCACTATGCTAATCAGCATACTCAGTACGTGAATCAGCATACCCAGTATGCTAATGAGCATTCCCACTATGCTAATTAGCATACCCAGTATGCTATTTAGCATATCCAGTATGCTAATTAGCATATCCAATATGCTAATAAGCATATCTAGTATGCTAATCAACATACCCAGTACGCTAATCAGCATACCCAGTATGCTAATCAACATATACAATTTTCTAGTTAGCATTTGGATATGGTAGTTAACTTACTAGATATACTAATATGCCAAACTTACTCTAATCTGTTCACTGAGCACAGGGTATGCTAATTAGCATACAAGGTCTGCTAATTAGCATATCCAGTTAGCACACTCAATATTCTCATTGGGTATGCTAATTAGCATATCCAATATGCTAATAAGTATATCCAGTATGATAATCAGCATACCGAGTACGCTAATCAGCATACCCAGTATGCTAATCAGCATATACAGTTTGCTAGTTAGCATTTGGATATGGTAGTTAACTTAATAGATATGCTAATATGCCAAACTTACTCTAATCTGTTCACTGAGCACAGGGTATGCTAATTAGCATACAAGGTCTGCTAATTAGCATATCCAATTAGCACACTCAATATTCTCATTGGGTGTGCTGATTAGCATACTGGGTATGCTAATTAGTATGCTAATTAGCATACCCAGTATGCTAATCAACAGTATACTAATTAATATACCCAGTATGCTAATCAGCATACTGGGCATGCTAATCAGCATACCCAGTATGCTAATTGGCATACAAGATATGCTAATTAGCATATCCAATTAACACACTAAATATTCTAATTAACACATTGGGTATGATAATTAGCACACCCTGTACAATCTTACCAGATGTTGGTGTGATTGGATGTCTTTGCCCTGTGGGTTTCCAACACCATTCTTGTGGTATCCTTTGCTGGCAGGTCATAGCTCTACATTTTGTCGATAAGGAACATGCAGCTGCAAAGCAGAGAAAGTGGTAGCTATGCCCACAGGGCATCTTGACCGTGGCGGAGATTCCCTTTACTTCAAGTGGAAAACGGCATCCACTGCATGGGTTGATCATCGTCCCATCGCATACCCCTTCTATACTTTCGATAAAAGTGCCCATAGCCATATTACACAAGGCAGTGGGAATGGAGGAGCCTTGTAGCATCTTTCTCATGTGCATTAGGAGCTGCAGTTGACTGTGCGCTCCTTGCCGCACTGTCGAAGCAAGGGACTTGCCAATACACCGTATGCGAGTCACAAACGGCTCCAAGCACACAACAAGCCTAAACTAGCAAGCTCAAGAAAACAAAGGGTGTGTCACTCACCGCTCTACGCTCGCCTTCGTGGTGGATTCCTCGCCACGATGAAGAAGAAGCTGCAGTCGTGCCGCGCTCAACCGCTTCGCCACCGTCGTGCCTTCGTAATGCTCGATCGCACACACACTCTCCCACTCTCTCTCTCTCTCACACACACACACACAAGGAGGTGAAGAAGAAGAAGATGGAGATGGAGCAAGAGCACTCTTCAATTGCACAAATGAGAGAATGAGTAAAAATTAGGTTTAGTTGGCTTTTATAGGAGCTCACCCCATTCACACTTGGGCGCCCATGCTTAACCAACTAATCCCTTGAATGTCCAAGTTAAAGTGCGCCTCTCATCGGCGATCACTCTACCTTTCCCTATTGGTCCGACAAGCCCGGTACCTGACTCTACCAAATACATAATACGCGTCCATCGTAGGTGATGGGTGTCCGTGAGCCGTGAGGGTTAACATGCCCCCCTTCCTGATGTAGATTCCGTCCTCGGAAGCTATTGAGTTGAAGCTGGTTCGTCGAGGTGGAAGAGCATTTGAGATGAATGTCCTTAGCCTTCTTCAGTCACTGCAAAATCAAACAACATTGGCACAGTAATTGCATTCTCTTAAAAAGCATATGCAGTTTTAGGTAGACACATTGATTGGTAAAAGAATTTCAAACAATTTGGTAGCAATGAACATTAAATTGCAATGTAATCAAATGCATAAACAGATGTAAAGTTAAAAAATTAAACAAGTCTGGGGTCGCTAATTTGACGGTCGAAAGGCACTAGAGATCGAATATTAATACCATGGGTAAGCTTCTTAATTTTCTGTGGTCAATTAAGTTGTTTAATCGCGAGAGCCAAGTATTCATGTTCGAGGGCTGACTAGAGGCTATATCTAGAAAACCTTGTAGTTAAGCTACCATAAAAGGAATTTCTCATGAAATCATCGCCTGACTGATTACTTTTTCTTTGACCCCCCAAAGTCTTTTCACATTGATTCAATTTTGATGTGTGTGCTTATTTTGTATGCCTTGGGTTTTTTGCTTTTCAAGGAAAAGCGCCCACACTGGGAACCGCTAGGGCTCTAGTACCATAGGCGATACATGTGAGTGAAGTACCAAATCAAGCTGAGATTTCTCTTCCAGCTTAAAATTTTACATTGTGGCACTTTGATTTTTTGCTTGTTCATTTTCAGCATTTAAATTTTGTAACTTTGGGGAGTCATATAACACTGTTACCCTCCCCAGGCTCATCACATTAGTAAACTCCCTTTATAATACTTAAGCTAAAGGTCAATAGGGTTAAGCCCACTAGAAAGCCCTAGTACATTTCACACAATGCTTCCTAAATCGGATTAAGAACCTAAGTAACCATTGCTTATTAGGAAGGCATTCCCCATGGTATTAAGAGAAGATTTCTAATACCTAGCTTGGTCAAACTAGCTTAGTCGGACTGCTTGATTTTTAAACCTAGACAAGTGATTATGACAAAACATTACATTGAATTAAATGTGTGATACTAAGCCAATGCGCTGAATATTATGCTACCAATCACAATCAAAGCAGACAAACATGGATGCAAAAAAGATAAGGGCAATGCTAATGGACAAGAAACACCTGTTTGTGTTGATGGTCGTGCTTGATTTGAAGGTTCCATGAAGGTCCAAATCCTATCAATAGAAACACGCTCCTGTACACACTAGGAAACAAAAGGAATACCTCCAGGAGGCACATTAGTGGGAAAAGAGAACTTTGCTAATCACTCAACTCTAAAACAGAAACACTCCTATCGTACTAATCTTACCTAACCTCCATCATTCAAGTGATGAGGATCAAAGGTGTTTTATGGCATAGGTTTCTGTTTCACTGTACCAGATGTGACATGTGTAGGTCTTAGTCAATGTTTTGACTTTAATGTGCATACTCGTTTGCTAATTGCTCTTGCTCTTTATTTTTATTTTTGTGAGTATAAAGCTTTATATGTACATTCCCTAAGATCGGAGATTGAGAGGTCAGGGAAAAAGGTTGAGAGGGAAACAAATGAATGATGATTGTCCACAAACACTCCCCCCTTCCTTGGGTAGATCATACCGTTTGAAATGAGCTTGTCACCCTTTGAAACCAATTGTTCCAGTTGGTAATAGGTGAGGATTTTTGCCAGTAGTTTTTTATTACCCTAGGTGCCTCGTCAAGTTGCAAGGGTAGTAAGGTACTCTCCCAGGATCGAACTTGAAGTGGTTCATCAGGTGATTCTTGAACACTGGGAGGTGTGGATTCTTTTGTAGCTTCATGGAGGTCCACTACTATAGATGGAGGCTGTGTAGAAGCTTTTACCTCTATGGATGTATTACATGAGGAGCTAGAATCTTCATGGGACTCCCCCCTTCCTGAGCTAGGTGGAACAAATCGTTCTTTCTTTGGTACCCAAACTAGCTCGGGAGCGGGTGTGTAGCATTCTGTGATTTTTTTCTTTCCACGATCATTGATTCGTTTTGGAGCTACGGGATTGGGCTCACTTGGGTCAGGTGATAGGTAAGAGCACAATCTACGTTTTGGCACCCAGATTTGATCATTTCCTTGATAGTAGCCTTGGGCTTCCAATAGTTGTTTAGGGATCCATCGCAACATTTTCTTACTTTTCTTGGAGCGAGTGGTACGTTTCTTACAAGGCTTCTGTTTTTTAGCACTAGCTATGGTCACTAAAGAAGCTTTAGGGACCCACTTGTATGTTTTCTTCGTTACCTTAGGATGAGTCTTGTCAGAAGCGATATGCATTGCTTGTAGCATATTTAAGGGTATAGGAATTTCATCCCCCTTAGGTGTTACCCAGGTCGTCCCCCTATTTCCCCAAGTGTCTATGGTTGATGCTAGGTGGACCCAATCCACATTGTCTGATTCCGTCATACCCGGTAACACATCCATGTAAGGAGAATCTTGGCCAATGTCTGTATCCTTCTTACAAGTGTAACACTATTGTAGTGGGGCCGAGTGAACTGTGGTGTCAGAGCGATGATCAATAATGGTTTTACTCCCTAAGGGGTGTACCTTACCAGTCACCAAATCCACTCTAAGGACAGAGTCTTGGAATTGCAAATAGACATGATTTTTAGACCAATCGTGAACCATTTGTGCTTCCCTCATGAATGGTCGTCCTAAAATCATTTCATATGACATAAGGTGTTTAGAGAAATCCATTACAATGAACGTATGTCGTACCTTGTGTCCTAGAACTTTGATCTTAAGATCCTTGAGCATCCCCATAGGTTTGGCTATGGTACCATTTGCCATCTTTACCACAATGTTAGTAGCACTGAGGCGGGGTTTTCCCATGGATTCCCAATAATCTTTTGTAACGATGCTAACTCCCGCACCACCATCAAGAATTCCCTTTATAGTTAATCCCTTGGTAGTGATGGGTAGGGTCGCATTAGACTCGTCGCCTTCAAAATACTGCCCTAATTTGTTAATGGGTACCTCGATCATAGACTCGTGTCCATCTAAGTCAAGTGATTGCACATGATTTTCCTCATCAATCATAATCGAGTCAGGCCTATTTGGTTGCGCAAACTACGGTAATCCCGTTCGTAGCTCTCCGTTAAGGAATGCTCGAAGTGCAAGGAATAACTCAGGATCTCCATACAGCTTTGCTATGATCGTGGTTCGGACCTCAGAAGACATGAAGTCCACTAGTTTGGCAACATTCATTGGCGTTTTGCAGGGTGTAGGTCCTTGACTAGGAACTGGTGAGGATGGAATCTCATATTCCTCAATGGGATCAGGTATTCCTTCGTTAAACATCCTTTCCAACAAGAAAGGTGTATGCTCACTTTCTGATGTCCCGTCCTCACTCCCTTCTTGGATGATACTAGATATGGCTAACGGTCTATGGTTCATGTGGGGTGGATGAACTTGCGTGGGAAACACTGTGTCATGAATTTTGACCTGCATGGGTTCTGGTTCTAGTTTCCTTTGAGTCTCCTCCACTAAACCTCTTAGATGTTTCACCTGCTCAATCTCGTCTACAGGGTTTGGGTACGTCCCAATTTTCTTTTTACGATTCTTCCCTTTTTGCCCCTGCGGGTTATCTTGGGGGTCTTGGATTGGATTTGGAAACACTTGTGGTGTTTTCAGAGGCTCTTTATGGTTTTCTCTCATTCGGTTTTCATTTGGTCCCATGTTACGGTTTTCTGTGTCGGTCTTTCCCTTTGTGGTATTGGTTCTAGTCTTCATTGTCTCGACTGAATCTGAATCATCCTCGAGGTCATTCATATACACGGGGTCATCTCCTGTTCCTATGTTTGTTTTGGAACTTGGCTTTGAATTTTCCGTATTCTGCGACTTCTTCCTTCGTGTCTTCTTTTTCTTTGCTTGGATAACTGACGCAGTATCTCTCTCTTCGAGAATATGTCCTGGCCCTTGAAGCATGGACCGTGTAATCGCATAAGCGGGTGCGACGGGTGGTATTGGCGATGTCACACTAGCAATTTCGACCAAATTCAGGGGTGTTATTTTAGGCGCATTTGGGTTATAGGGGCATTGGGCAATCAAGTGATCTATGCCACAACGATTACATGTGAGTATTGGCATTGCAGACGTGCTCCCTTGATTCATTTGCATCTGTGCAGCATTCTTTTGCAGCCTAATAGGGCACTTCGCTGCTCGATGTGGTCCACCACACTCGTAGCATTGAAGAGGTGGCCTCCTAGCCTGGGTGTTGATATTTTGACCTCTGGATGCGAGAGCAGCAGCTTGATAAACCGGCTTGACTTGTCCCCAACAATCTTCCATGTAGTATATAGGACATTCTTCCACTGTATCAAGTCCGTAGGCAATACTAGTGTCTATTTCCTCCTCACAGCCATCTGCATAAGCATTAGATGGCTCGCAACCCACTTGGTTCATAGGGGCGACTCTTGGATGCGGGGGCTGCAGTCCTAGCACAGGAGGTGGTAGCGGTGTAGCTTGTACAACATTTTGAGATCTAGGGACCATGTGTTGCGGTAGTTGCTCAACAGGTGGATTAGACATCAATACAGGAGCTCGAGGTGCATCCGTCCAGGCTACAGGTGGTCTATTTGCCATCATACGTTTGATCATTAAACAATCCTTAGCTTGGTGACCATACCTACCACATGCGTTGCAAGTTCCATTAAATTTTACTCTAAACGTAGGGCACTCACTAGTGCTATGTGGACCTAAGCAAATGGAACACCATTGTTGCTCCCTTCTTGGATACATGTGACTATTTTGAGGGGGTCGATTATCCTTAAGAGACTCTTGGATTGCCTTGGTGAGGTCTGTCAAGAATGTCTCAAATACCTTTGGCTCATTGGCAATGGGCTTTGCAGTCATGGGTTCATACTCAATGGCTTGTGAGCTAGTGGATCTCGTGTCAGTAGACACCCTCATGCCTGCTATCATCAAGTTGTCCTCTAATTGGATTGCATTGGCAGTGACATCTTCCCAGGTTGTGATACCTCTAATCACTAGTCCATTATAGATTCCTTCATTCCTCAACCCTCGAATGAATCGATCAAGCAGTTGGTTATTGTTGAAGCGCTCATTTACAGGGCAACGAGAGTTTAAGTGCTTTAGACGACTAATGAAGTCCCTTACTGACTCTCCTTCCTTACGTTCGGCCTTCTGTAGCTGAGATGCTACATCCCAAAGCACACCTTCTCGTATGTACTCCTTTAGAAACAACCTTCGAAGGGTAGGGTAGATTGTTTTCTCGTCCACCCTTAGGGTCCGATACCAATCTCCAGCCTTCCCACTTAATGTCAAGCTTAAGGCATTGCACTTATGTAGTTCGTTGCGTTCCCCTAAGGAATCACATACTTGTTCAAACACTTCAATGTGTTTCCTAGCATCTTCGTCACCATTGAATTTTTGCATGAGTTTGGCAATTTGTACTGCCTTACTTCTAGGCTCTCTATCAGATGCGTGACGCATATTTTCCGCGATAGATCGACCTATGGTTTGAGCAAACGTTGCCAAGTCACCTATGTGAGGAGGTAGGGCCGGTGGAGGTACTCTTGGAATCATATGTGGGAGAGGAACGGGTACCGGTCTTGGCATATGTGTAGATGATGCAGGATATGGAACATAACCGGGCATAGGTCCACTCGGATAAGAGCTAGGGAGCGGCACTCGAGGAGCATAAGCAAGTGGTACAATTGGAGGTGTGGGGGCCATGTGTGCATAAGGGGCTAGAGGCACATAGTGTCGAGGCCCCATATTAGGTACTACAACACTAGGTAGTGGCACTGCGCTAACCGTAGATGTCATCGGTACATTCTCTGTCAGGCTTATCCCTGGAGTGAGCACTGTGTTTTCCTTAATAGAGGGTTGAGCCAAGTTAGGGAAGCTAAAGTTTTCGCTCGGAGGCTCAGATTGCATAGAGACCCCAGGTGAAATGACGTAAGATGGGTCCATGGGGCTCATTAGAGGAGTCTCCATTTGTGATAGAGTAGGCTGTTGAGCCTTGCTCGTATCCAGAAATCTCATGGGGCCAGTTGAGAGTATATTTACCCCTCGGTTTTGCCTTTCTGATTGAATAATGCCATGGATAACATTACAGATCATTTTCTGTTGATCTTCGATGCTCGTGGCACTAGAAGTGGATTGTACAATCTCTATCCATCCTACATGGTAGGCGTGGCCAAAGTGTAGATCCGTCAACACCTCAGTGTGGAGGTCATATGTCCAATGATCATTAATGAACAATCCTTCTAGAGTCGACGTGTTAACGGTTTCTTGTGAGGTAGAAGCAATGTTGCTCCCCGTGGTTTTACTTGTCACCAACGGTACTCTAGAGGGAACTTCTGAAGGAGGCAGCTCAACAGGTCCTTCTTGGTAAGAAGTTGGCAGGATATCCACATGGACACTCTTTGGGGGTGTGGGGTCCACGTGCGATGTGAAAGGAGAGTCCACTTCCCCACCCCCTTCGTGTGCTTCATTTGCATCAGGTTCCGAGCGAGTAGCTCTACCTAATGTTTCCATGAAACGGCTAAACATACTAGTACTAGGCTGTGGAGCTTTGGGAGGTGCATGGCCTTCTCTCTCAGTGTTTTGGGTAGGGTATGCTTCCATGATTTCTGAGTCGGAGGAGGAATCACTAGCGGCTATTTTAGGGTCTTGGGTGGTGCTACCTTGTGTCCCCGTTGAGGGTCTAGAGCTTATCGTGGATGGGTAATGGGTGTCCGTATGAACAGAGGCACTCTCAATATGCTTGTGTTCTAGCACCCGCCCAGAGCGTAAGTGCATGTGCTTTTGATACCCTAAGGTGTCAAAAAGTTGCTCTAGGAGGCCTTGTGACTAGTTTTTAGCGTGTTTTTTGTTTGTTTTTTTGCTAGATTTTTTAGAGCGTGTCGTGGAACGGGCCGTGTGATAGCTCGAAACGAGCGTATCGGTCAGAGGGTCGTGCCGTGCTTTACAGCCCTCCGTTTGGTCACTCTATGCCCTCGGAATCCCTAAAACTGTCAATTTCCAGTAGGGAACTAGGCCCAAACTAGAAAGTCTAAGGGTGCAAGTGGGAAGAGAAAGGAGGAGAGTGGAGGACTTGTCCCACATGCTCTCATTCTCTCTTGAGGGAGTAGGGTATATATATAAGAGTGAGTCTAGTATATATCATAAGACTGAGGACTGAGGCCTGGGCCTGGCCTTGGGCTTGGGCTTGGGCTTGGGCTTGGGCAAATGATCCCAATCCCGATCTATCTTTTATACAAACCAACCCGTACTTTTTAAGAGTCACGTTTTTTATTTTCGAAAAATTTCGCCGCCCGCTCACTCGCGTTTTTAATTTCCGTTTTTTTTTTTTTTTCCCCCCACTTTTTTTTTTCACTTTTTTGGGTGCAAAAAATACAGAAATTGAAAACGCAGATTTGCAGAAATTGAAAAAACGCAGATATGCAGAAATTGCAGAAAATTGCAGAAATTGCAGGAAAAAACGCAGATATGCAGAAAATTGAAAAACGCAGAAATGTAGAAAATTGCAGAAATTGCAGGAAAAAACGCAGAAATTGCAGAAAATGCAGAAATTGAAAACGCCGAACTTGAAAATGCAGAAATTGCGGAAATTGAAAAAACGCAGACAATAGCAGAAATTGAAACTTGACAGCAAATGCAGAAAACGCAAAAAAACAGAAATCTCCACACACTCCTTCCCTGCCTTTCCTATGATAGAAATTGCACCACAAAGAAGCGTAAAGTGCTAACCGAGCTTAGTGTAGGGCATATCCCCGGCAACGACGCCAAAAATGTGCGCTCCTTGCCGCACTGTCGAAGCAAGGGACTTGCCAATACACCGTATGCGAGCCACAAACGGCTCCAAGCACACAACAAGCCTAAACTAGCAAGCTCAAGAAAACAAAGGGTGTGTCACTCACCGCTCTACGCTCGCCTTCGTGGTGGATTCCTCGCCGCGATGAAGAAGAAGCTGCAGTCGTGCCGCGCTCAACCGCTTCGCCGCCGTCGTGCCTTCGTAATGCTCGATCGCACACACACTCTCCCACTCTCTCTCTCTCTCTCTCACACACACACACAAGGAGGTGAAGAAGAAGAAGATGGAGATGGAGCAAGAGCACTCTTCAATTGCACAAATGAGAGAATGAGTAAAAATTAGGTTTAGTTGGCTTTTATAGGAGCTCACCCCATTCACACTTGGGCGCCCATGCTTAACCAACTAATCCCTTGAATGTCCAAGTTAAAGTGCGCCTCTCATCGGCGATCACTCTACCTTTCCCTATTGGTCCGACAAGCCCGGTACCTGACTCTACCAAATACATAATACGCGTCCATCGTAGGTGATGGGTGTCCGTGAGCCGTGAGGGTTAACATTGACCTTCACATGCATTCACTTTTGCTTCCATAACCTCCACATTAATCTGCACACCAAAAAAAAGAGGAGCATGGTAAGTACATAGGTTTGTTGTGCACATATTCCAATCATACGGTAGAAGCATAAAAGTCACGCACTTACACGTTGACAAGTTGAGTCAGCAGCAAGAGTGTCCTCACTGTCAGGAAATGCCAAACCTTCCAATGTCTCTTTAAATGTCTTTATTTTTACTTTACACTCTATTTCCCTCTTTGCATCCACGCTGTTGCTCTATAGTAACCTCTGTAATTCATTTTCAGCGTCGTGAAGCTTTTGTCTCATAGCAAGCACAATTGGGTGAACCTAGCATTGCTTGCTTGGACAACCCTCGTAGCTTCAAAGTCTGATTTTGCAGTTAGAAGATTTTCTTTAGCATCTTGCAGTTGTTTGCTGAGAATTTCAGAGGCAGCCTTTATGTGCTGCAAATTCTCAGCGCCAAAAAATGACAGGCTTTCAGCCTGCTGGTGAGTGCTGTGGCGAGAGATGGGTGTCTCCTTCGTATCCTCCTTCATTTCAGCTTGCTCCTCCTCGATGTTTAGACATACATTGCGCATCCTCCACTTTTCGACATGGGCCTCGTAGTACCCTTTCTCTCGGAGGTCCTGCAAATGCTGGACAGCGAATTCAACCCAATTGAATTGCATGGCTGAGCTACTTGCAATTGCCGCCGGGCTGAATTCTTTTACAAACTCCTTGGCGAATGCAGAGTTGATCTCCATGTTTGTTGGGGGCTTCTGGTACACCTTGTAATGCATCTGCATCACCAAGTCGAACATATCAGTACGCAAACAACTGTATTTAATGCGATAGTGACTACGATTCTTTGACTCTCTGAAAACACTGAACCACTCCACATCACTGATCTGATCCCACCTCACTAGTTTGGGGTTGGCACTAGCCAGAGAGAGGCCATGAACATCATTGAACTCTTCTCCTGTAATACAGAACTTTCTCTGTACTGGGACTGTAAACTTTGGAGCTTTCCATCGGCCTGCACACCCCCAATGTCACAAGATTAGCAGTAGGAAAGTGCAGTATTGAGCACTTCCTTCCAATTTCAAGGTTCAAATCAAACACTGGTTTGTGCTTCTTGAGCCAAACTTCGAATTGAGCGATTGTATTTCAAGTGACTATTCACAAGATGTCCTACTTCTAAAGCCGACATCAAGGGACAACTCTCTAGCCAAGACAGCACCAGCTACTATCCTTGCAAATCATAATGAGGTAGAGAGAGAGAGAGAGAGAGAGAGAGAGAGAGAGAGAGTACCTGAGTCATCCTTCCCCTTTGTATGCAAGGTCTTTGCCATTGGGGATGCTGGGGAATCAGAGAGCTTCACCCTTTTTCGGGGTGGAGAAGAAGTAGCAGAAAGTTCAGGGGTCGACTTTGTTTTTGGTTCTCTCTTACCTCTGGCCCCTGCGCCCCTCTTACCTCTGGCCCCTGCGTCCCGCTTCTCTGCATGCATGTTGACTGCCCCACTTCGCTTCTCTCCACGCATTTTGACTACCCCGCTCCCCTCAAAGTAACACTGCGTAAATGGTTAGGAAAGCGGATTCAGGGTGGTCTCCCTATTTTGAAATATTCGATGGATTCCCACACGTTTGACAAGTTACACTCTCATTATGCTTACAAGATATGCTTGTTGCCACATGATAACTAGCACAAAAAGCATGACAAGTTAACATGCTTATACCCTCACTCTCTTTTCTTTGATGGAGCGTGTAAGAGGACAATGGAAAAAGCTGCAATAGGAATTGTTGTCATCAATGAGCAAGGGAAAAAGGTATTCTCCATTGGGCATCTCTTGGATTCCCACTCCAACAATGATGCAGAATATGCAGCCTTAACTCTTGGGTTAGAATGGTGTGTGACACAAGGTATTCAACGGGTTAAATGTATTTGGTGATGCTATGCTTTTAATAAAACAAATACAAGGAACTTGGGCTTGTAAGAATCATAGCTTGCTAGGCCATTTGCAGCAAGTTAAGCAACTTTTAGGAAATTTCCAAGTTGTACAATTACATCGTGTCTCTCAAGCAAAAAATCAAGAAGCAGATGCTCTAGCTAGAGAGAAGCTACAAGATGTTCTAGTGGTGGATGCTATCAAGTTGAAGCTGCCTCTCTTCCAAGGTAGCGATGTTATGCCTGAAATCATGAGGATCTTGGACACATGAGAGTGTCCTAAAGAAATTACTAAGGGCCAAAAGCAGTGGCTTGTGCGCAAAGCAACAAAATACCTCCTTGTACGGGTAAGGATCAAATTCTTAGGTGTGTAGCTCTCTCTAGAGAGATCACATAAATAATTTCAAGTTGCCATGATGGTCTTTGTGAAGGGCACTTTGCACTTGACATCACTAGTAGGAAGGTTCTACAAGCCGGGTTTGTGTGGCCTAGTTTATAGAGAGATGTGCATCACTTGTGCAAAACATGGCAAAGATTGTCAGAAGGTTGGTGATAGGAGACTCACATACAAGCCACAAAATCCTATGATCTCTTATGGGCCATTTGAGAAATGGAGAATTGATGTCATTAGGCCTTTGCCAAGGAGCCAATCACGTAAATTGTATATCATTATGAGTGTGGACTACATGACCAGGTGGGCTGAAGCAGTTCTACCACCCAAATTACAGCTAAGGACGTGGCTAAGTTTGTATTTGAAAACATTTTTTGTTGTTTTGGCACTCCTCTTGAAATAATTTTTGACAGGGGACCAGGTTTTAGAGGAGACCTGGTAGGAGAGCTTATGGACAAGCTGGGTATCTCATAGCGACACTCTACTCCCTACTACCCACAATGCAATGGTTTGGTGGAAAAGATAAATGGTATGATCTACAAGATCATCACTAAACATGTAAAAAATCACAAAAGTAATTGGGACAATCATCTTATGGTTGCACTTTGTGCTTATCAAACTTCATTTTGCACATCCCTTGGGTTCACACCATATCACTTGGTTTATGGTAAGGAGGCCATTTTACCCATTGAAGTACAATTTTTTAGTCTCAAGGTGCTAGCTAAGCAGATGGAACACCCTAATGCTCATCTTCACAACCACATTATTGATCTAGAGAGGCTTCAACTAGACAGAGAAGATGCTATCAACTATTATGCAGCATAGACAGAGCAACGTCGACTTACCTTCAACAAGGGACTTAGGGCAAAAGGTCTCAAGAAAGGTATGTTGGTCCTAAGGTATGATAACATGTTTGATACTAGGAAGGATAAAACGTTTTAGCCTAGATGGGAGGGTCCATTCGTCATTAGGAAGCACTACAACAATGGCAGCTACCTATTGATAGATGTAGATGGTAGGCTCCATAAAACACATGTCAATGGATGGAGGCTGAAGCAACACTTTTTGAGGTTTGATCAAGCACCTCTGCTGGAAATCCCTGAGGAGGTATACTCCTCCTCCTCAACTGAAGAAGATTCAAGTACAGAGCTAGAGACATAAATTCCTCTAGCTTCAGGGGGAGGGCTAATGAGGGCCACTTTTCAAAAAATTTCTGTACCTCTCTCTTGGTATGCACTTGGTGGCAAGGCTTCAAGGACCCTAAGAGGAGGAAGGACCTAATGCATGAAAATCACAAATAATCTATGTATTAATTTTGTACATAGCTATGGTTTTGACACATTTTGATCTCGGAAACAAGGAGAGGTAGGAACAAAACCTATGAAAATGAAAATTCACTAGATGTTGATCCTACCTGACGGTCACTACAGGTGAAGAATAAGAGTCAATAGTGAAAGGGAGGGGAATCTTGTGCATTATTGAGTTGGAGTCAACAAAATGTTATCAAATTCAATCATAATTCACTTGTGGACACAAGGCTTGCACATGGAGTCAAGAGGGGACCACCTAGAAGACTTTTGGAAAGGAAAAGACGAACACATATTTTTGTGGGATTTTTCTCTATTTTTTCCATTTTGAATTGGAAAAAGTTTTCAACAACAAAGTTGTAGGCGTTGACCTGATCTTCGTGTCCCTATTTTTTAAAATAATTTTTGCAGGTATAGTTTGGAAATATGGCCAAAATGGTGGATCCTATCTGTCCACATGGGAAGAAGTCATGATTATCCAACTCCACACACACTTTCTTAGAGGTTTCTCTCCACTATTGTTGTATTTTCTCTTATTTTATCAAGATTCTATCAGATATTATAAGGAAGCTCTTGGACTCGGGATATGGAAGGTGGCATGGAGACAAAGCTCGCCCCATGATGAAGGTGATTAGGAGGAAATTGTTCAATAAGCAGGGTACACGGAGCTCTCTCATTGGGGGAATGCCTCTAACTGAGGTTACTTTGTAATAACTCCTTTTGCTCATAATCTCTTCTCTAATCAATCTCTCGGTCTATAAAAGGAGGCCTCCTCTTTTGTAAACACACACACACACACACACACACTATCCCATATGCACACTATCCCATACCCACACACCTACACATACACACCCTTGTGCTACATGTTGATAGCCGTTTTTCGGCTCTTTGTAATTGCCATAGTGAGTTAACCCACCCTACAAAAATCATCCAAACATTGTGGCTATCCCTACCATTTCACTGTATATAGGTGTGTGCGAGTTAGGGGACGTTTCTCATATCTTCTTAAAAACCCTCAATTAGCTAGTCATTGGGCTAGTTGAGCCAAAAAATAAAAAATTATAAGTATATTATGATCCATTTGTGTGTAAATATTTCATTGTATATAGGGCCTAAATAAAAGGATTTTTCATTATTATTTTGGTATTTATTTAATTATTTCTACCTATGGTGTGTTATTTATGCTATGTACATTGACTCACCATTACCATATTTTTTCTTACCATTTTACATACTCTTTATTCCATATAAAAATAATTTCATGCAAGCTTCTCTTATTTTTGGTGTAACTCCATCCCAACAAAAATCCAAAAAAACTAGTTCTATTTATGTGTATATTTTTCACTATTGTGATTTTTTCCTTCCTACATCTATTCTCTATTACTCTCATAAATTAGACCACCAAAAATATTCATCTTTTTATGGTAGACTTATAATAAGAGATATTTATTTTGACCCCTTTATATTTTTTCCACCTATATTATTTATATTTGACATGTACATATTTTTTTAGACCCCTCAATATTTGATTTTCTTAGTTGTACTATTCACTTATATCATGATCTCAACAATATCTTCAATTATAGACCTGCCAAATAAGGTCAAGGGTATGTGGCACGCATGCATGCACTATGGGGGGCTCCTTCTTGGAGGTATTTAAAAGAATCATCCAAAGAAGGACCTCACAAGGACTTTGTGCAATGGAAACCAATAGTCGGTTTTGCTGAATTTTTAAAGATCACATGCTCCCCAAATTTGAATAGGTGATACAAACAAAAATTGTAGCTCTTGGGCTAAACGTTTACCTCAAATGTTTTCATATTTTTTTGAGCTACGAGCTATGACCTATGGTTTTATTGGTGGACCCCTATTTGCCCATGCTATGCAGCCACACTCCCTCTTCCACTTTATCATTTTCCTCTTTCACACACACTTATCCACTCATCATCCCCACCTCTCTCACCACTCCTCTCTGCACCCTACTCACCTTCTTCTCAACCTTGAAGAATGATAGAAACCATGGTGAACTCATGTCTCCTACACACACTTCCATTCCACAATTGATCACCTAGTCTCATTTTTCGTCATATATTACCCATATCTATCAAAAAACCACAAAATTCAGCCTCTTCTCTTCAAAGACAGCATCATGGTGATTGATTACTCATGTTCACTTGCCTTGGCTCCCAAGGGAGGTCAAGAGTGGAGAAAAAACGTACCATCAAAGCTAGTGGACCGTCAAGAAGCGTCAAAATTGACCCTACTCAAGACACTTGGAGCATCAACATTGTAAGAAATCCATATTTTCTTACCTATTAAGATTTTTTTATTCCTTATTTGTATCCTATATGGATACTTCCATTGTAAATATCCAATTCCATTTGTAAATTAATAAAAATACTAACTCTACTAATTTACTAACACTAACCTACTATGAAAAGTCCTATCACCTCCACTTCTCTCCTCTCTCTCTTCTTCATCTATCCCCACCAACTTCTTGATAATTCCAAGCAAAAAAAATTAGATAAGTGCTGAAAATCTAACCCAACCATGGTCAGAGGAGTAACCCTATACCTCAAAATTGCTATAAAAGGAGGGTATAACTAGCACAAAAATGGGGGAGCCATAAGCAAGAGCACTATGCTATAGCTTGAGAAGCCAAGCTCAACCTCTCTAGAAGGAGCTCTTGAGTGGAAGCTCATTGTCTTATGCATATGCATGTGTTGTATTAGGGGTGATTAGCAAGGGAACTCTATGCCATTGTAAGAGAGAAAGATCATTCAATTGAGAGTAGGAAATCTATCATTTCTCCTACTAGTGTAAGCCCAACATTTGCTGAATCAAGGAGGGTGGATTTGGACTAAGCTTGGATACTTTGTCTCTCTTCCAACGTAAAGTAATGGACAAAAATGATGTATAAGTGTCTTGGTGTTTTTTAAAGTTCTTGATATCTTGTCTCTAGGTGTTGTCATCAATTCAGCCATAAATTCCACATACTGTAAGAGGGCAACAGGGTGGAGAGGACTCCCCTGGCCTTAAGACAGTGATTGGGATGGCTTTTCTTGTGATGTGTTGTGGTGTAATTTACTCAATCTATGTTGAACAAATATTAATCTCACTTTGATTGGTCGTGACAGATTGGTAAGAAGGTTTTAATGCAACAAGCATCCCCTCCCCCTTCTCTCTCTTTCTTACATATATAATTGTGTTTGCTTGATCATTGCCGATACATTTCAAAGCAGCCCGAGCTCTATCTCTCTCTCTCTCTCTCTCTCTCATTAGGTACGACCTTAGTTTGGACGTCTATATTTTTGTTTTGTTTTAAGCATTAGGTCATGCATAGACCATGGATAATGGCCCAAGAATAGAGGTTTGCCCCTTCCATTTCACTCCACACATTAGTATAAACTTTGCAATTAGTAGGAAGATCCACTTTCAACAATGTATGGTGTTCATGTTTGGTGCCCAAAGAGTAGGAGAAATTCTGGCATCACCAAACCCTGTCATCCTGCCTCTTATTGATTATCATAGGTCATTTGATGTGAATATTTTTATTTTGTTGTAGAATAGATTGCAATTTAGAAAATATTATTGTGTAAATCTAAAAAAAAAACAAAAACAAACAAAAACGTGTTGTCACCTTAAAACTGATTCAATGGAGGCCCAACGCCAAATGTCTTGATATCCTCTTTTCTTTGGAGAGCCTGGAGAGGATGCAGAATTATTTTTAGCAAATTTCAAGATGTCTTGTCATATCAAGAGGATAGTAAATGATCAAGAATGCGTAGAGATGTTTGAAGTGGTCGTTAGGAAAGACGCTAGGACTTGGTTTGACTCGTTGCCTGAGGAAGTTAAAGGGAATTACACGGAATTTGTGAATCATTTCAAGAGATACTTCTTTGATCCCCAAAACACTCAAAAACTATGGCAAGACATTGTTTCTCATAAGCAAAAAGACCTAGATAACTACTACTTGTACAAGCAAGAGTTTCTACGTCTTTGGGCTGTATGGGTGAGAAATGTTGCTAGCCCTAGTGATGGTGCAGAGTTCCTAAAGAAGGAGAGGTTCATAGCCGGACTCTTTCCTGACCTTAAGATAAAATTTGAGGCGGGTGCACCTGCTACCTTTGATGCAGCTGAAACTAGGGCTGCTGAGAAATATAGAAAACTCAAGTGCCTAAGGGGAGAGGTTCCAATAGAAGGTCTTAGACCCAAAGGTAAGTCACAAGCATCGACATTTAGGGAGCTTCCTGAGGTAACAGCTGAAGTAATCGAGAAGTTAAATGAATCTTTAAGTAGCCTGTCAATTCACCTTGCACAAGCTGTAGGTCCAAAAGGACAAGCAAGGAAGTCTGAAGAGCGAGATCCACGACCTAGGAGAGTCTTACAATGTTGGAATTGCAGAGAGTCTGGACATGGGATGTATAATTGTACTTGGCCCTGTGGGGAGCTAGGGAGACCTAACTTGAATTACCCAGTGATGAATGCAGGTGAAGGAACTGGTCAACAACCAAGGCTTCTACAAAGACCAAATGGACCAAGACCACCTCCACAAGGGGTAGAAGGAGTTCCACCTTTGTGAGATCCAAATGTGCATGTGGTAGAGGTGAAAAACTCAAATAAGGTTGACATGGAAGCAAATGGCATTAAGCGTGGCCGAGGAAAAGATAAAGAGAAATAAGGTGTCACATCACAGAGTGACCATGGACGAGACAACAAGAGAAAGGAGACCAAGGAAGCTAAGAGGACTCGACATCGTATCAATATCCAAGACTTCCCTCTTGGACATGGTATGGCTCCATACAACCTATTGGAAGACATGAGAGATAAGGGTCCTGATATCTCATGGCCTCAGTTTCTTGCATTATGTCCACAAGTTAGGAGGGATTTAACGAAGGCAGTTAGCACTAGGAGAAAGATAAAAGAGAGTGTTCCTGTTGTAAAAATTTCACATGCTGAAATGAATGAGGATATTACACCTGCGCTAGATTGTTACATCAAAGGAAGATTAATTAGGAAAGGTCTAGTGGATGGGGGTGCACAAATTTGCATCATGACAGAAGGACTCATGCAAAGACTAGGTATGCACATCCATGAGACACCTGAAATTAATGTCAATATGGCAAACAATAGCAAGGTTAGGTGCGTAGGCATTTGTAAAAATGTCTTTGTGGAGGCCTTTGGCATTAAGAAGGCAGTGGATTTCTATGTCATGTCTACCAAAGGAAATGGTTACCCATTTATCCTAGGAAGACCATGGCTAATGAAAATGGGATATTTGCAAGATTGGGAGAGTGGAAAGATAATTTGCAGGATTGACAATCATAAGAAGGTTGTCTTTGACATGAAGGAGCAACGCCAAGAGGAGCTCCATGAAGAATCATCTCAAAGTGAGACCGATAGCACTTAAGAAGGAGAAAGTAGCGGCAGCATTACTGAAGAGGAGTCTTCCATCGAAGTCATGGGGGTAAGGTTTAATCCAAACAACCAAGAGACCTCTTGCCCAAGTTTGGAAGAGGTAGGTTCCCAAGAGAACCAAAATGTGCAAGATGAAGGAATGTTAGAAGGTATATTGTCTACAACACTTACAAAGGACGAAAGAGAGGAGTTCAAATGTGTGCTAAGGAAATTTCCTATGCTTTTTACTAAAGACTACACCGATATGCGTGGAGTAGATGCTGTTTAACAAAAAAATGAGTTGAAGCCAGAGGCCACACCTAAGGCTCAAAAGCTAGGAAGGCTAGGATTCATCAAGGAGCAGGCTTTACTCAAGGAGGTAAGAAAGCTTCTAGCAGCAGGTTTCATTTATCCAGTGGATAATTCAGAGTGGGTCTCTCCCGTTGTTGTCACTCCTAAGAAAAACGACAAGTGGAGGGTGTTTGTGGATTACCATCCACTCAATAAGGCAACAAAAAGAGATCACTTTCCCCTCCCATTTCAGGATAAGATACTAAATGAGGTAGCTGGTGATGAGAAGTACACTGTCTGTGATGGCTACTCAGATTACTTTCAAATAGGTATCGCAGTGGAAGATCAGTTAAAAACAACCTTCATCACTCCTTGGGGTTGTTATGCTTTTAGAGTTATGCCATTTGGCCTGACAAATGCTCCTGCAACTTTCCAACGTTTCATGAACATGGTGTTTCAAGCATTCTTTGGAAAGTCAATTAGGGTGTTCATTGATGATTTCGGCATTTATAGCTCAAAATCATTGCATCTACAAAAGATAGAACAAGGTTTAAAAAAACTTTACGACATGGGAGGTCAACTCAACCCCGACAAGTGT
Source organism: Adiantum capillus-veneris (assembly GCF_014529385.1). Lineage (NCBI taxonomy): Eukaryota > Viridiplantae > Streptophyta > Polypodiopsida > Polypodiales > Pteridaceae > Adiantum > Adiantum capillus-veneris. The sequence continues at coordinate 35,917,483 of NC_140937.1, read as the reverse complement.
CACATAGGTGAGGATGAAGTGATCTTGCTTGGTCACAAGGTTTCCTATAAAGGCATTGAGGTGGATCCTTCAAAGGAAAAGGCTCTTATTGAGCTCCCATCACCCAAAAATCTCAAAGAGGTCATCTCATTTATTCAAAAGGTGAAGTATATGTCACGCTTTATTCACTTAGCTTCGGAGTTGCTTCATCCTTTGCAAAAGTTGACACAACAAGTAGAATTTGCATGGTCTTATGAGCTTGAAGAGTACTTTTGTAACATCAAAGTCATTTTGTCAGAGCTACCAGCACTCATGCCTCCTTGTTGGGAGTACACATTCTTTGTTAGCTCTAGTGTTGGGAAGGAAACAATTGGTGCAGTTTTATTACAACAAGATCCCCACAGTACGAGGATGCGACCCATCTACTTTGCTAGTAGGGTCATGAATGCTTTGGAGAGAGGCTACACAGAGGCAGAACTCATGATGATTTCTCTCATGTTTGCGGTGAGAAAGTTTAGATCCTACTTGTTACCAAAACCTTTTGCAATTCTCACTCAGCAGAAAATTTGTTTCCTTGGGTGTCATCTCAAATGAATCTTAGCACTAGGATCTCAAAGTGGATTATGGAATTACAAGAGTTCCAATACTCTTTCAAAGTAGAAGATAGTGTGCGTGCACAATTGGCAGGGATCCTTACTTATAGAGTACATGAGAAGGAGATTAAGGTGGCTGAAGTAAAGACCTTACCATTTCCACCACCTAAAAGTATTCCTAATGCTTTTACCTTGTTCTTTGATGGAGCTTTTCGACGAGTCACAGGAAAAGTAGGGGGAGGTCTAGTATTGCTCAACCCAAGTGGGGAGGTGGTCATGAAAGAGAAGGTCAATCTACCAGGTTCAACTAGAAACAATGAAGCAGAATACGACACACTACTTCATGGTTTAAAGATATGCATTGGCCAAGGTATACAACGTCTCATGGTAAAAGGGGATGCACTTCTCATTGTGAAGCAAATTTTAGGCATTTGGGCATGCAAGAATGAAAGCCTAAGGACAAAAGTTCATGTCATTTGTAGATTGTTTAATCAATTTGAAGAAGTGCAACTATATCATATTCCTAGGAAATAGAATGAAGATGCCGATTTACTTGCACAATAAGTAGTTACATGTGTTGAGAAAGAAGTGCAGGTCATCATGGTGGCAACAACTATCAAGCAACCAAGATACCAGGGATTGGAGTCATTGACTCCCATTATTAGCTACATTTTGGAGGGTGAGTTTCCACAAGACTTCACCAAGGCTCAGAAGAGGAGACTCATGAAGAAGGCAAGCGCGTATCTCTTCCTAGAAGGATCCCTCTATCAAAGAGGGAAGGATCAAGTGTGCAGAAGAGTACCAACTATCAAGGAGATTCCAACCATTCTAAAAGGTTTGCGTGAAGAGGCATGTGGTGGTCATTTTGCCCAAGAGTTAACTGTGAATTTTCACAATTGTAAGGTAAATGGGAATAGAAGACTGGTTTATGGTCCAAGGCAAATCGTGCTTGCAAATGGACCCTTTGAAAAGTGGGGCATTGATGCTATGGGTCCTCTGCCTAGGACAAAAAATGTTAAACTCTACATTCTAGTGGCTGTAGACTATATGACTAGGTGGGTGGAAGCACAAAGTGTGGAAAAGGTAAATCAGAGGACAGTGAGCAAATTTGTCTACACTCACATTTGTTGTAGATTTGACACACCTTTGGAAATTGTTTCTGATAATGGTCCAGGGTTTAGAAAGGGCTTGCTCACAGAAGTCTGTGAAGAACTTCACATTCTACATCGTCATAGTACACCCTACTATCCCCAATCAAATGGTTTGGTAGAAAAAGCTAATGGTGTCATTGCACGCATCATTAGAAAGATGGTGAAAAACAAGACAAAGTTGTGGGATGACTTCTTGGATGGTGCCTTGTGGGCATATCAAACCACATATAGGGAAGCCACGGAGTTCACACCATTTCACTTGGTCTATGGACTTTACAACCAATTGAGCTCAACATTCCAACAATGCGACTTCATGGCAAAGCAGCACAAGATAATCAAGAAGCATGGATGGATCGACTTCTTACCTTAGTTGAGATCGAGTGGAAAAGAGAAGCAGCATACGAGTGCTACAAGAGGAAAGCCACACAGACAAAGGAAAATCTTAACAAGAAACTGAAGGACAAAGGTATCAATGAAGGAGATCTTGTGCTAAGGTATGACAATCGACTCGATAATCATTTTGATGCCAAGTTTGAAACTAGATGACAGGGGCCATACATAGTCAAGAAGGCTTTCAATTCAAGTTAGTATCAACTTATGGACTTGAATGGGAAAGAGCACTCCAAGAAGGTAAACGGGTATTGCTTGAAGCCTTATTTGAGTCGCCTTCTACCAAAGGATCTACCAAAGATCTGTCAAAAGGCAACTATCTCATGTAAGTATTGTTCCGTGAAGCATGAGTGTAACTCAAACTAAAATTCCAAGGGGCCAAACAATGAAGAGCTTATCAAGGACTCTGAAGCACTCTCTTGGGAAAAGATGCTTTATGATGGTACATGAATATACATATACCATCATCCTGGGGGAGGACTAATGATAGCCGTTTTTCGGCTCTCTGTAATTTCCATAGTGAGTTAACCCACCCTACCAAAATCATCCAAACACTGTGGCTATCCCTACCATTTCATTGTATATAGGTGTGTGTGACTTAGGGGACTTTTTCCATATCTTCTTAAAAATCCTCAATTAGCTAGTCATTGGGCTAGTTGAGCCAAAAAATAAATTTTTTAAAAAAGTGCAAGGGTAGATAATAGACCCAAAATAGTCACCCACAAGACGCATTGTTTGCAAAATTGACAAGCGTAAAATTGACAATTGTACACATCATAGGCAAAATGAATTGATTGGCAAATGTAATAATGACAATTGTACAACATCATAGGCATAAAGAATTGATTGGCAAAATGAACTGCGGTGACAAATGTAATAATATACATGGTTCAAAAAGACGTATAAAATCCGTCTCATGATACATAAGCTATGAGAAACCCTAAACTAATGCTATCTAGCTACGGCTAAACTGACGTCGTCTAGTCAGACGTCTCATCGCATCCAAGCGGCGTATCTGTCGAATTCTGCAAAAAAAGACAATAAGACAGCTTTCAGTAAGTATAAACATATAACGACATTTATAAAACAATAAAAAAATTAGAAAAGAGTAAACCCTAATACTAACCATGCCGCCGCGAGAACTGAGAATGTCCATCAGGGCGTTTAAGCCTTTCCTGCCTGCGTACTCGCGCTCGTACGGTGTGGGATCACATCCTATCATCGACCACTGTCAAAACATACAAAGATTTCATTATGTTAGAATTAAAAAACTCATAAACCCTAAACTATCGAACATAAAGAGCAATGCAAAAACACTTACAAAATCGGCCTCAGATGATGCCCATCCACCGCTCCCCAAGTGGTGCGAGCTCCCTGCCTCTACTCGCGCTCTGGCTGCATCCTTTTGTTGCTTCCACTTGTCGGGATTCTCGCGCACTGCTTTCTTCGCATTCTTCCAATCTGCTTTGGCCAGCCAATCTAGCTTGTTCCACCCATGCTTGATTGCTTTTTGCACTTCGGAACACTTGTGTTTGCAGTATTCGCGCATTCGAATCTTCATCAGGTCTTCATTGAAGCGCTGATCTCGTGTTGGAACGGGAAACTCATCATGAAGTATGCCGATGACTCTGGATTTTAAATCACTTGGTACTTCACTCCATTTGTTTAGTATGTAGTGTCTAAATAGCTGAGAGCAAAGACCACGCATGCGCGAGATCACCTTCTTGCCGTCATCATCCACGATGATGCTGCCGCTGAAGTCGACGGAGTAAGGCAAGCCCTCTTGCCGGTGATGCGTGAACCTGGGTGTCCCGACAGGGGTCTCTAGTGGCGTGTCGATGGGGGTATGGACGTCAGGTGTCTTCACCAGCGTCTGGGCCCCGAAGCGAGGAGTGTCGAGTGGGATGGCTCCTGGCGGAGTAGGTAGAGGTGTGTAGCTGCTAGGAATAGTCAGCCGCGCAAAACCTGGCGTAGATGGCGATGTTGTGGCTAGTGTGGGGGTGGGCAAAGAAGGGGAGGGTAAAGAGCCTCGTCGAACACGAGGCGGTGTGGAGGCATCGGCGGCAGAATCCCCACAACAACCGCCACCGCCACCACTAGAGCGCCGGTGTCTAGATGAGTGTGAAGATTGTCTCGTTGACACCGAAGCTTCGGAGCGCGCCGAATGCTCCGAAAGAGAGGGAGATGCGGATGGAGTAGGAACGCGTGATGATGCACCAGAGCGATGACGCTCCACGTACCACTGTCTCTGCTGCGGTGACAAAGAAGAAAGAAACTCCTCATCATCCATACCTGCATTAAACACACGAATATTTAAACGTAATATTGAATGAATAGAGTAGACAATGACGCAAAGACCATTAAATACAATGACGTAATGACGCATATAAATACAATGACGCAATGAATTGAGTGATAGAAGAGGAAGTCGAAAACTCAGAATTTTTAATTAAAAGATGTGAGCGCGAGTAGAAAAGAGCGTTATACACCATGGAAGGTACTTAGAGAGCCAGAGCTTTTACAACACAGAGCAAAATTGTTCAAATACAATATTCGTGGCTTTAAGAGATCTCTCTCTCATCCTCGCATAACTCAGCATAACTTCCTATATCTATATAGAGCTCTCCGTTTAAACACATATCCTCTGTTTCATTTTGTAGCTCCTCTGCATGCACCCCATATAGAGTAGTAGCATCTTGATGCTCGTCTGGCACCACCGCAGCGGCTTCTGATTGAGCATCTTCTCTGATCTCCTCCATTGATGCCGTTGTGATTGGCACATGGTAGCCTTCATACGTCCTTGCACTATGAGGGGCTACCTCTATGACGTACAACCAGTTTGATGTAGACTTTGTAGGATGAAATATTACCTGCCAGATCCACATAACTTACATGAGAGCTTTCAAGCACATAACTTGTAAAAGGGGGATGTTAACTATTTACATACTTACTTGTTCACAATGCTCGGGTAGTACGAAAGTGTCTCTTAGGTCAGTCCATTTCTTAGTAGAATCCACCTCAAGAAAACCAGACTCTCCTCTATGCACAGTAGCGTTGCGACCCTCCATGATTATCTTGAACCATTGCACGTCGAACAAGTCGACAAAAAATCCTCTGTAATCGATCCTCAAAATCTCTTGTAGCGTGCCGAAGTAAGTGAGTTCTGCCACCACAGGATCTGCATCAGAGGAACGTCGTCGACTAGACTGTTCAAATTTTGCCATGATTCCACAATCTTGAGTAAAACGCTTTTTGTCGATCCGTTCCACCCTAAAATGTCGACCTTTACACCATGCTGCTGTGTATGACTTATACTACAATGAACAAAGATTATGAGTGGCCGTTCAAACGTTTAGAAATAAAGTCACTAGCTAGTCGTACATTGCAAACTTACCTTGGTCGCGCAACCCCGAGAGTACTCCCACTCTTCCTCAGTCACTTCGTCACCACATTGTTGTGCGCTTTTCAATTGGTTGTGCACCAGCTTTGCAAGTTTGTAGATTGTGTTACGGATGTCGAGAGACAAACATCCCTCAATGGCAACCGGTAAAATAAACTATAAAGTATGTGCAGTAATGATAGTAAAGTCCACATTTTATGCAATGATATTAAAGTCCACTATGAACGTACCTGACACATTTTATGCCAATCGTGTGACTTCAAACCGGTAAGCTTTCCTTCTTTAGTAAAACAAGTTCGGAGCGAGTGCATTACGCCAGTGGGGGTCCGCAAAGATCGAATGGTCTCTTTTACTTTGCGTTCATGGGCTCCTGTGAAAATCCATGGTGCTTTAGGGAGTTTTATCGATCCATCAGACGCTGTTTGCGGCCAATATTGCTCCATACGATCCACATTTCTAAGGTCAACTCTGGCTTCCAAAGTATCTTTCTTGCCGGTCAGATGGTCCCATAGTAGATTACCCACATTCTTGAATATGTGCATTAGATCGAGCAAGTGATTGATCATGAGTCGGGGCCAGTATGGTAACTCGTACCATAGAGATAGTCTCTTCATCCCTGGAGGCAATCCGTCATCGCACATCTCCTTCTTCTCTAACCATGCTTGTGCAGACATCCTTGGTAGCTCTCTTCCCAAAAAGCCATCGCGTAACACATGATTCTCTGGAAGATACGCTTGATGACCTTCGTAGATTTTCTTCTTCAGTGAGGGTGCCCTACGTGCATTCAGTCTAGGTCCACATGTGACACATGCTCTGTATCCGCTTGTTTGAAGCCCTGCATGTATACACATGATAATAGATCAACTATGGGAAAAAACAAGATTTACAGTGTCTGAGTGAGGAGTGTCAATAGATCACCTGAGCATTTTGTTAGCCCGGGATAGTCATGCATGGTCCACATTAGAATGCCTCTGATCAAAGCATTCCGTCGTCCTGTGTGTCGGCTCATATCCACCACCTCTATGCCAATCCACAATTGTTGTAGCTCTTCCAATAGTGGACGAAGATACACATCCATATTCTCCACTTTATATCGCCCTGGCAAAATCAAGCTTAGCCATAGGTGCCCCTTCTTCGTAGTCAACCACGGGGGAATGTTGTAGTTGACGATGACAACGGGCCATACACTGTAAGATGTTGATCTTTGACCAAATGGATTTACGCCATCCATAGCCAGGCCTAAGCGCAAATTTCGAGCTTCCCTAGCAAAATCCGACCTTGTTCCATCTATATGTTTCCAGGCTGCGCAATCTGCAGGAATTCGTAGCACACCATCCGAAGATTTATTCTCCTCATGCCATGATGCTAGGGCGGCCATGGACTTACATTCGAAGAAATGCTTGATGCGAGGAAGCAGAGGAAAATGTGGCAAAACCTTTTGTGGAATTTTTGTCCGGTGGAGATCTACTCGATATCTTTCGGAATCACATTTCGGACACTTCTCCATGTCTATGTATTCCCCTCTGAAAAGAATGCAGTCATTAGGACAAGCGTGGATAGAATTGTAATCCATCCCCAAGTTTCCCAAAATCTTTCTTGCTTCATCTCGGGAATCTGGCATCACATTGTCAGCTGGTAGTATGTGCTCTTTAAGCAAACTACACAACATAAAAATACGATACAGTCATGTAAAAATCTATCAGATCATTATACATTTAGAGTTTTATTAAAGTAAACTAATTGTAATAGATCACCTGAAAAGCGCTGTGACGCTAGTGTCACTCCATCCAAACTTTGCCTGCATGTTGAGAAGAACCAGGAGTGCTTTCAATCTAGACATACGTGCTCCATTATACAATGGCGTATCGGCTTCACTTTTCATATCATCATAGATAAGCCTTTCTGAATCCATGATCGTCTCGATCATTTCATCAATCTCGGGCTCAAACATTGCCTCGTTGGGAATGTGCTCTGCATGATCATCCCCCGAGCTGTCAGAGGCTACATCTTGTGGCCTCACATATGCTGCTTGACCAAAGCGCCTGCGAACACGTCTATTGGGTTGCAAGATTGCTGCTTGTTGGCCAGCGTCAGAGTCCGACGAGTTATAATTGGCAACAACTCGATCTATAATAGATGGATCGAACTTGCCAAATTCGTGAACGTGCTGCAAAGAAACACGTCTTGTCCGTCGCACAGCATGCTTGCATTGATTACAAGGACATAAGACCCTCGTTGAGAGATAGGCGTTGCGGTTGGATGGTCCCACATCCTCGTCACTACTCATAATGAGGATAAAAATCTTATAACCTGGACAACAAATTTAATATTCTATTGGCATTCTTCGTCTTATCTCTCTCTCTCTCTCTCTCTCTCTCTCTCTCTCTCTCTCTCTCTCTCTCTCTCTCTCTCTCTCTCTCTCTCTCTCTCTACCTCACATTCTCTAGTCATGTCCAATCCCCGCACACCTCGGTCTAGAGGTGCACGGAGATCAGAACCACCGGGTTATAATCTCGTCTTTATTGGTCAATACCTATATTTGTGGGTACAAGAAATCTACAGAACCACGTCTACATGATACTGCATGTAGTGGACAAAACCCCTTTGCCTCTTCTCTAGCTGTAGCACTTCACAGCATCTTAACATCTTTTCACAATAGATCTTTTCACTGTTCGTCTAACTCTAAACCCTAAACCGTAATTAATTCTTGTGTGGACTCGATCTAACGTAAATAAGCGTAAATCTAAATAAACGTAAATCTAACTAAAAATAAACCTAAATCTAATTTAACGTAAGTCTACATCTAACCTAATCTTTAACGTCTTTTGGGATAGTTTCCTACGACGTTAAAACTCTCTTCTTCTTGTGTGTGTGTGTGTGTGTGTGTGTGTGGGTAAACCTAAATAAACCTAAGTCTAATCTAATATAACATAAATCTAAATCTAATGTAAATTATGTTATATTAAAAACAAAGAACTAAACTAACAGGGATTATAAGAACCTTAAAACTGATTTAACACATAATTTTTCACATAACTCGGCAAGAGTTGGCATTCTCATCACTAAAGATGTGAGAGTTAACTTCCGGCGGTGACGCTGCCTCATCTCCATCCACATCTGACGACAGCAATTGGCCCTTTGGACCGTTCTTGCTCTTGTTACTAACTTTGAAGTTGCTTTTGAATGACTAGAGGTTGTCTAGATGGTCATTGTCGGGGATGTAGTGACTCTTGCCGCCCTGAAGATCCACCTTCTTCCCTATCTTCTGAGGACATTTCACCAGTACTTTTGGATCGACGGAGCCCACCATGAGTGAAGGCAGCAATACCCCATATTCCATTGAGGGCTTTCTTCACCCGCTTCATGCAGGCATCACAGTCTATGGAGACCTAAATCTAATCCAATATAACGTAAATCTAAATCTAACGTAAATAAACGTAAATCTAACTAAAAATAAACCTAAATCTAATCCAATTTAACTTAAATTAACCTAAATCTAATTTAACGTAAGTCTACATCTAACTTAATCTTTAACGTCTTTTAGGATAGTTTCCTACGACGTTATAACTCTCTTCTTCTTGTGTGTGTGCGCATGTGTGGATGTGTGTGCCAATAAAAAGAGATAAATGGTATAACCTTTCTATCACCCATGCCAAGTATGATAGATTGGTTATGCCATTTTCTTCTTGAATAATAGGTCTTGAGTTCAACTCCTCGTCGGGTAGATCTTTAGGTCTTTTAATTTTAATTAGTTTCGTACGACGTTAAATTAGTTTCTCTCTCTTTCTCTCTCAATGTGTGTGCGTTTTTTTGTTTATGCATGTTTTCTCTCTCTTTTCCTCTCTCAATGTGTGCGTTTTTTGTTTATGCATGTTCTCTCTCTCTTTTCCTCTCTCAATGTGTGCGTTTTTTGTTTATGCATGCTCTCTCTCTCTTTTCCTCTCTCAATGTGTGTGTGAATTCTTTGTTTATGTATGTGTGTGTGCGTTTTTGTTTATGTTTGTACTCTTTCTCTCTCTCTCTCTCTCTCTCTCTCTCTCTCTCTCTCTCTCTCTCTCTCTCTCTCTCTCTCTCTCAAAAACACTATGTGTGTGTGCGTGTGTGTGTGTGTGAGAGAGAGAGAGAGAGGGAGAGAGAAAGAGGGGAAGGGAACATGAGAGTGAGGAGAGGGAAGGAGCATACCTGGCTCTCCTTCCTCTCCTCGTGTGTGTGTGTGTGTGTGTGTGTGTGTGTGTGTGTGTGTGTGTGTGTGTGTGTGTGGAGAAGAAAGAGAGAGAGAGAGAGAGGGAGAGCGTTACCTGCTCCTTGCTTGAGGGCGCCGAAAAACTCAGATCTGAGATCTGAGTTTTTGGGCGCTCTCTGTTATTTTTTTTAGCCCAACCGGCGTCGCTATGAGCGTCGCAAATTTACTTGTAAATTTGCGACGCTCATAGCGAAGCTGGGATTTTTTTTTTTTGAGCGTCGCTGTGTGAGCGTGGCTAATATGAATAGCCTCTTGTAGTGTTTTCGTCATCCATATTACCCATATCTATCAAAAAACCACAAAATTCAGCCTCTTCTCTTGAAAGACAGCATCATGGTTATTGATTACGCATGTTCACTTACCTTGGCTCCCAAGGGAGGTCAAGAGTGGAGAAAAAACGTATCATCAAAGCTAGTGGATCTTCAACAAGCGTCAAAATTGACCCTACTCAAGACACTTGGAGCATCAACATTGTAAGAAATCCATATTTTCTTACCTATTAAGAGTTTTTTCTTCTTTATTTGTATCCTATATGGATACTTCCATTGTAAATATCCAATTCCATTTGTAAATTAATATAAATACTAACTCTACTAATTTACTAACACTAACCTACTATGAAAAGTCCTATCACCTCCACTTCTCTCCTCTCTCTCTTCTTCATCTATCCCCACCAACTTCTTGATAATTCCAAGCAAAAGGAATTAGATAAGTGCTGAAAATCTAACCCAACCATGGTGAGAGGAGTAACCCTAGACCTCAAAATTGCTATAAAAGGAGGGTATAACTAGCACAAAAATGGGGGAGCCATAAGCAAGAGCACTATGCTATAGCTTGAGAAGCCAAGCTCAACCTCTCTAGAAGGAGCTCTTGAGTGGAAGCTCATTGTCTTATGCATATGCATGTGTTGTATTAGGGGTGATTAGCAAGGGAACTCTATGCCATTGTAAGAGAGAAAGATCATTCAATTGAGAGTAGGAAATCTATCATTTCTTCTACTAGTGTAAGCCCAACATTTGCTGAATCAAGGAGGGTGGATTTGGACTAAGCTTGGATACTTTGTCTCTCTTCCAACGTAAAGTAATGGACAAAAATGATGTATAAGTGTCTTGGTGTTTTTTTAAGTTCTTGATAGCTTGTCTCTGGGTGTTGTCATCAATTCAACCATAAATTCCACATACTGTAAGAGGGCAATAGGGTGGAGAGGACTCACCTGGCCTTAAGAAAATGATTGGGGTGGCTTTTCTTGTGATGTGTTGTGGTGTAATTTACTCAAGCTATGTTGAGCAAATATTAATCTCACTTTGATTGGTCGTGATAGATTTGTACGAAGGTATTAATTCAACAAGCATCCCCTCCCCCTTCTCTCTCTTTCTTACATATATAATTGTGTTTGCTTGATCATTGACGATACATTTCAAAGCAACCCGAGCACTCTCTCTCTCTCTCTCTCTCTCTCTCTCTCTCTCTCTCTCTCTCTCTCTCTCTCTCTCTCTCTCTCTCTCTCTCTCTCTCTATGTTGGACGGATACGCCACGACAGACGTCAGCACAATGAGAACTCACCTAACATGTAATGTCATCTAAGAAGGAAGCTCGATCCGCAGGCGCGTGGAAGCAAGCATAAGGTGTCAACCTACACTCGACCGACTTCTAACTAATTCCTACAAAGGTCTCTACCAATTGTCTAAGTCACAGCCTTCAAGAGCCGAACAATCTCGAAACACCATAGAACTTGAAGGAGACCCTACTAATACCAATAGGTCGCTCTCCCTAAGGTCTATGAACCAAAATCCCAACCCAAAACACTTGGTGCAGAAACACATAGGATGTCTGGCCAAAATCTGAAGGTCTTCATTTCCAAAATCTAAAGTGCCTAATGTGTAGTTCTACTCAATGTGAACACATGGATATGCTGCAATGCAAAATCGGACAACGTATGCTCACCCAAACAACCAATGAAGCTCATAGAAAGAGCTCGCAAAACTGGACCGTACGCGCACAATGTAGGTATCGGCGCATAGCTCTCGTTGGGGGCAACATGCTGCACTTCTTCGCACTAGATTCCAACCACCGGAGCACACATAGCGTCAAGATGAAGCTAACACACTCTCTCTCGTACACAGTACGCTCACTCACAGACTTCAAAACTTGTTTTAAAATGACAAAAGGTTTTATTCATTAAGGTCAAAAAGTGGTATATATACCTTACAATTTCTCAAACCCTAAAGTTCCAAAATCAACCATCTACTCAATCTAACTATCAAAACTGGGATACAATCTGGAAACTTCTGTAAGTCCCAATAATTACAAGGTGAAAAATCAGGTTTTCCTCAATGAATGAATAATTACAAAAAATAATAATCCTCCGAGTAGTTACTGCCGTGGGATGTGTCCAGCTTCTAACACTCCCCCCCTCCTTGCTCATGTCGTCCCCAACATGGCCTTAGTCTACTGCTTCATCTTATCGTTTTTTGCATCTTTAGCAGTGATTCGTACCTGGAATATAGGTTCAACATGATCCTTTGATACAACGCATGTATCACCTCCTTGGAAGGCTGACCTGACAGATCATAGGCGCATTTGTATGTATCCTGGAAGAAGAATATGCTGTCGTTCACCTGGCCTGGCTTGAAGGTCTCGAACACTGCTAAGATGGTTCTGCAGGTTTTCCTCATCATAATGCATGTAAGGTCAGGTGAGCTAGTGAACAACTTTAATTAGGTTGTAAGTGTTTTGTATCAGAAAGTGTTTCTTATAGATATCCATGTAAATTTGAAGCCTCATGCTAACATCTTGACATTGCTTTGTGCAGTTGTATAAAGAGGTTGTTGCTTGCCTATGGCAAGCTATGTAAAAGGTATGAACTATACAAGGCCCCAATCAAAGATGTACCTGTCCCAAATCAAACCGATGGAAATTCTTGCGGCTGGAGATGTCTTCTCCATGCAGAATATGTCCTGCAAAGCTACTTTGCATTAAAACCTTTCATGACTAAGGTAACCATTTGGCAATGCATTCAGTTAGTTTTGGTTTAGTTTATAAAAGAATTCTCACCATGTGGTCTTTCAATTTTGCAGAGTGCTTTAAAAAACTACACATATGATTATTTGCAAAGATACCGGGTAAGTTTAATACAACACCTGCTTACTATGTCTAGCCCTAGAGAGCTTGAAGATAGCGGCTTGGATGACCGTACTATTGATCTAACAATACATGACGTGCCACCACGACAAACCCCTGCATCCGATACAGTGGAATCACAACGGGCCGAGGGGGTCATATCAGCAAAAGATGAAAGAGCCGAGGATGAGGAAAGGTCAAATGAGCATATGGAAGGTGTTAGTGTACAACCAGAGGAGACAATGAAAGAGCCAAGTCAGCCAGTGGAGGAGCCAAAAGAGCCTATGGCTGAAACCCAAGATGAGGAAAGCAGGCCTATAGATGAGCAAAAGGATATGGATGAGGAAAGCAGGCCTAGGGATGAGCAAACTGATATGGATCAGGCAAGGATGTATGAGGGAAGCCGGTCAACCGAGGGAGAGGAAAAGACCTTGGAGGAAACCTTAAATGAGGCAGAAAGAGCCATGGGGGAGACCCCTGATGAAGATGTGAATGATGAAGATAAAGCAGAGGAGAGCAACAACGACATCAACACTACAGAGACCCAGTATGGACCCTTGCTACCTGTAGATACGGTTGTTCCGGCAATGTCTATTCAAGTATGGCAAAATATGTTCAGCTTCTAACTACTTATATGTACTTGTCAACTTTTACACAGGTTGATTATCTTGGACGTCAATGGATTGCTACTGATGCGCGTGCCTCTCGGTGACACAGAACCCTTTGAGGATTTGCAAACGTTTCGGATGGGAACTTGTCGAGTCGTCCAGGAACCAAGGAATTTATTCAGTTTCTTCTTCCGCGCTTCAGAGTTGCCATATGGTCTTCAATGCAAAGGCAAAACTTGTCGCCACTAGTTACAATAGTTTGCAGTGTATGCGACGCTCACACGTCAGATTTTTCCTTTTTGTATGATCAAAGAAAATGCGTTACCGTTGAGGGCCACTACCACCCTAAAAAACCACACTTACCTCTTTTGTACAAACGGTTTAGCCAAATCGGTGTACCCTTTGATGCAACTAATATATTACTGATTGATGATACTCCTGAAAAGGGAGAACTAAATCCGCCGGGAACAACTATCTCACCACCTTCTTTCGAGGGGCATTTCTTCGATTTTTACCTTGAAGAAATTCTGATTCCATACTTATAGAAATTGTATCTCAGTCCATTGTTCACGGACGAGTTTGTACTTTCTAATGAATTAAGATGACTCTTCTATCATGTCTTTGTCTTGTCTAACATTGAGAGAGAGAGAGAGAGAGAGAGAGAGAGAGAGAGAGAGATTTGACATGGTAAAGAAATGTATTTCAAGCACACTTTTTCACAGGGCACAATTGACAAATGAGCTCAATAAACTTCATGTATTGAAAGTCATTTGTATACACTTGGGTTCACAAGAATATCTGTTACATTGACACTACTTCAACCCGACCATCCAACTCTTTGCACAAAATATCTTTTTCCCTTCGCCGCATCACCTTACAGCCAGCTAGGAAAAAGGAAAAATCTGATAGATCCTTGTCCATTGACTCTTCAATTATGTCATGCCGCAAATGCTGAAGACTGCATAGCTCCCTTATTGTAACCACCAACAGTAGGCCATGCTCTTTATCAATCACTTCCACATCCACAGCAGGATTATCTTCCAAACCTGCAGAAACCTGGTCCATAGGAATGTACTTACCATTGAGAATTTGTGATCGCATATACCAAAACGAGAGTAACAGTGATTGGCTTGCAATCATGTACTTGACAACTAGAGTATCAAGCGTGACCTCGCACCGTAAACCAATCTCTTCCTTTACATACCATCCTCTGTCAAGAATTTTGTCACAGGATGACTGCTGAAATGACTTACACATGAACATATTTTTCGTAACACGGATGTTGTAGCTATGAAACAACTCTATGAAGAGTGCAAGAGGACAAAAGTTTGCAATTATAACCAGCTTGGTGGGAATAGAGCTACGTAGAGACCTCTGTATATCCTTGTAGAGCTTACTTCGCATTGCCTCCACCATTGTTTCCTCCGGAACTGGCCAGTCCACAGTGTTCCAATCGGTTGGTGGAGGCACTTTCACCAACATGCCATTCTTATTCCCTGAGCTGAGTTGGTAGAAGTGATCATAAAAAAATATTCCCTCATCAGCGAGTCTTTTGCTGCTCCTCCCTGAATACTGTAGAGAACCAATGTGGGCATGAACAACATGGAAGAGGCCTATTTTGCACTCCACAGGCTCCCATTGCTCATAAGAAGAGGGATAAACATCTGCAATATATATAAGAAGAGTTAAACTAAGAGTATCAATAAGTAAAAATGACAAATCTAATGTAATTGAGCTGTGAAGAATGGAGACATTGCTCATAACAAGCGGGAGAAACATTGCAAAATATATAAGAAAAGTTATAATGAGAGTATCAGTAAGTTCACAAGTCAAGAGTACTTACAATTGCAACGTGGTTGATATATATCTGATACATTTCCACCATTTGCTATCACCTCTGGATGGGTAAACACATGCTCAACAAGAACTTCCTTTACAGATCTTTTGCCGATTTCAACTTTGAAATCCAACACTCTGGCCTTCCATGCTGAGTGGTAAACGTTGATACCACTAGACCTCTTGGGTCTTCTTGGTTGCATGAGGACCCATGAACCTTTGTTTATCCTTTGTCCAACCCATTGGTTCTCTGCACTTATTGAAGTTGATATTGTAATTGAGGATATGCTACTACTTGGCCTTCTAGGCAAAGTGCAGCTGTTGGTTGTTGGTGTGAGAGATAGTAAACACCTGGAGCTTCTTGGGCGAGACGACGTGGAAGCCATAGCTCTCAGAGAAAAGCTTTAGTGGAGGGAGATTCACTTTGAAAGCATTCTAATGGAGGGAAAGTGTTTTAGAATTCCAATATCTTGTGCGGGCTTAATGGTCACCCTCCAGTACGTTAATGACCATAAGAGAATATCAGAAGTGGGACCACATGCAAGCACCTAAGAGCTTGGTAAAAGGAAGGAAATTACGATGCTACAATCCTAGATTCGTGAAAGTTTTATGCTATTTTCCTATTTTCTGAGTCTTTCCACGTACTTTCCTACGTAACGTAGCCTTCGTGCTCATTGGACGCGCTCTATTTTTCTCTCTCTTCATATGGCCCTCCAAATGACCTCTAAAATTTCCTAATGTAGGCTAGAGTAAATCTAGTTTAATTAATTTAAAAACACTTAATAAAAGAACCAATAAGAATTAAGCTCTCTAGACGACTATTGGACCCTCTCCCAAGGGGACCAATGAGCATAACAGCCCAATGGCTTGCCTGATTCCTATTGGCCAGGAGGCAAAGGGGTCCAATGAGAGTTTAGTTGCATTTATTAATTACCTAAAGCTCTCACAAAAGGGAAAAGGGGGACACAAGTCAGAAGTCTATCACTTATGCTGCTTAATTTCCATTGGCTAGGCGTGGGGAGGTCCAATAGGGCTGTAGCATGAGCATTTAGCAAGGGGGGTCGACCAAGAGAGAGAGGGGGCTGATTTTTGCAAGGCATTATCACACACGCACACTCACACAATCTCATGTGTGAAGCAAAAAATACTCTCTCTCCTTCTCAAGCTTTAATGGAAAGCTCACCACCTACTCCAAGCTTATGAGAATGGATGCCTACACCAACAACTCTTGGATTTGTGATGCAAATCCAACCAAGATCCAAGCTTCAATGCATGCTCATCTCCTCTACCATGCTAATTACTAAGCTAAGCTATGCTAATATGAGTGATTATGTGAGGAGATGTACATCTTTCTCGTAAGAATACTCCTTCTTCCTCTCAATCTACTCGCATACCCAGCTAGCTCTCACCATCTTCGAAGGTTTGTGAGGTCTTGGGTCTGAGACCGTGAGGGAATTGATGTTGTGTTTGATAAGTTTTTTGGTTAGTGCATGAAGTTTCCATCTTCATTGCACTAGCTAGTATTGAAGGAACACAAAGAATTGTATTGTAAAATGTCTCTCTTGATGGGAGAAACCATAATACAAAGCCTTTTGGAGGGGGGATCGGCTCCATGCATTGTATGCCATGCATTGTATGCACTATGTGCTTAACCAGATTAGGAGTCGTGGCCCCAACCCATCCTCTTGGATTAGGTGGTCAAGTAGAAAAATATATGACTGGTCTAGGCCCATTGTATGGCACTAACCCGACCAAAGGCTAGCTAGAAACAAGTGTGTGTCTGTGTTTAAGAATGATTATCTAGCGATAGTTTGATTTCACAAACTATTGAACCATACAATGGGACTAGAAACTAGACAAAGTGTATATAATAGCCAAGAAATGTGTCTACATTAGATAAGATGTAGTCTTTACAATTGACAGAGATAGGACTACAATTGACATATAGACTAGACATTTGACATATACAATGTTTTTTGTCACTATATGAAAATATCAAAGAGACATATACAAGGGCTATCAATCAAATATATGAATAACTCAACAAAGGGAGATCATCTATCGTTGTTGCGGTTGTCACCGTAATCCCAAGGAGGAAACCTCTTACCTGTCACCATCCAAGAAACACAAGCCCATTAGAGCTGGCATTATTTGGGAAGACAAGTGTCAGCAACTACCTCCCCGTGTTATCAGTGTCAAAAATTACCACAAAAACTAGAAACATAACATAGATCAAGTGAGTATTTATGTACGATAATATTTTTATCATTTATTTTCCAAAAAAATTGGACAGCATCTCCTTTGTAAATTGGATCAATTCTCAAAAATCCAATCAACTGCCATCTCATATGAGACCCCACTTGAGGATTAGGGCTCTTTTAACAATATTTGGACAAATTTCAAAGTAAATTATAGCATCAAAAAATAACTTTTCAATTGTGAATTTACCACTATATACTTACCTTCATGAAGAGTGTGTTCCTGTATAAAAAGATAGAAGTAAACGAGCTTTATGTCCAGGCCAAGTTTATCTAAAATTATTGTTGCTGGAATTTTAGTCAGTGGTAGGGTAGAAATTAACATTAACTCAAATCTATCCAACTTTAGTCCTATATATATCACTATTGAAGTCCCAGAATATTGAAGTTTTATATATGTGATACCATCGGTTCTTAATTTGAAACTACATCCAGCCAAAGTGTACGGTTAAGAAGTTAGAAAACCACTGAATAATCATCTCAAAAGTATAAGATATACATAGGTATATATCGCACGGTTAGTATGTTAGGGAATTTTTCCACTCTGTTTTACGGCTATGCATACAATTCTGGTTGTCACTATCTCTTTATCCACAGAGGCTTAAGGAATATCTGTATACATTAATTGAGTCAAATTTGTTAAAGACTTCATCATAGCCATCTATCTTGTAAACTTCCATTTCTACAATCCAATACATTCTCGTGTATCATTATGTACAATCAAAATAATATAAACAAGGAGTACATGCTTATGGTTATTATGCTTTATTAGATTCTATACGACTATGCTACTTTGTCAAGTATATGAATTTTCAAGAAAAAGATCACATTACATATGTCAGATAAAAAATACCAAGATTACTGAGGAGGTGCAAATGCACCTACCTGTAGTTTGATCATGCACCTTCCGTCGACCATGTCTGTGAATGCATAGGTGATGCTAGTCTCATGTATATCCTATTGTTTCCTTCGTTCCTTCTGCATGCTTTTGGTGGGCTTTGTGCCTGTCATCGATGGAGTCAATATGACTGCCCAAGGTTACGATCCCTTGTATCCCACGAAGCACATTTGTATTCCAATCTACTTCAAGGTTGTTGAACTCTAATCAAGTGTGTGTGTGTGTGTGTGTGTGTGTACTACAAAAGATGAGTACATCTCTGAAAGCTTGGCATGGTTGTATACAAAGACAGGGCAGCACACGGTTATCCTTGTGTAGCAGAAGCAAAGTGATGTGGGAAAAACATATGCTTGAAAACACTTGCGGATTGCCTAGTGATGGCTTGATATTTATCTGCACAAGAGAACGTGTGTGAGGTAGCGATCTATCAACCCATGTGACTAGAGGGGAGGATTTTGAGAGCAAGCACCAAAGAAAGTGATAAGTACGCATCAGATGAAAACGACAATAGACAAGGGGATGGAGTGTTCATGCATGTGTTCCACCGGCTTCAAAAGCTCCTACACTACCCACATGAGATTAGGTGTGAAGAGGGCCACTGGAAATCCATTTAAAGCATGTATGCCAACCATGGCAAGGAGTGAGAAAATTATATCGACGTACTCTTATCCATCCACCAAAAAGCTAGGTAGGTGAAGCCAGATTGATGAACTGTACCAAGGTGAGGGAGGTAAACCAAGGATGCCTTCATACAAAGATGAACCAGGAATACCTTCTCGCAGTATTATTGATGATGTGGATTCAGAACCTTAGCCAAAAGATTAACAATGTATCAGTGGATATGTAGATCCAGTGGTTTCATTATGATGTATTGTCAGGATAACCCTGGGATCACATGTATACAAAGGGTATACTAAGTCCATAAACGTATTTGTGTGTGTGTGTGTGTGGGAACCATTGGTCTCTTGTCTATATAAGTGTCTACTAATAGACTTTAAGGTGGAGGCAAAGGTTACTATTTGTTATTTGGAATGTGTGTGTGTGTGTGTGTGTGTGTGTGCACAATGCACCCTCAGTTCGGGGTCACATACAACCACGCAGACTTCGGCACCACGGAGAAAATCAATAGAACAAAGACAAGTGGGGGTAGGTAATCGACACAAAATGGGGCAATGGTGAGATTCTCCTTCAAAGAAAAACGGTACAATGACTCTTTTGTACTATGTAGGAAAATCTCCTCATGCTCTTCTTCTCCTCATTGAGAACTAAAGGACAAAAAGGGGCCGCGTTTTCAACTTTTTTGGGATTCCTTTCCTCCTCCAGACAAGTGTTCCTCTAGCCCACTTTGAACCGCATGAGAAATCCCCCCTTCTCTTCTTGGCATTACCTGCTTGCTTGGACGCATGTGAAGCTTCTCTTGAGCCCTTGGTGGATGTCACGGCGCCGTGACAACCCCTCTAGGCTATTTTACTTTTAATAAAAAATGGGAGTCCCATGGGAACCCACCATATAGCTATTACCACATCATCACTGACAAACCCCTATAAGCCAGCGTCGTGAACAATCATCACCATCTCCAAAATCCGCTAGCGGATGGCCATTGGGCCACTGACAGGGCCACTGGCAAGCACGTCGAGTGCCCACATAGAAGAAACCATAGCCATAAAGCTCTAGAGGGCTCTCTCCCTCTCCTTCGATGCACTAAGGGAATGCTCGTCCCAATATAAATACCCTAGTGGGGCACCAAGGGCATTCACATGTGGGTCTTCTTTGATACCACGTGGTGCTCCCTCGTTGCTCCAGGACCACAAGCCCCCAAAAAACAACAAAATCATTAAAAAGCCTTGTTTTTTCCCCCCGACTTCAAAACATGGCAACTTCCTTCTTGATGCCCCAACCATCGAGCCGACAAAAACCACCAAAAGCCTTTGTCTCCAACTTCAGACCCCCTCCTTATCACTGCATCTTGACTCTCCTGAGGCCTCAACACGAGTGCCCCAAAATGGGAAAAAACTTTCAGATTCCATGAAATCATCGCTAGTTTCCAACTTCAAACTCCTATAGCTTTGCACCCGTAGCTACATTCGAGGAACCGTTTGAACTGACTTCTAGAGCACTTCAAACACTACATTCCAAAACCTAAATTTAGCACTTTGAACACTTGGATCTACCAATTCAATTGGTCCCTTTTGTAGCCATTTTTGCCCAGGAAACCACATCAACCAAACATTGCAGCTGTCACTTGCCTGCCTAGGGTCTTTATACCGGCTTTAGCACTTTATCATACACATGTCTGCATATATAGCAATACACAACACATTTCCCAGCATTGACCAACTTTGGTTGTACCATCATTTCCCACCCCTTAGTTGAGCACTTATGCTCAAGCACCAAAATGCTTTATTCATCTACAAATTGCACAAACTGACAACACTATGAGAAAACCCAAAAATCATACATACAATTTTATTGTTGCATCCTATTTCCAATACTCAAGTTGGTAGCCCCACCCCATGCATCATAACATTGCTTCCACTTGGATCAAAGACATAAACTTGACCTTAGCCATCCATCTGCAACAAGTACAAGTAGAGTTGTACCCATGCACCTAACTAATAGTGTATAAAGAATGCACACAAAATTTCATCACCACTCCATGCATACATAAGCATACAATCCACTTCAAATGGAGCATCATCATGCTCAGCATATATCCCCTCCATACCTGACATACCCTTCCTAGCCATAGAACATAGAGATCTCCTCCAATAACTCCTCAACCTGGTGAATGGCCCACTACAGAGCCGCATCCATAAGCATATTCATCAATAGAAATCACATACCCCTTTTAATAGTTTTTCCATATCCATAGCTTGTTCTTCGTTCCTTTGCCCAATCGGAAACACCTGCTTTTAAATGAAAGTATCTTCTTCTTGCATTAATTTGTGATTGCTCTATACACCTGCAGCGGCTTCAACCACTTCCACTTCCAAGAAAACAACACCATATGGCTCCACCGACTCCTCTTGAAAGCCATATTCTTCAACATGTTCTTTTTCCATAACCGCAACAACTCTCTCTTTCTTAGCCCAGCTTTGTACATTCTACACTACCATTGTATACTCCATTGCTACCTTCATGAGCACATCCATCAACATGGTTCTGCAAATTACCTTAACCTACTTATCCTCTTGCACGGGTACCAAAACTTTCTCTTGATCTTCATTTACACTGTTGATCAACATGTCTACAAACACACAATCAGGGACTTGCACTCTTACCAGCTTAGCCTCACTAGAATTTGTTTGCTCACCACACGATGTGGACTCATCCAATCTATCATCCCCACTTGTCTCCCAAAAAAATCAACTTGTACCTTCATCATCATCAACACCACATGCTGACTCTGTATCTACATCCTCATCCACTTGCTGCTCCACAAAACTTTGACCACTACCTTGGCTTTGCACGCTTTCTTCATCTACCTTTAGATCTTGGGTTGCATCTGGGCTACACTCTACTATTTCTTCATGCATTGGCTTCAAAAAAATAGGTTTTACCTCTTCAAGATGCTCTTGGAATGCAGCACTTGCTATTTCCCTCACACACAGGTCTTCTTCAAAGGGAATGCATATCCTCTTTGACAAGATCAGCATCAACATAGACACTCCATAAACTAGAAACCTCTGACAGATAGAAGTGCAAAACAGACAGGGTGGACTCTACACCAAGATTATGCACAATGGCCTCATCATGGTAGGTATACAATAGGGGCACCAACTAGAAAAATATGCATCTGCATATACACAATCAAACATGCCATGGAAAACAATTTCAAGATCCACGCCCAAGTGTGGGATCGGGTGGTCAGAAAACAAGATGAGAGGAATGGTGAGTGAGTGAGAATGGGCTTGCTACTCGTGCATGTAGTAAGGAAGATAATGAGGTAATGGAAACATGCAAGTATGCTCACTTCTCATACCAGAGGTGGAAAATCCGCACACCTTAAGATGCAAGAAGTAGCAAGATGATAGGAATATGTGTGTGTGTGTGTGTGTGTGTGTGTGTGTGTGAGAGAGAGAGAGAGAGAGAGAGAGAGAGAGAGGGTGTATGGTGCCGAATTTTCACACCTCAACATAAGAAAAATGGAAATAACAAGCATAAACCATACTCACAATGAAGTGTATCCCGAACAACACAAGGTATGGCACCAATGTGGAGTGTGTTGATTACTTGCAAAATATGAATACAATAGGTAGCATAGGGCAAGAAGATGAGAAGGGGACAAGACCATAGGATGCATAATGGAGGGATGGAAGTTGATGGTGAGGAATATCATGAGTGTAGCCATCATTGTTCTTCTTGAAATCATGCCTTCAATCCTTCATTACAAGTGTATGGAAATATGATGCTCATTTTGTGCATGGTGATGGTGATGGTGATGGTGTTGTGATTATGTGATTAGGGTTCATGCTACTAGCATTGAGGCAGTCCGGGGCGGGCAACAAGAAGAGTGGCCTCTAAGCACCCTTCTAGGCTCCCGTGCTGCTCAATTGGGTTGGGGTTGAAAAAAACAACAAACACACACACAAACCCGCAACCTAACCCTACAAAAATTTGGGGCACCACCTAGTTTTGGATGCAAACTAGGACGCGTAAAGACAGAGTATTAGAAGCTGGACACACCCCACGGAAGTAACTACCCGGAGGATTATTATTTTTTGTAATTATTCATTCATTGAGGAAAACCTGATTTTTCACCTTGTAATTATTGGGACTTACAGAAGTTTCCAGATTGTATCCCAGTTTTGATAGTTAGATTGAGTAGATGGTTGATTTTGGAACTTTCGGGTTTGAGAAATTGTAAGGTATATATACCACTTTTTGACCTTAATGAAAAAAACCTTTTGTCATTTTAAAACAAGTTTTGAAGTCTATGAGTGAGCGTACTGTGTACGAGAGAGAGGGTGTGAGCTTCATCTTGACGCTATGTGTGCTCTGGTGGTCGGAATCTAGTGCGAAGAAGTGCAGCATGTTGCCCTCGATGAGAGCTATGCGCCGATACCTACATTGCGCGCGTACGGTCCGGTTTTGCGAGCTCCTTCTACAAGCTTCATCGGTTGTTTGGGTGAGCATACGTTGTCCGATTTTGCATTTCAGCATATCCACGTGTTCACATTGAGTAGAACTACACATTAGGCACTTTAGATTTCGGAAACAAAGACCTACAAATTTCAGCCAGACATCCTACGTGTTTCTGCACCAGGTGTTTTGGGTTGGGATTTTGGTTCATAGACCTTAGGGAGAGCGACCTATTGGTATTAGTAGAGTCTCATTCAAGTTCTATGGTCTTTCGAGATTTTTTGATGGGTGTTAGCAAGCGTTGTAGGAAGTTTCCTCTTATGCACTCTTGAAGGCTGTGACTTAGACAATTGGTAGAGACCTCTGTAGGAACTAGTTAGGAGTCAGTCGAGTGTAGGTTGTCATAATAATCAATATCTAATTCTCCTAAATGATTTTCTCATATTAAAATGATCATTTAATGTGGGGAAGTGCTAGGGGAGAAAAGGCTAGAATATTGGTTAAGCTAGAAGACCTGCCACAGTAGGGATCCAAAGGAGGGAAAATAGGGATCCAAAGGGGGGGGCCATCTGCAAAAAGAGCCATGTGCAACAATGGGCTAAAAAGACCCTAAGGTTCAGCCCATTAAGACTTCCAAAATGCTAAGGTTCCAAAATTTAAAGGTTATGTCCAAAGGGTTAAAGCTTAGGGAGAATTGGATGCTTTGTGTGCTCTCCAAAGTCAACACATATCCCTACATGGGAGGGGGCGATCCCTTCTTCTAGGGGATGAGAAAGAAAGCCACACACACACACACATAGGATCCCTTTACACGAAGGGAATGAGGGACACATGTCGACTCCCTAGGCCAGATGCCCACAAGGTGTGCCGAGTTTCTATTGGATGACCCTTGAAGTGGACCAATGAGAATTAAGCTAGAGTAAATCTAGTTTAATTAATTTAAAAACATTTAATTAAAGAAACCAATGAGAATTAAGTCTCCTAGAAGACTATTGGGCAGTCTCACAAGGGGTCCAATGAGCATTCAGGAGCCCAATGGCTTGCCTGATTCCTATTGGCCAGGAGGCAAAAGGGTCCAATGAGAGTTTAGTTTAATTATTTAATTACCTAAATCTCTCACAAAAGGGGAAAGGGGGACACATGTCAGAAAGCTATCACTTATGCTGCTTAATAGTCATTGGCTTGACTTGGGGAGAGCCAATGAGGGCTCAGCAAGAGCAAATAGCAAGAGGGCTCGCCCAAGAGAGAGAGGGGGCTGATTTTTGCAAGGCATTATCACACACACACACACACTCACACAATCTCATGTGTGAAGAAAGAGAAGACTATCTCTTCCCAAGCTTTAATGGAGAGCTCATCACCTACTCCAAGCTTGTGAGATAGAAGCCTACATCAACACACTCTTGGCTTGTGGATGCAAATCCAACCAAAAGCCAAGCTTCAATGCGTGCTCATCTCCTCTACCAAGCTAATTAGTAAGATAAGCTATGCTTATATGAGTGATTATGTGAGGAGATGTACATCTTTCTCATAAGATACTCCTTCTTCCTCTCAATCTACTCTCATACCCTGCTAGCTCTCACCATGTTCGAAGGTGTGTGAGGTCTTGGATCTGAGAACGGGGAATTCAAGTTGTGTTTGCTAAGTGTTTTGCTTAGTGCATGAAGCTTTCATCTTCATAGCACTAGCTAGTCTTGAAGAAACACAAAGAATTGTATTGTACAATGTCTATCTTGATGGGAGAAACCATAATACAAAGCCTTTTGGAGGGGGGACCGGCTCAATGCAAATCCGGTCCTCAACTGTTGTCATTAGCTTAATTTCTCTCTTTTTTGAAAGTATTTTCGATGCTATCTAACTAGGTGTTATGCTTTTTGTTGCTCTCTCCACCCAAGCACTCTTGTAATTCTCATTAGGAATCTATTCTAATGAAATGCCCACTAGGTTCATGCTCATTTCCGCTACACACAAGTTATTAGGCCATTAAATGTTATATTGGTATCAAAGCACAAGGTTTCTCTTTTCTTGCTCAAGAAGGGAGGTCCTCAAGATAGCTACAAATGGTTGATATTATTAATTGCCTGTGAGTAAGTAGAATAGGGATTTTTCAGCCTTGTAGTGCTCCTGCCTTTGTGCAGTTAACGGGGCATCACTGTCGAGAGCTATGGTCTTAATAGTGGAGTCCTACGAAACTTTCCTACGGCTTAACCACTATTGAGCTATTAGAAGCTTGACAGGAGCCGGTGTTGTTTTGGTGTCGAAAGAACCTCTCTTCTATTCCTTGCAATTAATGGTATTCGAGCCGCGGGTACAATATCTTGAGTGCTTTTTCTAAAGGGGTAAAGAGGAGTAGCAACTAGGGCTTGAAGTGCCAAAGTACACCTAAAAGTTGTTAGAACGGCTAACAATAGTAAAGAGAGTGAAATTAATGTTGATAACTTCGATTTTGCTCATGAGCAAGCTACTAATGATGCTTCAATGCTTGTTAACTATCTTGTTTCTAGGCTTCAACAAGCCATGGGCAATCCATCTCTCCAAAGTGATGTGCAACGGCAGCTCCATGCTCACGGGATTCTCCAAGCTCATTACCATGACAAGAGAACACCTAGGAAGCCTCCTTGTGAGACTACCAAAAGAGGTCTCTCTCCAATTCGGGAAGAAGAAGAGAATCCCTAAAAAGGGCTCAAGAATTTACTTCTTGATGATGCATCTCCTTCCCAAAGGAGAACTCAAGAGCCTCCACCAAAGGAACGAGAAAGAAGCAAGTCTCCCGCCACCCCGGCGGAGATGGCTCCACGAAGACGGCGGGCTAAACGCTCTCCATCACCACCAAATCAGAGAAGACTATCGTATTCTTCTCCTCACCACAATTCAAAGAGGGATGGTAAAAATCAAGAGAAGAAAAAGGCGAGAAAGAGGACACCCTCTTCTCCATTTTCTTCATCCTCTTCCTCTTATGAAAGTGATGATGAAGACGACAAAGATCAAGACAAGAAAAAGGCGAGAAAGAGGTCACCCTCTTCTCCACCTTCTTCAAATTCTTCACCTTCTGAAGAAAGTGATGGTGTAACCTTTGAACCATCAAAAAGAAGAGGCCATAGGAAATCCTATGCCGCATGGAAGAGGTCGTCCAAGCTAAAGAAATTCAAAGAGGGAGGAAAGAGCATCTCTTTCCTTACCTATGATGGTACCTTTGGTGCTACGGACAAAGTCTTGGCGTTTATCCAATAGTTCGATGCGGCGTTTGGAGATGAGGGCTTCACGGAGTCCTCTAAGCTACGCCATGTAGCTATGCACTTTCAAAAGTCCGCCAGGAAATGGTGGTCTAGCCTACGAGCCAACGGTGAAGCTCCATGAACATGGAAATCTTTAAGAGCTTCCATTATGAAGCAGTTTTTGGCCACCGATGCCAAAGACAAAGTACTCACCGAATGGCGAAGCTTAAAGCTCTCTCCCAATGAATCCATCCACAAATATGTAGACAAGTTTTGGGACCTACAACTCAAAGCCACTGTCTTCAAAAAGTTGGATTTTGGAGAGCAAAAGCAACAATTTTGTGCGGGATTAACCGAAGAAATGGCGGAGTATGTCAACTCCCAAAGGCCACGTACCATATCGGCGGTAATACACCATACTATGGTGGCCTCTCGAATCAATTTCCAAACGGGGCTTAAAAGAAATAATAAGCCCCCGGAAAACAAGGGTTCCAATGAGCCTTAGGGGAAGGACAATGTCCAAAAGTCTCCTAAGGGCAATCCCAACAAAGCTAAAGAGAAGGGAGTTTACAAAGGTAAGAATAAACTCTCTTCTGAAGAGCTTGAGCGTTATCGTAAGGATAACCTGTGTTTCAAGTGCAGCGAACAAGGGCATGCGTACCGCACTTGTCCCCAAAAGAACAACCGCCAAGATCCTCCTAGAGCTTCCTTGGTTGAAATCCAAGAGGAGGAGACTCACCAAACTCGCCACAAAGGATCTCCTCTATGCCATGCTTGGGGAAAGGTAAGAGAGCATGATGCTTTTATTCTCTTTGACCCTGGTTCTACTCACAATTTTATATCTATGGAGTTAGCCACCAAGCTAGGCATACAATCCCACGAGATGGGGGATGTCCTACCCGCAGACAGTTCCTTCAAGGGGCAAGAAGCTTCAGTCACTCCCTTAATTGGGAAATTGAGGCTTCATGTCCAAGGCTATGTGGACAAAGAGGACTTCTTTATCTCTCCTCTCAAGCATGAGGATGTAATCCTAGGGGCACCATGGTTTGACCGACTGGCTGTCGATGTTAAATTTCCTAAAAGGAGAATCTCCTTAAGTTCAGAGAAAAAGACATGTATATAGATGCTAAGGAAATGGGTAACACTATTCCCATTGTACATACACCAGCTTTCAACAAGTCAATAAAGAGCTCTATTTCCGTGTACATGATTTTGTTAAAGACTCTCAAAATGAGCCTAACGCTTTAGCAAAAGAAAATAAAAGCAACCAAAAGGAATTAGAATGCAATCGAACTTCTTCCAGGAAGTTCACCGCCTAACAAACCTCCTTATAGAGTTTCTCAAGCTCAACAAGAGGAGATTATGCGGCAAGTGCATGAGTTAGTTGAGAAGGGTATGGTTAGGCCAAGCTCATCTCCATTTTGCTCACCTGTGCTATTAGTGCAAAAGAAAGACGGCACATATCGTATGTGTGTCGACTATAGAGCACTAAATAGTATCACTATCAAGAATACGTTTCCCGTTCCACGGGTAGAAGACCTATTTGATAAGCTACAAGGATCGACCTACTTCAGTAGGATTGACCTAAAAAGTGGCTATCATCAAATAAGGATAGTTGATCAAGACATTGTAAAGACCGTATTTTGCACCACATTTGGTCTTTACGAATACATTGTCATGCCTTTTGGCTTGACCAATGCACCAGCCACATTCAACCGCTTGATGGAGAAGCTGTTGAGGCCTCATCAAACCTTCACTGGAGTGTTCTTTGATGATATTATCATCTACTCTAATTCATTGGAGGAACACAAGCAACACCTCCAGGTAATATTTCAAGTTTTAAGAGAGAATAAACATTATGTTAATCGAAAGAAAAGTGAATTTTTCTTGCAAGAGATTCAGTATTTAGGTCATATTATCTCTCAAGATGGCATCCAAATGGATCCATCTAAGTTAGAGGTAATAAAAGGATGGCCTAAACCAAGGAATCTTCATGAACTAAGAAGCTTTATAGGTATGTGTGCATACTATCGACGCTTCATAGAAAAGTTCTCACAAATTGCGGGACCATTACATGACCTAACAAAGAAAAGAGTTAGGTATACATGGTCTGCTAAGGAGAACAATGATTTCGAAAAGCTTAAAGAAAAGATTATCTCTCAACATGTGCTTACACTACCGGATCTCTCAAAACCAATTGAGGTCCAATGTGATGCTTGTGGTGATTGCCTTGGAGCTGTTTTACTCCAAGAAGGGCATGCCATAGGCTATGAGAGTCGAAGGCTCGACCCTGTTGAGCAAGCTCTAGGCATATATGAAAAGGAGCTCCTTGCAGTTCTACATGCCTTAGACTCATGGAAGCACTATTTATTGGGGACTCCTTTCATTCTGCGAACGGATCACCAAAGTCTTAAGTACTTCATGACGCAAACCAAGCTCTCCGACAAAAAAATGAGGTGGGAAAATTTCCTTTCGCAATTTCATTTTCATATTGCTCACATTGCTGGCAAGCATAATCAAGTAGATGATGCACTCTCAAGACGGCCGAGAGTGAATGCGGTCTCCATAGCAACTCACAATGATCTATCTTCAATGATAGATGAGTACGCTATTGATCCCGATTTTAGAGATGTGATTTCAGCCCTTGCATTAGGGAAGAAAGAAGAACCATTTACCTTACAAGATGGTTATCTTCTCTATGGCAATAGACTATGCGTTACTAACTCACTATGTGAAAAAGTAATGTATGAATCTCATGCTCCACCTTATGCGGGGCATAGAGGGATTCAGTCTACCTTAAAGGGAATTGAAACATATTGCTATTGGCCTACCATGAAAGTGAACATACAAGTGTATGTTTCTAAATGTGTGGTATGCCAAAAGACAAAATTTGATAGAGGGAAGAAACTTCGATTGCTTCAAACCTTGCCAATCCCTAATTCACCATGGGAGAGCATATCCATGGATTTTATCTTTGGATTGCCTAAGTCTATCCATGGGAATATGGGAATATGGACGATAGTGGACAGGTTCAGTAAAGAAGCTCACTTTATACCTGTCAAAAATACTATCCCATCCCATCAAATGGCAACCCTCTTCATTTCACAAAGTACCATGGCTTGCCAATGTGTATAGTGTCGGATAGAGATCCTAGAATGACCAGTAATTTCTGGAAGGGTCTCTTTGAGAATTTAGGGACAAGGCTAAACTTCTCTTCGGCCTTCATCCACAAACGGATGGCCAAAGTGAAATAGCTAACCTAACCATTCTTGATCTACTAAAAGCCTATGTAACGGAAGTAGATCAAAGATCCCAATGGGAGAAGTACTTACCCTTAGTGGAGTATGCTTACAATAACACTGTACATACTTCCATGGGAAAAGCACCTTTCAAGGTAATTGAGGGAAGATCAAAAAGTTCCTTGCTACTTAAGGTGCATGGGAAGATCTTCGCTGTAGATGAGTATAGCCGAGACCTACAAGAATCTTTCCAAAAGATTAAGGATGCTATCTCTATCTCACAGCAAAGGAAAAAGGCTACTGCTGACAAGCACAGAAGAGCCCAAGCCTTTAAAGAAAACGATTGGTTCTTGTTAAAGTTTCCCAAGGCTCGATTAAGGCACACGACGGGCAAGAATCCTACGGGCCACCAAAAGTACTATGCTAAGCTAGCAAAAAGGTACTATGGTCCCTTTCAGATTCTTAGGCCAATCAATGAGATGGCCTATCAACTCAAGTTGCCCAATCATTGGCTCATACACAATGATTTCCATGTGAGCCTCCTAAAGCCATACAAAGGAGAGCCACCTCAAGAACAAACTATTGAAGACCCGCCGGAGATCGAGGACCAAGAGGAGGTGCTACAGCCCGAGTCCATTCTCCGACATCATTCTCCAATATGAAGACAACGTACTAAGAGGCGGTAAGACTATCCGATGATATCCTATTAACTTTAAGAATTATCCTTTTGAAGATGCTAGATGGATGCAAGGCATACAATTAAAGGATAACCTAAACCTTGTCAATGCTTACAATGTTTCCCAATGAGTAAGCAAATGTACAAAATGTTAAAAATGAACAAAGTTTTTGCCTTATAAGACTTTCTTTTTCTTTATTATGCATAAAAATGAAGTAGTATGCATGATTAGTTCAAGTTTGCAGAGACGAAGTCTCCCAAACACCAAGTAGAGCTTGTCACTCTATTATGGAAGACTGGTAGGACTTATGTGCAGACATGCTTGCGGCAGCCTAAGGCTCTCAAGCGCCAAATGGACTAGTAATCCATTGTGGAATGATGTCGTAGGGTAACATAGGGATCCTCTACCCGCTAAGAAAAGGACTCATGAATATGCTTTATCTTCTCTACACCATAGTCGAGGACGACTATGATTTCAAGAGAGAGGTAATGTCATAATAATCAATATCTAATTGTCCTAAATGATTTTCTCATATTAAATTGATCATTTAATGTGGGGAAGTGCCAGGGGAGAAAAGGCTAGAATATTGGTTAAGCTAGCAGACTGGCCACAGTAGGGATCCAAAGGAGGGAAAATAGGGATCCAAAGGGGGGGTGGGGCATCTGCAAAAAGATCCATGTGCAACAATGGGCTAAAAAGACCCTAAGGTTCAGCCCATTAAGACTTCCAAAATGCTAAGGTTCCAAAATTCAAAGGTTATTTCCAAAGGGTTAAAGCTTAGGGGGAATTGGATGCTTTGTGTGCTCTCCAAAGTCAACACATATCCCTACATGGGAGGGGGCGAGCCCTTCTTCTAGGGGATGAGAGCGAAAGCCACACACACACACACAAACTCCCTTTACACAAAGGGAATGAGGGACACATGTCAGCTCCCTAGGCCAGATGCCCACAAGGTGTGCCAAGTTTCTATTGGATGACCCTTGAAGTGGACCAATGAGAATTAAGTCTCCTAGAAGACTATTGGGTAGTCTCACAAGGGGTCCAATGAGCATTCAGGAGCCCAATGGCTTGCCTGATTCCTATTGGCCAGGAGGCAAAAGGGTCCAATGAGAGTTTAGTTTAATTATTTAATTACCGAAAGCTCTCACAAAAGGGGAAAGGGGGACACATATCAGAAGGCTATCACTTATGCTGCTTAATAGTCATTGGCTTGACTTGGGGAGAGCCAATGAGGGCTCAGCAAGAGCAAATAGCAAGAGGGCTCGTCCAAAAGAGAGAGGGGGCTGATTTTTGCAAGGCATTATCACACACACACACACACTCACACAATCTCATGTGTGAAGAAAGAGAAGACTATCTCTTCCCAAGCTTTAATGGAGAGCTCATCACCTACTCCAAGCTTGTGAGATAGAAGCCTACATCAACAAACTCTTGGCATGTGGATGCAAATCCAACCAAGAGCCAAGCTTCAATGCATGCTCATCTCCTCTACCAAGCTAATTACTAAGCTAAGCTATGCTAATATGAGTGATTATGTGAGGAGATGTACATATTTCTCGTAAGATACTCCTTCTTCCTCTCAATCTACTCTCATACCCTGCTAGCTCTCACCATCTTCGAAGGTGTGTGAGGTCTTGGATCTGAGAACGGGGATAATTCAAGTTGTGTTTGCTAAGTGTTTTGCTTAGTGCATGAAGCTTTCATCTTCATAGCACTAGCTAGTCTTGAATGAATACAAAGAATTGTATTGTACAATGTCTCTCTTGATGGGAGAAACCATAATACAAAGCCTTTTGGAGGGGGGACCAGCTCCATGTAAATCCGGTCCTCAACTGTTGTCATTAGCTTAATTTCTCTCTCTTTTGAAAGTATTGTCGATGCTATCTTACTCGGTGTTATGCTTTTTGTTGCTCTTTCCACCCAAGCACTCTTGTAATTCTCATTAGGAAACTATTCTAATGAAATGCCCACTATGTTCATGCTCATTTCCGCTACACACAAGTTATTAGGCCATTAAATGTTACATAGGTTGACACCTTGTGCTTGCTTGCACGCGCCTGCAGGTCGAGCTTCGTCCTTAGCTGACATTACATGTTAGGTGAGTTCTCGTTGTGCTGACGTCTATTGCGGCGTATCCATCCAACATTGGCACCGCTGCCGAGGATGAAAACCTTAGGTAGGTGACTGAGACTAATCCTAGAGGATTGGGATTTTTGGCTTGCCAAGAGTCTCGCTTTACATTTAGATAGGATCAGAGGGTGGAGGACTCTCTAGGTCTTAGAGGGAGTCTAGGAAGCGTGTGCCTGGCCTAGATCCTTCGATGTAGGTAGATGAGGTAGACTTAGGTAGTTTTAGGTGGTAGTCCAGTTCTAGAGTAGGAGTTGGAGTGGTAGAAGCGGTGAGAGGAGAGCTTGAGAGTCCGGAGAGGCCAAAAAGCAACCAAAAACACCATCATCACCATTTCACATGATAGGTGGGAGTAGAATAAGTAGGACATCATGATTCAGGATCTAGAGCATTTCATGCATGTACACTTGCTTGTTAAAATCATTACAAATTTGTAAAAGACGCAAAAAGACGCAAAAGTGTGTGTGAAAGCCTAATTGAAGTCCAAAAGTTACTGTGAGTGTTTCTGATAGACCTACAGAGCATTAGGAGCATTCCTGTCAGAAAAAAAATTAATTTTAGCCAAGAGACATCCTACGCGTAGGATGTCTATAGGCTTATCTGGGAGGAATTGTGGGATTTTGAGTTGACGAGTGTATTCAAAAGGTAGGGTTTACCCTAATTTCAACTGGAAAGTGGAAATTTGGCCATATCTTGAAAGGATAAGGCCAGATAGACTGAAATTGCCAGACATCCTACCCAAAAAGTGCCAAAACATTATTTTGAGACCAAAACCATAAGATGGCTGCATGAGCATGTCTTGCATGATAAATTGAGTGACTAAAAGGGGTTTCACCTCATTTGGGAAAATTGGACTCAAAGCGGACTTTAGCACTTTTGACTGAAAAAGGCAAGAACAGCTGAAATTTAGGACTTTTGGCATCCAAACCAAAATCTAAGCATACCACTGGGTTACTGGCATCAAAGGGAAGTTGTGGGACAAGTCTGGGGTCAAACAGGCCAAAAAGACATCCTACGCATAGGATGTCTTTTGAGTGATTTTGGACTCCAAACTGAAGTCTGAGTATACCAAAGTGATCAACAACTCAAGGGGGGCCTGGGATTTGAGTTTGAAGCCATTCTGATGAAAAAGACATCCTACGCGTAGGATATCTAATGTAAGAAAATGAAGCCAGACTTTGACTTTGAGCATAGTAAGGTGTTGTATAGCCTAAGGCAAGCCTCCTAGTTAATTTTGGTCCAATTTGGAGTTGATTAGACTGATCAATATCAGCAACAAGCTGTCGGAACAGATTTCTGACTCATTGACCAGCTAACAGAAATCAAAAAGTAAAAGCATCTGTAAGCTCAGCACAACAAGGGGAGACAACAGTGCAAAAATCCAGGCAAAACACAGCAGGAGACATCCTACGCGTAGGATATCTATTAGAGACTACTGCAAGGAAAATTTGACCTGGCATAGACAGTAAGATTCTATTTGGCTTAAGGGTGCCATAACTTCTTTCAGAAGTGAATTTGAACCTTGTTTGCCCATTTGACGAAGCAAAGATTGAATTCAGACTTTTTCGCGTGAATTGACCAACATCTGAGGGAAGTACCGTTTCAGATTAGCAAACCTAATCCAGAATAGCAGCAGTGTATAAAATATAGTAGTGGTTGAGATTAAATCTCCAGTTATACCAATCATTACTAAGATAACCTCTAGCATATAAATTCTTTGATTCAATTGCCGAAATTAAAACGCTTGTGTACAGGTATATTCAGCAACAAAGCAAGAAGTAGAGAAGAAACTGACCTTTGCCAGGTGAGTGGTTGGATTTGTGATAAATTGAATTGATAAGTTTGATGAATTTAAGATCAGGAAGATACATTGTTAGAAACCAGAAGTGTTGAGATGTCAAGCTCTACACCTTGAGCTGGCATCCACTACGGGTCTTGGCCGCTTACGGCATTTACTCACTGGCGTGCTAGGTGACGGACATGGAGGATCTCTACCAGTGATTCTACAGCTGGACTACACTTATAGTGACAGCCTAGTACGCTTCTAGCAAGTTCACACTTAGTGACCGCATGTACATATGTGCTACTTTTCAGCTTTAGCACTTAGTCATTTTGTACTCTCTTTTCTGTGAAGAAGAAGAAGAAGCTTTCCATCTCTGTGTGCTTTGTGCTTGTCTTGTGTATCTCTCTTGCATCCTCATTCTTTACATGGTATCAGAGCCTGGTGCAGGCAAGAGAGGCTAAGAGAGCAAGAGATTCACAATCCCTTCGTTCGCAATCCACAACCAGAGGTTTTTCGTCCAAGTTTCTAAACAGGTCTCCAAAGTGCAGTACACAGAGATTTACTGTACAAGTACAGTGGTTGTATGTACGTTTGATTGTGGACACTCGTTGAGTGTAGGAAGCGTTATAGGTACCAGGATAGCAAGTTCAGCAGATTTGCAGGTTTTTGCAGATTGCAGCTATTTTGTCTTAGTGCTTCAGGATGTCTGACGGTTTCAGTCAGATTGTTACTGAGAAGCTTGAGAAAATAACTACCCTGCATGGAAGTTCAGAATAACAAATTTCCTAAAAGGAAAAGGTTATTGGGACTATGTAGAAGGAGACAATGAAAAGGAACCAGAGATTCCCGAGTCAAATGCTACAACAGAACAAAGGAAAGCTTTGAGGGACTGGCAAGAAGGCCAGAGCAAAGTGATGTATTGGCTTTCTATGAGCATCACAGATGGCATGATGGGCTATCTAAAAGATGCTGAAACCCCCCCATTGCATGGAAAAACTTAGGCAGAGTGTTCGAGGTGAACACCAAGGCCAGGAAGCTTCAACTAAAGTCGGAGCTAAATCAGGTTAAGAGGAACAACCTCTCCATCAATGATTATGCTTTGAAGATCAAGAGTATCATTGAGGCTCTTGGATCTATTAAAGTCTCAGTGGAAGATGATGACATTGTCCGTGCATGCTTGGATGGTCTAGGAGATGAGTATGTACATTTCACGTCTTCCATGAATACAAGAGACGACATCCCCGTGTTCCAAGATTTGATTTCTATGCTTATTTTGGAGGAGAAGAACCTTGACACATCTTCTTCTCATGGCAGAAATAATACTGAACAGGCCTTCTATTCTAACTCCAACAGAGGTAGAGGTAGAGGTCGTGGTCGAGGCCCAAGGGGTTGCAGGGGCCAATTTCTGGAAGGTCAATCAAATCAAAACAATACAGGTGGCAGGGGAAACCAGTCTCAAGGCAGGGGGAGTCAAAGAGGTCGTGGTGCAGGATCAAGCAGGAAGCAACATACTCCAGATAGCAAAGAATGTTGGACTTGTGGTGAAAGAGGTCACATGTCACGTGACTGTCCAAAGGGAAAAGCAAGTGGAAAGAGAGAACATGGCAACTATGCATCTACTAGCAGAGATGCAGATGACAGCAAAAACGAGCGCATGTTTGTTATGCAGCATGTAATGAATACAATGACTGCAGAGAATTCCACCCAACATGATGTTTGGTATGTGGATTCAGGTGCCTCTAATCACATGACGTCTCGTGGAGAGTGGTTTATAGATATGCGCAAACCAGATGTGTCAGGCTATGTGCAGACAGGAGATGACACAGCTCACCCCATTGCTCATGTAGGGGACATACCTCTAAATACGAAGAGTGGGAAATCAAAGTACTTAGCAGATGTACTTCATGTCCCAAACATTACAAAGAATCTTGTTTCTGTTGGAAAAATGGTTGAGCAGGGTTTGCAGGTTCGCTTCAATCCGAATGGCTGTTATGTAGAAGATTTCCAGAATGGCTGTAAGCTGATCACAGAGGGCAAATGTGTGGGCAGAATGTTTACGCTGAATGTAGACATGCCTGAGGTAAAAGCTTCATTATTTTCACAGGGCACAGGTGTTGTGGCTGATGTTGACATTTGGCACAAACGCATTGGCCATGTCAATGAGAAGAGATTGCGCAGCATGCAATCAAAACATATTGTAAAAGGTTTGCCCAAATTCAAGGTGGATGGTATGCATAAAGTGTGTGCAGCATGCCAGTTTGGAAAACAGTCAAAGGGCTCATTTCCACATGAGCGCAATGTATGTAAAAAGCCACTTGAGGTGGTGCACACAGATGTTTGGGGTCCAACCAATACTGCAAGTATACATGGTTGCAGGTATTATGTCTCTTTCATCGATGACCATACAAGGAAAGTATGGGTCTACTTCATGCGTAACAAAAGTGAAGTGTTTGGTCACTTTCAGGACTTCAAAGTCATGATTGAGAAGGAGACAAATATGCAAATCAAGACATTGAGGTCAGATGGAGGGGGAGAGTACTTCTCCAATGATTTTTCAGATTTTCTGCGAATGCATGGTATACGCAGGCAGTTTACATGCAGATATACTCCACAGCAGAATGGGGTCGCAGAAAGGAAAAACAGGCACATTGCAGAGGTTGCACGTGCATTGATGAATGAGAAGATATGCCTCATCATTTCTGGGCTGAAGCTGTAAATACAGTTGTGTACATTATGAACAGGACACCTATAGCTGCGGTGCATGATGTAACACCTGAGGAAAATTTTACAGGTACAAAGCCTGATTTGACACACTTGAAAGTGTCTGGCTGCATAGCTTACGTGCATGTACCAGATGAGTTGCGTAGGAAATTGGATCCTAAAGCAGAGAAATGTATTCTTGTGGGATATTCCTTTGAACAAAAGGGGTACAGGTGCTACAATCCTACTACACGAGAATTACGAGTGAGCAGAGATGTAGTCTTTGATGAGATGAGCAGCTGGTATAGTAATGCACATGGCACTATTGGGACTGATGTAAAAGATGATGTGGTTGTACAAAATGTGAGGCCACAGTCATAGGTTTTGAGTGGACCACAAGAGTCCTCTTCTCGTGGCTCTGTTGAGAAGCCATGGAATGGTAGACTACGTACACAGGTTACTCCACCAGCGGGTACAGGGAATGTATCACGAAAAGGAAAGGAAAAGGTTGATGCTTATGGTTGATGCATCATCAGGTTTTTCACATGTAAACATGGATTCAGATGGTTCTGAAAAAAGTCTTGATGAGGAATTTGGAATTCCGGCTGTCAGGACACCTGGTGTAAGGAAAGTACAAGAAGATGCTAGAGGGCAAAGGAGTGACCCAGGACCGCGCAGATCTAACAGAGTCAAAAATCCAGTTCAGAAATTGACTTATGATGGGTATCTAGCGCATCACCAAGCCTACATGGCTAAGGTGATACAGAATGTGGAGCCCACATGTTTTGAGGATGCAGTTGGAAATGTGCATTGGGATGATGCAATGAATGAAGAGATGGCAGCATTGGAAGCAAACGACACATGGGAGTTGGTGCCATTGCCAAGTGGCAAGAAATCTATTGGCTGTAAATGGGTGTATAAAACCAAGCATAAGGCTGATGGTAACATTGAGCGTCACAAGGCAAGGCTGGTCGCAAAGGGTTATGCACAGACGTGTGGCATAGACTATGAGGAGACCTTTGCTCCAGTGGCAAAGATGACGACTGTGAGAGCTGTCATAGAAGTGGCTGCATCTAGAGGATGGATTATGCATCAAATGGATGTAAAGAATGCCTTCTTGAATGGTGAGTTGCAAGAGGAAGTGTATATGGATCAGCCACCTGATTATGTCGATCGAGGTTACCCAGATTATGTATGCAGGATTCTCAAAGCTTTGTATGGTTTGAAGCAGGGCTCTAGAGCATGGTATGACAGGATTGCCAAGTATCTTGTCAGTATTGGGTTTAGGAGAGATCATGCAGATCATTTGTTAATTATGGAGCCTGATTTACCCTTGTAATTTTCTGTGGTAAAAGCGCACATTTGTAAGGCCCCCATTATGAGGAGAAGCCATCGTGCATGAAGGAAAATCACTCACCGGAAACCAAAATTTTCACGGACAAGAATCAGGGGCAACTTTAAAGGCCTCGGGGGCGGAGGCCTCCGAGAATTTTTTTTCGCCGGAATATTATGGCCGGACGGTGGCCGGAAAGTGGTCGGAAAACAACCGGTCGGTTGGCCGGTGGCCGGTAGTCAATGGCCGATGGCCGGTGGTCGGAAGTCAATGGCCGGTGGCCGGTGGTCGGAATTCAATGGCCGGTGGCCGGTGGCCGAATTCAAAAGCGGACTTTTCTTCTCAAGGGAGGCCACACATGGGCGGATTGGAGGGTCCGATTTGGACTTATTCGCACAAGGGCGGCTACACATGGCTGTCTCTCATAAGAGAGGACAGCCCTTTTGGCCTATAAAAGGAGGCCATTTCTACACACATTTCATAGTGTGAAGTTGATGCAACAAGGTGAGTGTGAGGTGGTGAGAGTGAAGCAAGGCGGAAGCTCCATTAAGGGTATAATCCCTTTGTAAACTACTTCTTGTTTTGAAGTACTAAAGCATTGAGTGGTTGTTTTCCCGTGGACGTAGCCCACATTGGGTGAACCACGTATATCGTGTGTACTCTCTCTCTCTCTCTCTCTCTACTCTATAATCTTGTGTATATAAATCTGTCTCTCTCCATTAAGTAATCTACTCAATTATCTATTTAGCTACGTCTTATTTCCTAACAGCTGGTATCAGAGCAAGGTTTTCTCGTAGCTAAATTATCTCAAGGAAAGGATTCCTTGAATTGAGTGGGAGTTATGGCGGAGGAAGGGAATCTCAAGATTGAGAAGTTCAACGGCAAAAACTACCAACATTGGAAGATGCAGATTGAAGACTATCTCTACCAGAAGGACCTCTATTTGCCACTAGGCGGTCTTGCGAAGAAGCCCGCAACAATGGCAGATGAAGCATGGATTGTCCTAGATCGAAAGGCACTGGGAACAATCCGGTTAAGCTTGGCGTCAACGGTGGCCTTCAATGTTTCGGAGATGAAGACCACGGAGAACTTGATGAAGTCACTTGACGACTTCTACGAGAAACCATCGGCATCCAATAAGGTATTTCTTATGAAGCGCTTGTTCAATCTAAAGATGGCAGAGAATGGTTCAGTTGCAGAACACCTAAATGACTTTAACACAAACATAAGTCAACTTCGATCAGTGAAAATCAATTTCGATGACGAAGTTCGAGCTCTCCTTATACTATCATCTCTACCGGATAGTTGGGACAGCCTTGTGATGGCTGTAAGTAATTCTATCTCTGGCACAAATACTCTTAAGTTTGATGATGTTGTGGGTGTTCTCCTAAGCGAGGAAATGCGAAGGAGAAGCACAGGAGAATCATCAAGTACTGCACTATCAGTGGAAACAAGAGGAAGGCTTAAGGAGAGGTTCAAAAACCAAAAGGGTCGTGATCGCTCAAGGCGGAGCAAGTCACGCACAAAGTCAGTTCTTGAATTTTGGAACTGCGGCAAGAAGGGCCACGTCAAAAAGGATTGCTAGTCCAAGAAGAAGAAGGAGACAGAGTCTCAAGACAACAAGCCAACATCGGAGGCCAATGTGGCAGGTAAAGTAGAGCAAGATGCTCTAATTCTCTCATTAAACAATGTGTCTAATTCCTGGATAGTAGATTCCAGGGCTTCATTCCATGCGACACCACACAAGCAACATTTCCAAGACTACACCAAAGGTAATTTTGGGTATGTATACTTGGGAGATGATGAAGCTTGTGATATTGTCGGCAAAGGTACAGTTTCTATCAAAACTGCTAACGGAAATGAATGGAAGCTTAAAGATGTTAGGCATGTTCCTTCTCTTCGCAAAAATTTGATCTCTACAGGACAATTGGACGATGAAGATCACAACATTGCATTCGGAAACAAACGGTGGAAGATCTCAAAGGGATCTTTGGTGGTTGCCAAGGGTGAAAAAGTCGGTACACTTTACTTGTGTACTGCTAGCACGCAACCTTCAGCTTGTGCAGCAACTACAGAAGTTGACAGTGCGGTGTGGCACTACCGACTTGGGCATATGAGTGGCAAAGGAATGCAAATCCTTCAAACAAAGAAGCTTCTACCAGGTTTGAAAGAAGTGGACTTAGAGTTCTGTGAAGACTGTGTTTATTGTAAACAAAAGAGGGTAAAATTTCAAAAATCAAGAAATGAAAGAAAAAATAAAAAACTTGAGTTGGTTCATTCTGATGTTTGGGGTCCTACAAGTACACCATCACTTGGTGGCTCATTGTACTATGTAACATTCATAGACGATGCGACTAGAAAAACATGGGTTTATGTCATGAAGAATAAATCCGATGTATTTTCCATATTTCAAAGGTGGAAAGCCTTTGTGGAGAATGAAATAGGTACCAAGGTTAAATGCCTCAGATCCGACAATGGAGGCGAATATTGCAGCCAAGCTTTTGAAAGCTTTTGTGCTAGCAATGGCATTCGGAGGCAAAGGACAACCCCAAGGACACCTCAACAAAATGGGATTTCGGAAAGGATGAACAGGACAATCATGGAACGAGCACGAAGCATGCGGCTACATGCAGGCCTACCGCTTGAGCTTTGGGCGGAAGCTGTAAGTACGTCTGTGTACTTAATCAATCGGTCACCCTCAACGGCATTGGATGGACAGGTAAACCGGTGAATTATGCATTTCTCAAAGTGTTTGGGTGTGAGGCTTTCATGCACATTGATAGAAGCCTAAGATCAAAGTTAGATGCAAAGTCCAAAAAGTGTTTCTTCATAGGCTATGGAGAAGGAGACTTTGGGTATCGCCTATGGAATCCTGAAGATGGTAAAATCTTAAGGAGTAGGGATGTAATTTTTAACGAACAAAATATGTACAAAGATTACTTGGAAAGAAAACAAACAAAAGAAACAGGTGATGAGTACATGGAGCTTGAGGACGGTGAAGACTCAAGGACTGCAAACGGTGACAATGTGCAACAACATCAACCAAATGAGGAGCCTCAACCTATTCCCCGAAGATCTACAAGAGCAAGTAGACCTCCAGAAAGGTTTGTTCCTTCCTTCAACCATCTCTTGATCTCAAATTCTGGAGAGCCGGAATCATATGAAGAAGCTATGCAACATGAATCCAAAGAAGAATGGACGAAGAGCATGCAAGTGGAGATGGACTCACTACATCGCAAACAAACATGGGAGTTGGTTGACTTGCCTAAAGGTAAGCGGGCACTTCAAAACAAATGGGTGTACAAGCTAAAGGAAGAAGAAGGTGGGAAGAAAAGCTACAAGTCTAGGCTTGTGGTAAAAGGGTTTTCTCAAAAGAAAGGTATTGACTTCAATGAAATATTTTCTCCTGTTGTAAAAATGAACTCAATTAGGCTTGTCTTAAGCCTTGTGGCTGCTCATGATCTAAATCTCAAGCAAATGGATGTAAATACGGCATTCCCTCACGGTGACTTAGAGGAGGAAATCTACATGCTTCAACCAAAGGGGTATGAAGTAAAAGGTAAGGAGAAAATGGTTTGCAGACTAAAGAAGAGCTTGTATGTTTAAAGCAAGCATCAAGACAATGGTACTTGAAGTTTGATCGATGGATGTTGGATCATGGATTCACAAGATGCAACTCGGATCACTGTGTCTACACGGAGAATTTGGGAGATGGGAAATTCATCATCCTAATGTTGTATGTTGATGACATGTTGATTGCAAGTGCTAACATGCAAGACATCAAAGACCTAAAAGGGGAGCTGTCCAAATCTTTTTCAATGAAAGATTTAGGTGTTGCAAAGAGGATACTTGGTATGAAAATATCAAGGGACAGGACGAAGAAGACAATAAAGCTATCTCAAGAAGATTACATCAAGAAGTTACTAGAAAGGTTTTCAATGCAAAATGCAAAACCAGTTTCTACACCTTTGGCTGGTCATTTTAAACTAACAAAGGATATGTGTCCAAAGACACAAGAGGAGATAGCCTATATGTCTAAAGTTCCATATGCTGCAGCGGTAGGTTCTCTAATGTATGCTATGGTCTGGACAAGGCCAGACATTGCACATGCAGTGGGAGTTGTGAGTAGGTTCATGGACAACCCATGTAAAGAGCATTGGCAAGCTGTGAAGTGGATACTTAGGTATCTAAAAGTGACAACAACAAATTCTTTGTATTTTGGAGGAACTGATATTTTTCTAGAAGGGTATGCTAATGCAGATATGGCAGGTGACAAAGATACTCGAAGGAGCACTACTGGCTATGTGTTCACGGTTGGAGGCACAGTAGTAAGTTGGGCTTCAAAGCTGCAGAAAGTGGTTTCACTTTCTACCACGGAAGCAGAGTATGTAGCAATGACGGAGGCAAGCAAAGAAATTATGTGGCTTCACAGATTCTTAGAAGAGCTTGGATTCAAACAAGACAATTGTGTCTTGTACAGTGATAGCCAAAGCGCTATCCATCTTGCGAAGAACTCAGCCATTCATTCAAGGACAAAGCACATTGAGGTGAGATATCACTTCATACGCACTCTTTTGGAAGAGGGACAACTAAATCTAGGAAAGGTGCATACAAGTGAAAATCCTGCAGACATATTTACAAAGGTGGTCAACAAGGAGAAGTTGAGCTTTTGCTCATCTTTAATCGGAATTCAAGGATAAGAAGCCAGAATGGAAAGCAGTCACAGGTTTGGTTTGGAGATCAGTCTCCAAGTGGGAGATTGTTAAGTATGGAGCTTGATTTACCCTTGTAATTTTCTGTCGTAAAAGCGCACATTTGTAAGGCCCCCATTATGAGGAGAAGCCATTGTGGGTGAAGGAAAATCACTCACCGGAAACCAAAATTTTCACGGACAAGAATCAGGGGCAACTTTAAAAAGAATCAGGGAATATTCTTTTTCGCCAGAATATTATGGCCGGACGGCATCCGGAAAGTGGTCGGAAAACAACCGGTCGGTTGGCCGGTGGTCGGAAGTCAATGGCCGGTGGCCGGTGGCCGAATTCAAAAGCGAACTTGTCTTCTCAAGGGCGGCCACACATGGGCGGATTGGAGGGTCCGATTTGGACTTATTCGCACAAGGACGGCTACACATGGCTGTCTCTCATAAGAGAGGGCAGCCCTTTTGGCCTATAAAAGGAGGTAATTTCTACACACATTTCATAGTGTGAAGTTGATGCAACAAGGTGAGTGTGAGGTGGTGAGAGTGAAGCAAGGCGGAAGCTCCATTAAGGGTATAATCCCTTTGTAAACTACTTCTTGTTTTGAAGTACTAAAGCCATTGAGTGGCTGTTTTCCCGTGGACGTAGCCCACATTGGGTGAACCACGTATATCGTGTGTACTCTCTCTCTCTCTCTCTCTCTCT
This sequence comes from Adiantum capillus-veneris, assembly GCF_014529385.1. Classification (NCBI taxonomy): domain Eukaryota; kingdom Viridiplantae; phylum Streptophyta; class Polypodiopsida; order Polypodiales; family Pteridaceae; genus Adiantum; species Adiantum capillus-veneris. The sequence continues at coordinate 35,873,448 of NC_140937.1, read as the reverse complement.
CTCTCTACTCTATAATCTCGTGTATATAAATCTGTCTCTCTCCATTAAGTAATCTACTCAATTATCTATTTAGCTACGTCTTATTTCCTAACATCATTAACTCTGCAAAGCTGAGTGCAGAGAAGGGTGATGTTGTTGAGGATGTCAACATGTACAGGAAGATTGTGGGTAGTCTAATCTACTTGACTATCACGAGGCCAGACTTGAGCTACACAGTAAGCTTGGAGAGTCAGTTCATGCAGCTTCCGAGGAAGCCACATTTGGATGGAGTACGATGCACACTTAGGTATGTGCAAGGTACTCTTGACTACGCATTGTTCTATGCAGCAGATGCACCATTAGCATTGTATGGGTATACAGATGCAGATTGGGCAGGTAGCATTGTTGATAGGAGATCTACGAGTGGCTTCATGTTCTCTTTTGGGAGTGCTGCTGTTACTTGGAGCAGCAAAAAGCAGCCTACGATTGCTTTATCGAGCACAGAGGCCGAGTACAGAGGTGCAGCAGTTGCGGCGTGCGAGGTAGCTTGGCTACGCACATTACTTGAGGACTTGGGAGTGCAGGTGGAGCAGCATATTTTCATCCATTGTGACAACCTCAGCAGCATGCAGTTGGCTAGGAACCCAGTGTTCCATGCCAGGACCAAACACATAGAGGTCCATTACCACTACGTTCGAGAGCGAGTGTTGGCGGGCGACATCGACTTGGTCTACGTCAGCACAGAGGAGTAGATAGCGGATATCTTTACCAAGGCCCTCAGAGCTGAGAAGCTTCGACGTTTCCGGCCTATGCTTGGACTCTGCGACATGCAGAGCTCGAGGGGGAGTGTTGAGATGTCGAGCTCTACACCTTGAGCTGGCATCCACTACGGGTCTTGGCCGCTTACGGCATTTACTCACTGGCGCGTTAGGTGACCGACACGGAGGATCTCTGCCAGTGATTCTACAGCTAGACTACACTTGTAGTGCCAGCCTAGTACGCTTCTAGCGAGTTCACACTTAGTGACCGCATGTACATATGTGCTACTTTTCAGCTTTAGCACTTAGTCATTTTGTACTCTCTTTTCTGTGAAGAAGAAGAATAAGCTTTCCATCTCTGTGTGCTTTGTGCTTGTCTTGTGTATCTCTCTTGCATCCTCATTCTTTACAAGAAGGTGGCAGGTGACCAAGGTATCTTAGTGTCCACCGAAGAGAGTGTAACTCAGGCAAGGCTAGATCCGCTAGCACCGATTATTGAGGAAGTTAGTGATACTGACACTTCGTCAGACAAATATTTCTTCATGATGGGTAGTCAACATCCAGGAGGTTTCACCTATGATGGACCTATGCAAGCAGGAAGCACCTCCCAAAATCCTTTGAGTGATTCCAAGCTCACGATGATCTTCTTAGAGGGAACAAACTCGAGAGGAGCCCTAGTCTATTCTGACTATCGAGGCCGCAAGTGTATTTGTATTGAAGAGAGGCCAGCTCAAAGATTGGAGATAATCCGAGTCTATGATGATGGAGATAGATTCTGAGACCAAAAGGGGAACCACTATTTAATAGTAAGTAACCCTGAAGATTACAACAGATATGGAGATAACGTGGCGAAAGGGAAAATGGTTTCAGAAACTCAAGAACCGCCACCAAAAATTGATCGGCCAGGACCTATCTTTATGTATGATAAGAAAACAAACAGGGTTCCAACTTATAACGAGAACGTGGGAATCTACAAACATGAGAGTGAGGGTATAGTCTCTTACTTTCGCAGCAAAGAACCATACATAAACGAATTAAGCAAAGACAAAGTTCTTTACCTATTATCTTATGAAACTGCTATGGGGAAGGGCATAGTTTTTGTTGATAGATACGGGCGAGAATACCAACGTATTCTCCCAGAGGAGGTAGAGAGGGCAACAGGTCCACGAGCATCAGCATATGCCCCTGAGGAAGTGCCAAGAGCCACCTACACCCCAAGCAAGTCAACGAATCCTTTTTCAGATGAGTATGATGCAGCCTCACATTCCACTCGACCGCAAGCATTCAATGACCAAAACCAACCAGCAAACCATCCATCATTGCAGGCATGGCTTCGACAGAGTGAAATAATGGAATCAGACCGAAATCAAGATGGTTATCAAGCCGCACGAGGGCTCAAGGATTTGCAAGAACCACCACTCTATTCAAGGTATCAGGCAGAGAGTAAACCAAAGACTCAAGGGTCAACAGAGCCTGGAGGACCACCCATAGAACGAGTTCGCAGAGAAGAACCACCTCCAACGGAACCGTTAGAAATTATGGCTTAGGAGCACCATTGGGAGAGGAACCAACCTATTATAGAAGGCCTGAGGAGGTGTATTGACTAGGATGGGGTGATCCAATGATGAGGTTTGTAGACCATCGAAGAATTAGACCTTCTCAAGTGCAAAAATGGGTAAATAAGAAATACACAGGAAGCAGAGACCCACGAGATCATGTAGCAGCCTTTGTGCGTGTAATTAGAGCCGAAGAGGTGTTAGATTTTCCTACCCAATTTGCAGGGTTTGGACTAACCCTAGAGGATGATGCTGCCACTTGGTTTGACTCTGTAAAGCGTAGAGACTTTGAGTCGATGGAGGAAGTGTTTGACGAGTTTATCGAGGAATTATTCTCAAAGGGGAATAGCTCATAATACCATCTCACAAATCCATAAATTCAAACAAAAAGATGGAGAATATGTATGAAAGGCAGCCCTAAGACTAAAAAGATATGTTAAGTTCTGTCCTGTTGAAGAACTGCCAACTCAGTCCAGAATTATGCTGATATTCATCCAAGGACTAAGGAATGCAGATCTCCAGAAAGACTTACATATGAAGAGGAGCACGACGTTGAATGAATGGACCAAGGAAGCTCTGTACCTTGTGGACAATTTTGCGGTCTACAAAGAAGGGGAGTTCAAGGACCTTGATGACGATTTGTCTTCACAGCAAAGTGGAAGCAAGTCTTCTAAGACAGCACCGAAAGGAGAAGTAGCGGTAAATCCGGAACAGCTTGTAGATGAAGTGCTAAAAAAGATCAACTTGTACGCCAAACCCCAGGCTAAACAGCCCAAGTGGTGTGCTATTGAACAAAAATGGACAAACCATGGGGCCGAGGAATGTTATTATAACAAGGGATATGTGAGAGAGAGACCTTACGCTCCCCAAGCTCCAGTAGCTTCCCCTCAAGTTCCCTTGATGCCTAGATATCAAGCAGGCAATTTACCAGGACTTGTAGGTGTAGAAAGACCACAACCGGTGTTGGGGCAACAACCACCCCTACCAGGATTACGACCAGTTGGTATAAGATACACACCAACAGTAACTGAATCATAGGATAAGGCTTTGGTTCCTATGCATGCATATTATGAAAATCCCAATGGATATGCGGAAAACCCTGTCTATTATCCACCGGAAGAACCCTCGACGCCAAAACCATGGAGCATGATAGGAAATCAAGGACCACCAACTGCTGTACAGGCAGCAGGAGAAGGAAGATATAGCCTAGATGAATGAACATTGATGTTCATAGCCAATGGAGGCATGGGCGGATAGAGACATGCCTACCAACAAAGAGGAGCTCAAGGATCACCTCAACAACCCAAGGGACCCTGTTACAAGTGTGGTGGAGACCATTGGATGAGAGATTGTCCTCATGATGAAATCATTAGAGTCGATGCGTATTGCCCAGAATGTGGAATTACTCATTTGATTCCCGATTGCCCTAAAAGCCCGAGCAAAGGAGCAAAAACCACTTTGAACATGTTAGAATTAGTACCTTCTAGTGGAGGATTGGGAAATGAAACAATCATACCTATTCAGGCGGTAACACGAGCCCAAGCTCAAGGAAGGACGAATGAGCCCATAGTTGAAGAACCAAAAACCGATGCCCAAAGTTCAGAAATGAAAAATCAGAGAAGCACTTAGAAATCTAGAAAGGCGCGTAGGAAATCCAGGAAGGAACGAGAGCAAACAGCCCTATCCGAGGAGTTGAAACATACCAAGGACAGATTGGAGTGGTTAGAGGATCTAGCTAGCTTAAGCTCACACACCACAGCAACCGTAACACCCACGGAAATAGCAGAGCCCAAAAGTGAAGGATCAGGAGGATCAGGAGGATCTGTACTGGCAGACAAGGTAAATGAGCAGCTGGATGCACTGCTAAAAGCTTATGAAGCTAGACTTAAAAAGAACCAAACCCAGGAGCAAAGGTGGATGACTTATCCATATGTAGAAATAGAAAACCAGAGGTTGGATATGTGTAAAAAGATGATCGAGATGGCTCAATCATTGATGGAAGACCCGCTGGGTAAACCTGCAAATTGGCATGAAGCACCAGCTCCAATCCCTATCCAACCAACTTTAGAGAAACATGTGGAAACAAAGGAAAGACTCACTAATGCCTATGAGTCCAGAGGAGAGCCTATCATAGTTCCAAATACCATCGATGGGGCAAGTGACGGGTTCCAGCCTCGGGTTCCAGCCTAAAATATTGGTAGAAACGGGTAAGGATTGTAACGGTCTAGATGATCTGTGGAAGCAAATCTGTGAGGCCAACGAGGCTAATAGGATGAGTAACCACATGAATAGCACGAGAAAAGAAAAGAATGTGATCTTACCTCCTATTGAAGAATTTGAGGCAAGGTCGCAAATGAACTTTGAAATACATTCACAAGGGGGAGACCAAGGATCAATTAGTTCGGGGCACAGCCAACCAGACTCACTGAGAACTTTACCCTCTTACCTGGGAGAGTACAAAGCCAAGTCGAAAGTGAGAGCAATCCCATCTCAAAGACTTTCTTCTAACAAGGTGATGGATTCGCAGGGATTGATTGAGTTGTTATCCACCCCGGTGGCATGCACAATCACATTAGCAGAACTCCTAAGGTTGAGGCCAAACATGTGGACCACAATAGGAAAATGCCTAGAAAAATTGGAGTGAAAGATCCCACCTTGAAGCTACAAGAAGGGATCAGAGAGTTGAACAGGCCTCAACTAAACACTAGGCCAGTACCATTGAATAAGGTTGGAGAATATTGCGAGGGAGAAGACGGAAACACCACGCTACCGGTAGAATTCCAAGGAGTAGTGTCCAAGGCTATTCTTGACAGTGGAGCGGGAGTTGCTATCGCCACCAAGGAAATCTGGAAAAAATGGGAAAAACCAGCTTTAAGGGATACCAGAATGAAACTATAATTGGTAGATGGGTTCATGGAGAAACCACTAGGACTCTTAAAAAAAGTGATTGTCACTTCGTGCGGAATCGAGTATGAGCATACGTTTGCAATAGTCGATTTCGACAAAAAGAACAATTATGAGATCGTCTTGGGACGACCATTCATGCCACAATTGAAGATGGTCCAAGATTGGGGTTATGACCACATATACCTCAGACATGGCGAAACAACAACTAAAATACACCTGAAAGACCATAGTTACAAAGATGTGAACCAAACACCTGTGGAAGAGTTTGATTCGGCTACAGTAGCAGAATCAGAACTACCAGCATGGTTAGGGAAACCAAAAGAGCTATGGATGTGCGGAGCTTCACATTGTGGAAGCCTAAGAACAGAGGACTGCGTCTTAGAAAGAGCAATTGAGGACAAGGAGTATATTCCGGAACCTTTCCCTGAAGATGCCTTGGAACCTCTAGAATGGGAACACATACTAGCAACATTGGATGTTTGTACCATTACCGACAGTCCAACAACAAAATTTTGCGACAAGGATGGCTATGATGTGTTACCCTATTACATGGTAAGCGTTATACCAAAAAAAGAGACGGTAGAACCTCCAGACCACGAGGAGTTTTACAACTCCTCTGAACACTTGGAAGTAAATGGTGATGCAGATAATGAGTGTTCAGACACCTCAAGTGAGCGTGGAAATGAAACCGAGAATAGCAAGTTTTATGATTTTGTTAATCAACATCCTAGACGCCAAGAACGCTATAGGAGGAAACGAGTAGGAAACAAAGCAAGAGAGAACCTGATGCCCAGGATAAAAGGTAAAACTCACTATTTGATGCTTGTAAAAGCAGAGGATTGTGTAAAGGATCAAATATCCGGGAAATTCTAAAAAAATAAAAAAGAAAAAACGTGAGAGGAAATAAAACAGGTACGGAAAGCTAAAACCAAAACAAAATCACAAAAATCTCAAAATTTAAAAAAAGAAACAACAAAAGACCAGGAGTGGACCAAACTGGAGTGTAAACAGAAATACCAAGAACTAAAACGATCTTTGAGAGAGATATGGACCACTGAAGAAGATATTGATGGTAAAGGGGAGTCAGAAAAGGAGAACATGAATGTACCATCACACTATTGGAAATTTACTATCCAGGAAATAAATATCATCATGACACCACCAGTAAGGGAAAGAACCAACCAAGAATCTTACGATGGGCCTGAAAATGCAAAAAATATAGACCTTGCAGAACCAGGTGAAAAGCCTCAGCTGGTCTATATAGCTAACGATTTAGAGCCTGAGGAGGAAGAACAGCTAACACAACTTCTCAAGAAGTATAAAGATGTGTTTGCTTGGTCCTATAAAGACCTCAAAGGAGTTGATCCATTGATATGCCAACATACAATTCCTTTGAAATCGGATGCAAAACCTAGCAAACAACTTCCTTATACATATAATGACACATTTGCTAAACGAATCAAAGAAGAGATTGATAAGCTAATGGAAGCTGAATTCATCTATGAAATTGAACATACAGATTGGGTGTCGCCCATTATGGTAGTTCCCAAAAAGAATGGAAAACTGCGAGTGTGTGTAAACCTCAAAAAGGTGAATGTGGCAACCATAAGGGATAATTATCCCTTGCCAATCACAGAACATGTACTGGAGCGAGTGGCCGGGAAACGGGCTTATTCCTTTATGGATGGGTTTTCAGGATACAACCAACTGGCAATAGCAAGGGAGGATCAACACAAAATACCATTTGCCACAGAATGGGGGATTTATGTGTATCGAGTTATGCCATTTGGCTTAACTAATGCACCACCCACTTTCCAAAGGTTAATGACTCACGCATTCAAGGAATACCTAAGAATATTCTTAGAAATTTACATGGATGACCTGTGTGTACACTCTCTCCTACGAGAGGAACATATTGACCATTTGCAAAAGGTCTTTGAAAAGTGTAGGACATATCGAATCTGTCTTAACCCGGAAAAGTGTGTGTTTATTGTTAAGCAAGGACGAATCTTAGGACACATTGTCTCGATAAATGGCATAACCACTGACCTAGACAGAGTCAAAGTCATTGTAGACCTACCCATGCCTACTAATGTGAAACAAGCGCAATCCTTCATGGGACACTGCGGATATTATCAAAGATTCATATACATGTATGCGGTTATCGCACAACCTCTGTATCGTTCGCTAGTCAATTTCGAGTGGACCGAGGGGTGTGAAACTTCATTCCAAAAGATGAAGGAAAACCTTATATCAGTGCCTGTACTAAAGGTACCAGATTGGGAAAAGATATTCCATGTGCACATTGATGCTTCAACATATGCCATTGGAAGCATTCTAGCTCAACCTAGAGACGGAACAATGGATTTTCCAGTTTGCTATGTGAGCCGACAATTAAACAATGCAGAAAAGAACTACACAACCACCGAGTGGGAAGGGTTAGGAATGATTTATGCTGTAAAGAAATTTCGGCATTATTTGCTTGCAAAAAAATTTGTGTTCTTCACAGATCATCAAGCTCTTTTGTACCTAGTAAATAAACCTTGCAATACAGGGAGAATCGTATGCTGGTTTATTATATTGCTAGAATTTGACTTCACAGTTGTGGTCAAAAAGGGTAAAACCCATCTACGAGCGGATCATCTTTCAAGGATACACAACAGGGAAGCTCCTGAAGGAGTAGATGATTACATACCAGATGCTTATCTTTTCAACATTGAAATGGTACCCAAATGGTCTCAAGAAATTGTTAGTGCTATTTTCTTTGGAAACGGGTTTGATACGGAATGCAGATCCAAACAGCACACAATTCGACAAACAAAAAACTTACAGTTGATAGCAGGAAGGCTGTATCATCTTGGATCAGACCTAATCCTACAGGGTGGGTTCCTTTTATTGAATTGAACACCCACACTGCTGGTTGGTCAACATCAAGGCATATGAGACTCCAGTGATGGTTGTTCTCATATGGAAAGATGATGACAGTAACTTCCAGCATAGCACAGTGGAGAAACCAACTCTCAAAGGTCCCAGATGGACTGTTCTTTTGTCTAATAATCAGACATTTGTGGATCAAGAAGAAACACCTCTGTGTGGGTGTGCAGTGGGAGTTGACTTTTGATCAGGCTACAGAGACTTTACCTGAGTTAGCAAACCTATTATCTGAGTTTTCAAATCTAGCAAGATAGTAACACTTACTTAAGACAAGCATATATAATTGTGTCTGAAATCTAAGCATCTGGATTCTGCAATAAATTAATGTCCACTTTTTCCAGAGCTAGCTTTCTGGCTCCATCTACAAATGGTATCTCTGCAAGCAAACCATCCTTCATTGAAAGTAGAGTTTCTTGATTGCTTGCCTCTATGGACAGGGTCACATTGCATTCTGTTTGCCTCTGGGACTCCACTGCTACTTTTGCTTTCTCCTTAAGCTCTGCTTCCCTCATGTCCTCTGTTTGGCGAGCAATAGTCTCTGCCCTTGCCCTTGTATTCACATCATGTGTGACATCTACAACTGTGAGTGGTGGCACTAGCTCAGGGGGGTATAAAAAATTTTCCCTCATTTTCTTATCCCTGCAGACATTGGGGACTAGTAGTTTGTCATACTTCCACCTTATTCTTTTCAGTGTCTCACTATCTTTGTCCATTATAGTAACCCTGTGGGCATGGGCTGCAACAATGGTCATGTCACTGAAGTACTCCAGTAGGAAGTCCTTTGCTGCTTCTTGTAGAGCCATTAATGCCACCACCTTCCACCTTTTGGTGCCCCAGGTAACTTCTTCACATATGGACCTCACCATCCTCTGAAAGGGCAGCTTTGGTATGCATAAATCTACACATTTCTGTGCCTTTCTGATTTCTCTGAAAAGTCCCATGCAGGTTTGTAACTTCTTCACCCTTGGACCTTTCAGAATTTTATTGGGTTTTCCAGGTCTTTTCTTTGGGGTTGCAGATTTGCTACTTGCTTTAGCTACTAATCCTGGTCCCTTGCCTGCCTTCCTTGCAGTGGCTTTTGTTCTAGCCACTTCACTGTATACAAAAAGAGGAGTCTCTCTCTCTCTCTCTCTCTCTCTCTCTCTCTCTCTCTCTCTCTCTCTCTCTCTCTCTCTCTCTCTCTCTCTCCCTCCCTCTCCTTTCTATAGCTTAGCATATTTAAATAGAGAGAGAGTGAGAGACTCCCATTACTAAAGGCGCGCGTGGAGCATGTTTTGACCTCAAAAAACACCTCTGCGCGCCATTAGTATAAGGTAAAAGAAAGACTCACTCTCTCTCTCTCTCTTTCCCCCGCCTTACATCCTCTCTCTATAACACTCACACATAAACTGGTCAATGCACAGTACTAACGGCGCGTATAGAGACATGCACACCGGTTATGCCTCTCTACGCACGCCTTTAGTAGAGAGAGAGAGAGAGAGAGAGAGAGAGAGGCTCTGTGTGTGTGTGTGTCTGTATTTGTGTGTGTGTCTGTATTTGTGTGTGTGTGTAAGTTATATTTGTGTGTGTGTGTGTGTTTGTGAGTGTGTGTGTGTCTCTGTATGTGTGTGTATGTGTATGTTATATTTGTGTCTCTGTGTGTGTGTATGTTTTATTTGTGTGTCTGTGTGTTTGTGAGTGTGTGTGTCTGTGTGTGTGTGTGTGTGTTGTGTTTGTGACTGTATGCGTGTGTTGTTTGTTAAGACAGAGCTGGATATGCAATATACTATGACAGAAACAGACAGAGAGAGATAGAGGCAAAGGCAGAGGGAGAGAGAGAGAGAGGGCCAAACCTCCTGAGGACGCAGACCTTCGTTATGTCGATGGGTCCGCTTGCTATCGGAGACGCAGACGACGGCTCTTTCTCTCTCTCTCTCTCTCTCTCTCTCTCTCTCTCTCTCTCTTTCTCTCACTCTCTTTCACGAGGTGTGGTTTTTCTCTCTCATGACCTCTATATATGACGTACAAAAGTATACGGTCTCAATAATGACCGCACGTGCGACAACATGCAATTATACTCTATTTTATAGTAACACGTGGGGCGCCGCCGTGTGTATCCGTTATAAGTGTGATTTTGAGAGAGAGAAAGAGAGAGAACAATAGAGAGAGAGAGAGAGAGAGAGAGAGAGAGAGAGAGAGAGAGAGAGCGAGAGAGAGAGAGAGAGAGAGAGAGAGAGAGAGAGAGAGAGAGCCTCATTACTGCCAGAGAGTGATAGAGAGAGAGAGTGATAGAGAGACAGAGAGAGAGAGAGAGAACCATAGAAAGAGAGAAGGAGAGAGAGAGAGAGAGACAGATTGAGAGAGAGATAGAGAGAGGGACTCCTTACTCTCAGAGAGAGAGAGGGAGAGAGACAGATTCAGTTTGACAGACAAAAAGCAATGAAGGAGACACCTCCCTTGGAGTTTCTGCAAACCCCACCAACAAAAGGTGATCTCTCACTCTTTCTCTCTGTATTTCCAACAGTTGGTACAAATTGTGTGTGTGTGTGTGTGTGTGTGTGTGTGTGTAAACAAAGAAAAACCCAGACTGTTGTTCAACACACACACACACACCTCAACACATACTTCCATAGACAGAGACACACACAGACACACACACATACACAGATACACACAGACACACACATAGAGACATACACACTCTCTCTCTCCCTCCCCTCTCTGTCCCCGTTGCTAACGGCGCGCAGAGCCAACCAAACACTGGCTGCAGCTCTCTCTGCGCGCCTATAGTATAGTTATGACTCTCTCTCTCTCTCTTTCTCTCAATTGTACTTAAGGCGTGCGTAGAGAGTTGCAAAAAGTATGTTGTCGTCCTTGCGCGCCTTTAGTACAAAGACACACACACACACACACACAGACTCTATGTGTATTTTTTTAATGTTCTTTGGAGAGAGAGAGAAAGAGAGAGAGATAGATAGATAGATAGTTATATTATCGTCCTGGGAGGTCAAATATGACCTATGGGACCAAATGAACATGTCACGTGGTGTGAGTGGAGTTCATAAGTGACTCTCGATGCTCAAAAATGGCTGAAATGAGCGTCGCAATAGAGAGTCCACATCGTGGTTGGGAGAGGAAGGTATGTGAGGAGAGATCATGGTTGAATATATGGGGAAAAGAGGACCTAATGTGGTCAAAAGCTGAGCACTCAAGTAGTGTGTGGTACTCACTCTCTCGCACTTGACGAGGGCATAAGGTGCAAAGTCGATGACACTCCTCGCCAGTGCCCCAACGTCCTGTCTCGCAACGTAGAGAATGGGAGCTAAGACGAATGGAGGCAATGGTGCGGATCGCACTCAACGGGATGGGCTTAAGGATGTAGGAATGGGTTCGGTTACCTCGTTCCGAGAAGAAGAGAGATTTGTAGTTTGGGGCAACGTGTGTGGTGTAATGGCTGAAGCGAGAACCTCCGGATTTCTCCCAAGCCGTGATACATTGGCATTGTAAGAAGGCCTCATTAACTTGGGAGTCGATCGACGCATCCTTGACCAAGTGACATGCATCCCATCTTCCAAACCATTTCTCGATATCAAGCATCCACCCCGAACTTAGTATTTTGCTCTTGCATGTCTTTTGAACCATTTGACTTGCTTCATATGCGATTCTAGGAAGTCGATGCAAAGGGCTACGTTGTGTCTTACGCATGTACTCCACAATCTTTTGCATGCCCAAGATCTCAATGGGAAGCAATCCGGACTCAAGAAGTAAGAGCATGTAGGGTGTTTGTGTGTTGACTTGGAGAAAGTTAGTGAGAAAACGCTTTTGGACATTCTCAAACTCTTTCCAAGTAGACTTCCCGATGCTTCCACCCGACACCTCCACTCCATAAAGAAGCACCGGTGTCACCAATGTGTCAAAGAGGTACTTTTTGAGAGCCCAACACTTGATCTCTCCTGCATTGCACATGTTCTCAAATGCATAATAGGCCCTCTTTCCGGCTTCCAAGTGACGCATTGCACAATCCTTCCATTTATGATTGGATGGAACCTCAAGGCCAAGGTACTTGAAGTGATCTACCACTTCAAGTTTCTCATTGTTATATACAATGCATGGATTTTCATCATTGAGGGTCTTTACAAGCATAACCTTGGTTTTGGATCCATTCACAATCAGCCCGCTATGTAGGCAAAAGCGTTCCAAGACACTCATAAGCTTTTGTGCATCTTCTAAGGTATGTGCCAAGAGCACTACATCATCGGCATAAAGCAAAAGCATGATCACTGCATTTCCAATCTTAACCTCTTCTATGCCTTCTTGCTGCATAAAGTCAAGAACCATGCATTCCAATTCATCAATGAGTAGCCCAAAGAGGGTTGGGGAAAGTGGGCATCCTTGTTTGACACCAATAGTGCTTGCAAAAAATTCTGAAATTCCATCTCCCATACGTAATCGACATTTCACTTTTTGGTAGATGCGAAAGACTGCATGCATAAATTCTGTCGGCACTTGAAGGCTTTGCATACGTCTCCAAAGATTTCCTCGTGGTACCATGTCAAAAGCTTTCTTGAAATCCACAAAGCAACAATACAACTTTTTTCCTTTCAATCGAGACGCTTCCATAAGAACTCGAAGAGTGACAAGGTGATCAATAGTGCTATGATGCTTTCGAAAACCTGCTTGGCCAAGTGCACGTTTGCCATTCTTTTCAGCCCATTCACTTATCTTCATCTCCATGATACATCCAAATAACTTTGCCATTAAAGAACTAACCATTATAGTGCGATAGTTGTTCACATTGTTTACATCTCCTCCTTTGTGCAAAGGTTTGATCCAATTTGCACTCCAATCATGAGGCATGCCATACTGAAGTGCAAGGTTAAACATATCGCATATCCAATATCGTGTTTTCTTGCTTGTCCATTTAATCATTTCAGCCTTGACACCTTGAAGGTCACTTGCCTTACGAGTAGCAAGTTTCTCAAGCGCGCGGCATACATCTTCAATGGTAAAGAAGGGAGACATAAACGGAAGGGAGCTACAACACGCCATCTTATCAACATTGGGTTGCTCATAGAGATTCTTACAATGCATATACATATCCTCAAGAGTCAAGTCACCAAAGCTCTCAACGCGCTTGCCTTTTAGATTTTGCCAAAACTTGCCACATGCATGTGCTTTCTCTTGTGCTAAAAGAAGTTGTTTTTCAACTTCCCACTTTCTCCTCTTCTTTTGAACAAGTGCTTTGTATGTGTGTGAACATTCCAAGTAAACTTCCTTGTCTTTGATTGCATCCAATCTTAGCAAGTGTTTTCGAGCTTGACTACATTCCATGTCAAACCATTTCTTCTTGGTGCTACCCTTCTTAGACCTTTTGCAAGACATGTGTTTCACCGAAAAGCATTCCTTTGCACAAGAGAAAATTAATTCTTTGAAAACTTTCCACTTGCATTCTAAATGTTGGGCTCTCTTGATGCTCTATCATGCTTAACATTTGGTCCACCATATCAGCATATATAAGTGCTCGTTTGAAGTCTAGACGTAGGTACAAATGATTCACATCATGATTGGAGGCTACATGCTCGGGCCGTTTACCACACTTGAGGTCAATACATAACATCCTATGATCCGATTCCGGATTCCATTCACCAAGTGTAAAGCTTTGTATGCATTCTAGAGTGGCTTCCGAGAACAACATATAGTCAATCACGCTAGCACCGTTGTGCTTTCTACATGTAAAGTCATTGGTGCCTTGCCATAGAGATACACCATTTGCAATGAGCATTCCGGTACTATTGCACATATGTAGAAGTGACTTTCCATAGTGATCCACTTCTTTTGCATCATTAGAACTTCGATTATACATGTATGAGTCATCCATTCTTCTTGAGACATGCGGCATGTCTACTTGTTGTGTGTCGTGTTGTAGCATATTTGTGCGAGCATTCATGTCTCCAAAAACAATGACTTCACCTTGATCCTTGTAATGAGCAATGTCATTCCTCTAGTTCAACAAAGGGCTGATCTCTATCCATATTCAAGCAAGCATAAAAGTTGGACTCATAGCGAGGAATGTAGCAACCGGCCACAAACATGATTTGACCATTTGGTGGGCTGATTTTCAGCAATTAGTAGCGTTTATACTTATCTTCTTTGACAATGGAAACATCTTTCAAACCCTTTTCGGTCATACATGCTACGCCTCCTTGGCCTCTTCGTTGCTTTGCATTTTTGGCCCACATCAAAGAATGCACATCGTATTTGTCAAATCCAAGAATTCGTTGCGCATCATGCTCCCATGTTTCGACAAGAAGTATCACATCGGAGTCATTGGTAAGCTCATCAATGCCAATTCCCGCATTCCATGGATACCCGTTACAATTCCAAAAGCTTATTCGCAAGCGTGAGTTGGTCTCATAGATCATGTGTCCCTATTTGTTGGGTGGACTTGCATCCTCCTTAAGTGGCTTTTCTTCTTGAGGTGATACCTTAACCTTCTTGCTTCTTTCCTCATATGCTTTGCGACGTACATTTTGTTGCATAATAGTGCGATCCTCATATACATTACAACCTGTTCCTTTGAGGTAGATCCAACCATTGTCAAGGATGATCTTTCTCTTTACCTCATCAGCCATGGTACATACAATAGGTCTTTCTCCCGAGCGAGGGACTCCTTGTTTTCCAACTCGATGTGCACCATAAGCCATGATTCCTGACATGCCAAAGTGTGTAGCAAAAAACTCTTCAATAGCAACTGCAAGAGATTGGGGTGTTTCCATGCTTTCCTCCTTGATTCCACGAATGACGATGTTCTTTGAGCGTTTTTGTCGTTCGTGCAATTCTTGAGTGTCCACATTCTCTACATTCTTTGCTTGGACAACGGCTTGCGTGATAGGATATGTAGAAAGCACATTATCCTTACATATATCAGCCCATGATTTGGATGCATTTCTCATCTCACATACATCATGTCGTATTGTATCTATTGTTTCCTCTTTCAATACATGATCACTCTCAACTTTGCTCAAGCGCTCTTTCAATACATTCATGTCAACAAGAGAGCGTTTACATTCTTGAACTTCATTCTCAAGATGCATCAAGCGTGTTGTTTGCATTTCAAGAACCTTCTTGAGGTGCTCATTCTCCACAACGAGAACTCTTAAAGTACCATTCTCCATTGCAAGTGCGTGCAACTCTTCACCTTGTTTGTTGACGGTTTCTTGTAACGAGATCAAGTAAGCCATGATCATTGCTTTCGTTGTTGTAGATGATGTGGTTGGATTAGCATCCAAATTCCTTGGAGATTTTGCATCACTCTCCATGGTGAGTGTGGCTTTTCTACCCTTGCGAGTTTTGTCTGACATTGCCTTCAAGTCGGCAACAAAAACGCAAAGTTTTGACAGTTTTTTCAGTTCTGAGATGCTGTTACAGCAAAGCCTTCCATTACACAGAAAAATTCTGTCTTTATATATATATATATATATATATATATGGGGAGAGAGAGAGAGAGAGAGAGAGAGAGAGAGAGAGAGTGAGACTTGTCATGTTTCCTGATGAATAGGATTAAGTTCCAGTAGGTAGAAGAGGTTGAAACCAGACCCAGAGCTTGTGCCAGGATTTCAACCTTTGCAGGCCCAGTTGCTTAATGTTTCTACCAAAAGAACTGTTGACTTTTGTCAGGACATATCTGACGAAAAGTCAATTGGTGAAGATCAATCAGAGAGGTCACCAGGGCAAGAGGATCCCTCACCCTACAAGGCTCCCTCACCCTGTACAGTACTTGTCAAGAAAAATACAAGAAAGAGGAATATAAACTTCTCAGATGATACAGATATGCTAGAAAGTAGTCCCTGTGCAACTAAATGTAAAGCCAAAGAGGATGTGTCTTCTCTGGAAGACCCAGCTGCAACTGATGAGAGGTTGTTTGATTTTGCAGCATCTTGTGGTGCTGGGGACAAGTTTGACCTAGTTCATTCTATGTTTAATCCAAAGTTTGACATTGAAGACCTGTTAGCTCAGCACAGTAATTTCTTGCAGTCCTACAGAGATAAGTTTGAAGTGATGGTGCAGGTAGGGAGGGTTGTTCTGCCCACTATGACTCTTGTGCATTTAAATGACTGTGGTGGAAAGGGACAGGGGCTGAAGAAGTATAGGGAATTACCACCTTCTTGCCGACATTCAGCCTTCCCTTTGTACCAAAAAGAATGCAAACTCATTCAGGAAGCCTTTGGCTTTATGATTTACCTGAACAGCCTGTTTGGATTCCTCATGAAGAATCTTGATGAGGTGTTAGAGGAGCAGGATGCAGCACTAGATGAAGAATGCGAGGATACAACTCATATACAAGAAGTCGAGGAGGTTGAAGATACAGTCGACCTTGAGGTTGAGGCGATTGAAGTACAAAGAAGTAAGATGCTCTCTGTGAAAACCACAGAAATAAAACTTCCATTGGATGTCAGTAACTTCACTGAGAAGCATGCTCAGATGATGTTGCCTGCTGTGCCTGACTTCAGGATTGGAGACAGGACCTATATCTTCTTACATGATGTGCAAAGCGTCTTTTATTTAAGGGAGGATTTCCCCCTGGCTATTATTTCCAGAGTCCAAGAGGAGAGGAGTGGATTTGTTTCAGAGGATAGTAGTGATGATGAGGCAATGGAAACATCTAGCAATCCAATGGAATGCCTCCGAAGATGCTTTGAGAAAGCTGAAAAATACAAGGAGACACTACCTGATGAAGCCACCTTCCAAGAAATAAGACAAAGCCTAAGACCATTAACAAGTAACAAAGAAGTGGAGGATTGGTTTAACCATTCAGGTCAGGGGTCAACTACATCTGTAGACCTGTGGCAGGAAAACCTCTTTCTGCAGGATGAGAGCTTCATGGTAACTCTCTCTCTCTATCTCTCTCTCTCTCTCTCTCTCTCTCTCTCTCTCTCTCTCTCTCTCTCTCTCTCTCTCTCTCTCTCTCTCTCTCTCTCTCTCTCTTTGTGTCACTTCTGACATGATATGTGCAGTCTTGGATTGCTGACAAGGATGACTTCCTTCGGCGGCGGACTCGAGAGTATCGTGGAAGGGATGCGGCCCTAGCGCAGTACCTTTCAAAGCTTTGTGAGTCGCCGATAGTAGTTTTTCACAATTCCATGTCACAAGAGGGTTCAATAGCAACTTACACATTCAAGACATTATCACGCTTCTTGGGTGGACCCGTGCTGCCCAAAAGTGCAGATAAAGTCATTCTTGTGGACAAAGTGTTTGCTAGAGATTGTTTTGGTTACTGCCCGGGCTATACAGGTGGTCGGGCAGCACATTACTACACCTACACAGCAATGGCACTAGCTCTTGGTAGACAAAACCCAGATGAACTTTTAGAGTATGGCAAACATCTCATGATTCGTTACAAGGGTGACGTGCCAAAAAACAAAATTGAACCTTCAAAATCTTGATACACTTCAAGTAGCAATTGTATAAGATCATGTATTACATAAATTTTGTACAATGTCATCCACTCAGAGTATCTTTCTCCACTTGTGATTCACAAACACCATTGTCTCTCTCCACCTTCGTTGACTTTCACGAGCTCCGGAGTTGTTGTATGCCATTGATCTTTTAACTTTTTGTTGTTGTAAATGTCTGATGGCTTGTGCTGTTGCTGAATTTGCCGAGACTTCTTTTGCCTGCATTCGATGAATGATTCTACGATAGAACCATTCAAATAGTTCTCTCAAACTGTTAGCCTTGATTCGAGAGCCACCATGTCGTGTGTGCCTGAAATAAGCATTTCTCGCCATGTAATGAGACTTTTCCATCCCTTGGGTATTCCATATTTCCGGGTTCCCCTACTTTTGTATAAAATATGGTAAATGATTGAAGATGATGTGATGGATATGAAAATAGATTAGTTAGAATGTTTTACACTCACATATTTGCACATAAGAGAGAATGAAATACAAGATAATACCATGTAGTGAGTAATCTGGGTGTCTGTCCATGCTGTCTTGAATGATTTTTTCAGAAGGTTGAGATTCTCCTTGAACTTGTTCATATCACCTTGTGACCAGTCATCTTTGTCGCACATCAAAAATAGGATGTCTATTGCTCGCCAAACCTCAGCCTTCGCGTTACGAGTAGTTGGTTCTTGGTCTTTGACTGCAAGATGTAGCTTTTTCCAGCTCTGATACTCTACCTTGCTAACATAAGATGTGTTATATATTTTTCCATGTTTTGTTAGCTTCGGATCTCTTGTACCTTGGGGTTTAGATAAAAACCTCCATGCCTTCACCCCACCGATGGATGGTTTGCATGGGACATCCTTCTCAGCAGTTGATCTCTTTTCATCCCGCTAGATTTTCACATTGCCACCATGAAGCCCCATATCCGACAGTACCATTTCTAAGCACTGCAGGGCTACTTGTCGTTCTGCCGAGTTCTTAATCTTCCAAGCAAACCCGATATATATGTAGACCAATTTCTCCACAATTCTACAAAGGGCATGCATTGTACAAATGTGGACATTCACAAGTGGTATTTTCAAAACCGGTCGAAAAGCAGGATCCTCAATGTGACGTGTTGGAGCTTTTCTCCACCACTTTGGGTCCATGACCTTTGCAGGCTCCATGCAGAACAAACACGGCGACTTTGCCATTGCACCCATTCCACAATTATACATGCACTTTAATGTTTTGAGGTCACCTGCAAGATGCCATTGAACTTGAAAGTCTCCCCTTCCATCTAGACGTAGTACCTCTACCTGGTTAGTCTGTCGATCAATCACCTCCGGAATATTAGTTCTATGGAACACCCAATATAGAATCTCATGATCTTCTTTCTTTACCTGCAACACAAAATAAATGAGACTTAAGTAGATGTGAACATTTGAGCTTACCTGAGAATCTCGCTTACCTCAAACGCACCAAGCCACCATATGTTAGATTTTGATTGAACACTAAAATATAAAGGATCATCACTGGGACACTTGAGAGGGCTCTATTCATTAAAGTAATAGTAACACGCTCTAGCTTTTTCTCTTTAACAAGCTCACACTCATCCAGTTTTAACACAAAATGTAATACCCCTCGTGACTCTTCAAATGTGATGTTGCAAAACTCCACCATTCTCTTCTGTAATATCCGCAGGTCCATAAAAATATTATTGAACTCATCATATGCCATGTTTGCTCCGTGGCCACTGTAAGTTGCTTTAATATGAAAGGGCTGTCCAAAATAGTCTCCCTGTGCCTCGTTAAGCTGAAGCCTCTCTTTCCAAACACTTGAGGCTGATGGTAGAAGTTTGGATTTTATACCCTTCTTAACAAAGATGGATGAGACAGACTTTTGGATAGCCGAATATCCTCTTTTGCTTACACCAAGTGAATCAAGTGTGCCTTGTATCTCTTTTGCAGGCACTGAGTTCTCTGAAATAAAGCGGTCCACTACATTTCGTTGTAGGACCTTAAACTTCTTGTCATGTACTATATCTGCTGCCAGGCTTCTACTTATAAGTGGCGTCAATCTCTTTCCTATATTGGCTTTGGGGTCAATGTTTTCCTTGTCAGGATAGATTGAATCTCTACATGAAGACAATGCATAAGTAAATAACAGAAAATTTGCTTCACTAACACTATTTAGGCACACGAAAACAATGCATAACAAGAAAAAACAAAAAGATTACTTAACTAAGACAATGTAGCCAACCAAGAAGCATCACCTTAATGCTCGGATTCTTTTCTTGAGACCTCCTGATGCAACCTGCAATGTTTCAAGATTGCGCAATTTCTTCTTTCGGATACGACCACCCAAGATGGTGTCCTTCATTTGACAACTTCGCACCTTTCCTTTCAGTTCTTGTACCTCTATTTTATGTTGAAAAATGGTAACCTGATCTGTAGAATGTAAATGTGAAAGGTGAACAATCTCACATTGTTGAGCTTGGAGAATGCCCTTGTAAGTTTCAGCTTCTCTTGTAAGAGATTTACAATAACCCAGAAGGCCCTTTTCTCCATCACCAGCAAAGGTCAATAAGCTTGTAGGATTGACAAACGGTGGAGACGCATTAGTCATTGGATTCTTAGGGTAGAGAGAGCCTCTAGTCCAGATATCTATGTGTTTAGCTCCCTGAGCTCTGAGCGTGTCTATGGAAGCAGGAGGTATATGTGTGTTTGTTTTACTGTGCTTAATCAATGGTTGGTACTCATTGTACAATTCAATGTGAAGGTGATATTTGGCTCGTTTTTGGGTAACATTTGTGCCATTTGAGGAGTGCGTCATTAGCCAAATGTGCAGGTTTAATGGAAAGTGAATAGCGGTTGCGCCTTTGTCCCTCCATGTTAGCCTCATTCCCTCCATATTGACGAGGTTCATTCAATGCAACTAAAAAGAGGATTATCCCTCAATCACTACGAACGAATGTTCAGAAGAGTAAGGAATCTACTTAAAGTACACTTTTTGAACTTTTACTATGAAAGACCCAGCTCTATTATTTGCCATTTTTTCTAGAGAGAGAGTGCAAAAAATACATTTTCTTAGAAGGCCCTCCAAATGACCTCCGAAATTCCCTAATGATTCTCATTGGTCCACCTGCATGGCCATCCAAAAGGATTTTGAATTTTGGAACCTTAGCATTTTGGAAGTCTTAATGGGCTGAACCTTAGGGTCTTTTGAGCCCATTGTTGCTCATTTCTCTTTTGCAGATGCCCCCCCCCTTTGATCCCTATTTTCCCTCCTTTGGATCCCTACTGTGGCCGGTCTACTAGCTTAACCAATATTCTAGCTTTTTCTCCCCTAGCACTTCCCCATATTAAATGATCAATTTAACATGAGAAAATCATTTAGGAGAATTAGATATTGATTATTATGACATTACTGCTCTCTTGAAATCATAGTCATCCTTGACTATGGGGTAGAGAAGATAAAGCATATTCATTAGTCCTTTTTGTAGCGGGTAGAGGATCCCTATGTTACCCTACAACATCGTTCCAGAATGGATGACTAGTCCCTTTGGTGCTTGAGAGCCTAAGTTGCCGCAAGCATGTCTGCACATTAGTCCTATCAGTCTTCCATAGTAGAGTGACAAGCTCTACTTGGTGTTCGAGAGACGTCGTCTCAACAAATTTGATATAAGCATGCATACTACTTCATTTTTGTGCACAATGAAGAAAAAGAGAGTTTGATAAGACAAAAACTTTGTTCATTTTAAACATTTGTGCATTTGCTTACTCAAGGGAAGCATTGTAAGCATTGACAAGGTTTAGGTTATCCTTTAATTGTATGCCTTGCATCCATCTAGCATCTTCAAAAGGATAATTCTTAAACTTAATAAGATATCGTCGGATGGTCTTACCGCCTCTTAGTACCTTTCCTTCATGTCGGAGAATGGACTCGGCTACAACACCTCTTCTTGGTCCTCGATCTCTGGTGGGTCTTCAATGGTTGGTTCTTGAGGTGTCTCTCCTTTGTAAGGATTTAGTAGGCTCACATGGAAATCATTGTGTATGACCCAATGACTGGGCAACTTGAGTTGATTGGCCTAAGAATCTGGAAGGGACCATAGTACCTTTTTGCTAACTTAGCATAGTACTTTTGGTGTCCCGTAGGATTCTTGCCTGTCATGTGCCTTAATCGCGCCTTGGGAAATTTTAATAAGACCCAATCATTTTCTTTAAAGGCTTGGGCTCTTCTGTGCTTGTCAGCGGCAGCCTTTTGCCTTTGCTGTGAGATAGAGATAACATCCTTAATCTTTTGGAAAGATTCTTGTAGGTCTCGGCTATACTCATTTGTAGCAAAGATCTTCCCGTGTACCTTAAGTACCAAGGGACTTTTTGATCTTCCCTCAATTATCTTAAAAGGTGCTTTTCCCGTGGAAGTATGTACAATGTTATTGTATGCATACTCCACTAAGGGTAAGTACTTCGCCCATTGGGATATTTGATCTACTTCCGTTACATAGGCTTTTAGTAGATCGAGAATTGTTAGGTTAGCTATTTCACTTTGGCCGTCCGTTTGCGGGTGACTCGGGGGGTTCACTATGTGTAAAAGTACCATATCACATGCATTCAAGACATGTTTTTAAAATCCCTTATCTGTGAATTTTTTAAGGAATATAATATACCATTTTCTTTTAAAATCTGTAATCTTTTTTCAAATTTGAAAAAATAATGCCCTTTTGTATATATATTTCTGTAAGTTTCAAGAACTTTAAATACCTTTCTGTTGAACTCACATGATAAATTACATTTTTATTAGGTGACCTCCCCGGCGCGGGTGATAGGCCGAAGAGAAGTTTAGACTTGTTCCTAAATTCTCAAAGAGACCCTTCCCAAAAATTACTGGTCATTCTAGGATCTCTATCTAACACTATTGACATTGGCAAGCCATGGTACTTGAAGATTTGTAAAATGAAGAGGGTTGCCATTTGATAGGCTTTGATAGTCTTTTTGACAAGTATAAAATGAGCTTGTTTATTGAACCTGTCTACTATTGTCCATATTCCCATGGATAGACTTAGGCAATCCAAAGATAAAATCCATGGATATGCTCTCCCATGGTGAATTAGGGATTGGCAAAGGTTGAAGCAATCCAAGTTGCTTCCCTCTATCAAACTTCGTCTTTTGGCATACCACACATTTAGAAACATACTCTTGTATGTTTGTTTTCATGGTAGGCCAATAGAAATATGTTTCAATCTCCTTTAGGGTAGACTGAATCCCTCTATGCCCTACATAAGGAGGAGCATGAGATTCATACATTACTTTCTCATGTAGTGATCTAGTAACGCATAGTCTATTGCCGTAGAGAAGATAACCATCTTGTAAAGTAAATGGTTCCTCTTTCTTCCGTGGTGCAAGGGCTGAAGTCGCATCTCTAAAATCGAGATCAATAGCATACTCATATATCATAGAAGATAGATCATTGTGAGTTGCTATGGAAACCGCATTCACTCTCGGCGGCCATCTTGAGAGTGCATCGGCTACTTGATTATGCTTTCCAGCAATGTGAGCAATATGAAAATGAAATTGCGAAAGGAAATTTTCCCACCTCATTTGTTTTTTGGAGAGCTTGGTCTATGTCATGAAGTACTTAAGACTTTGGTGATCCGTTTGTAGAATGAAAGGAGTCCCCAATAAATAGTGCTTCCATGAGTCTAAGGCATGTAGAACTGCAAGGAGTTCCTTCTAATATATGCCTAGATCTTGCTCAACAAGGTCGAGCCTTCGACTTTCATAGCCTAAAGCATGCCCTTCTTGAAGCAAAATAGCTCCAAGGCAATCACCACAAGCATCACATTGGACTCAAATGGCTTTGAGAGATCCGGTAGTGTAAGCACAAGTTGAGAGATAAGCTTTTTGAAAGCATTGTTCTCCTTGGTAGACCATGTGTACCTAATTTTTTTCTTTGTTAGTTCATGTAATGGTCCTGATATTAGTGAGAAATTTTCTATGAAGCGTCTATAGTATGTGCACATACCTATAAAGCTTCTTAACTCATGAATATTCCTTGGTTTAGGCCATCCTTTTATTACCTCTAACTTTCATGGTTCCATTTGGATGCCATCTTGAGAGATAATTTGACCTCAATACTGAATCTCTTGCAAGAAAAATTCACTTTTCTTTTGATTAACATAAAGTTTATTCTCTCTGAGAAATTGAAATATTACCTGGAGGTGTTGCTTGTGTTCGTCTAATGAATTAGAGTAGATGATGATATCATCAAAGAACACTCCAATAAAGTTTCGGTGAGGCCTTAATAGCTTCTCCATCAAGCGATTGAATGTGGTTGGTGGATTGGTCAAGCCAAAAGGCATGACAATGTATTTGTAAAGACCAAACGTAGTGCGCAATGCGGTCTTTACAATGTCTTGATCAACTATCCTTATTTGATGATAGCCACTTTTTAGGTCAATCCTCCTGAAGTAGGTCGATCCTTGTATCTTATCAAATAGGTCTTCTACCCGTGGAACGGGAAACGTATTCTTGATAGTGATACTATTTAGTGCTCTATAGTCGACACACATACGATATGTGCCGTCTTTATTTTACACTAATAGCATAGGTGAGCAAAATGGAGATGAGCTTGGCCTAGCCATACCCTTCTCAACTAACTCATGCACTTGCCGCATAATCTCCTCTTGTTGATCTTGAGAAACTCTATAAGGAGGTTTGTTAGGTGGTGAAATTCCTGGAAGAAGTTCAATTGCATGGTCATCATTACCTCGTTTAGGAGGTAGCTCACAAGGGATGTCGTCAATAAAGACATCCTGAAACCCCTTGAGAAAATTGCATAACTCTAATTCCTTTTGATTGTGTATATTTTATTTTGCTAAAAAATTAGGTTCATTTCGAGAATCCTTAAGAAAAATCTTTCTTTTGCAACTAAACTCTCATTGGACCCCTTTGCCTCCTGGCTAATAGGAATCAGGCAAGCCATTGGGATGTTATGCTCATTGGTTCCCTTGGGAGACTGTCCAATAGTCTTCTAGAGAGCTTAATTCTTATTGGTTCTTTTATTAAGTGTTTTTAAATTAATTAAACTAGATTTATTCTAGCCTAATTCTCATTGGTCCACCTCCATGGCCATCCAATAGGATTTGAGTACACCTTGTGGGCATCCGGCCTAGGGAGCTGACATCTGTCCCTCTTTCCCCCTTGTGTAAAAATGAAGCTTGTGAGTGTGTGTGGGTGTTTCTCTCTCATCCCCTACTTCTTGGGCTCACCCCTCCTATGTAGGGCTTGACAAAGACTTTTTGGGACACACTCAAAGCATCCAATTCCCCTAATGTTTGACCTTTGGACACAGCCTTTGAATTTTGGAACCTTAGCATTTTGGAAGTCTTAATGGGTTGAACCTTGGGGTCTTTTGATCCCATTGTTGCACATTGATCTTGTGCACATGGCCCTCCCCTTTGGATCCCTATTTTCCCTCCTTTGGATCCCTACTGTGGGGCCGGTCTGCTAGCTTAACAAATATTCTAGCTTTTTCTCCCTTGGCACTTCCCCATATTAAATGATCAATTTAACATGAGAAAATCATTTAGGAGGATTAGATATTGATTATTATGACATTACCTCTCTCTTGAAATCATAGTCTTCCTCGACTATGGGGTAGAGAAGATAAAGCATATTCATTAGTCCTTTTCGTAGCGGGTAGAGGATTTCTATGTTACCCTGCAACATCGTTCCAGAATGGATGACTAGTCGATTTAGTGCTTGAGAGCCTAAGCTGCCGCAAGCATGTCTGCACATTAGTCCTATCACTCTTCCATAGTAGAGTGATAAGCTCTACTTGGTGTTCGGGAGACATCATCTCCGCAAACTGGATCTAAGCATGCATACTACTTCATTTTCCTTTAATTGTATGCCTTGCATCCATCTAGCATGTTCAAAAGGATAATTCTTAAACTTAATAAGATATCGTCGGATAGTCTTATTGCCTCTTAGTACCTTGTCTTCATGTCGGAGAATGGACTCGGGCTGTAGCACCTCTTCTTGGTCCTCGATCTTTGGTGGGTCTTCAATAGTTGGTTCTTGCGGTGGCTCTCCTTTGTAAGGCTTTAGTAGGCTCACATGGAAAGCATTGTGTATGACCCAATGACTGGGCAACTTGAGTTGATAGGCCATCTCATTGATTGGCCTATGAATCTGGAAGGGACCATAGTACCTTTTTGCTAACTTAGCATAGTACTTTTGGTGTCCCGTAGGATTCTTGCCTGTCATGTGCCTTAATCGAGCCTTGGGAAATTTTAATAAGACCCAATCATTTTCTTTAAAGGCTTGGGCTCTTCTGTGCTTGTCAGCAGCAGCCTTTTGCCTTTGTTATGAGATAGAGATAGCATCCTTAATCTTTTGGAAAGATTCTTGTAGGTCTCGGCTATACTCATCTGCAACGAAGATCTTCCCGTCTGCCTTAAGTAGAAAGGGACTTTTTGATCTTCCCACAATTACCTCAAAAGGTGCTTTTCCCGTGGAAGTATGTACAGAGTTATTGTAGGCATACTCCACTAAGGGTAAGTACTTCTCCCATTGGGATCTTTGATCTACTTTGTTACATAGGCCTTTAGTAGATCGAGAATTGTTAGGTTAGCTATTTCACTTTGGCCATCCATTTGCGGGTGATAGGCCAAGAGAAGTATAGCCTTGCTCCTAAATTCTCAAAGAGACCCTTCCAAAAATTACTGGTCATTCTAGGACCTCTATTCGATAGTATGGACATTGGCAAGCTATGGTACTTGAAGATTTGTGAAATGAAGAGCGTTGCCATTTGATGGGATTTGATAGTCTTTTTGACAAGTATCAAATGAGCTTGTTTATTGAACCTGTCCACTATCGTCCATATTCCCATGGATAGACTTAGGCAATCCAAAGATAAAATCCATGGATATGCTCTCCCATGGTGAATTAGGGATTGGAAAAGGTTGAAGCAATCCAAGTTTCTTCTCTCTATCAAACTTCGTCTTTTGGCATACCACACGTTTAGAAACATACTCTTGTATGTTTGTTTTCATGGTAGGCCAATAGAAATATGTTTCAATCCCCTATAGGGTAGACTGAATCCCTCTATGCCCTGCATAAGGAGGAGCATGAGATTCATACATTACTTTCTCACGTAGAGAGCTAGTAACGCATACTCTATTGCTATAGAGAATATATCCATCTTGTAAAGTAAATGGTTCCTCTTTCTTCCATGTGCAAGGGCTGAAATCGCATCTCTAAAATCGGGATCAATAGCATACTTATCTATCATAAAAGATAGATCATTCTGAGTTGCTATGGAAACCGCATTCACTCTCGGCCGTCTTGAGAGTGCATCGGCTACTTGATTTTGCTTTCCAGAAATGTGAGCAATATGAAAATGAAATTGAGAAAGGAAATTTTCCCACCTCATTTGTTTGGCGAAGATCTTGGTCTGCGTCATGAAGTAATTAAGACTTTGGTGATCCGTTCGAAGAATGAAAGGACTCAAATGTCTTTGAGAGATCCGGTAGTGTAAGCACAAGTTGAGAGATGACCTTTTCTTTAAGCTTTTCGAAAGCATTGTTCTCCTTGGCACACAATGTGTATCTAAGTTTTTATTTGTTAGGTCATGTAATGGTCCTACTATTGGTTAGAACTTTTTTATGAAGCATCTATAGTATGTGCACATACCTATGAAGCTTCTTAACTCATGAAGATTCCTTGGTTTAGGCCATCCTTTTATTACCTCTAACTTTGATGGTTCCATTTGGATGCCATCTTGAGAGATAATGTGACCTAAATACTGAATCTCTTGAAAGTAAAATTCACTTTTCTTTCGATTAACATAAAGTTTATTCTCTCTTAGAACTTGAAATATTACCTAGAGGTGTTGCTTGTGTTTGTCTAATGAATTAGAATAGATGATGATATCATCAAAGAACACTCCACTGAAGGTTCGGTGAGACCTGAAGAGCTTCTCCATCAAGCAGTTGAATGTGGCTAGTGCATTGGTCAAGCCAAAAGGCATGACAATGTATTTGTAAAGACCAAACATAGTGCACAATGCGGTCTTTAGAATGTTGTGATCAACTATCCTTATTTGATAATAACTATGCAGTTATCTAGAAGCTTTTTTTTGTATCATTGATTACTTCACAAAATACTAAGATAATATGTAGGATTTTTGCAAGATAGTGGAAGATTTCCATATACAAACATTACATACTATGGAACGTAAATCAAGCGATGATGAACAACAAGGCATGGGATGGTTCCATATAAAGACATTGGAAACCGACTTCGTCAATATAGATTAATGGTGGACAAAGATCTCTTATTCGGTACTTTGACAAAGTATACCTTATTAGAAGGCAATTGTATGAATGTGAACTTAGGTATAAGCCCTAGTGGCACCACTTTATCAATATGGTAGCTTTTCTATATATGATAATCACCCCTATGAACACTTCAAACTGTTTGCTTTGATAATTTTGTCACTCAATTTGTCACACTTGGTTGGGGGTAGGGTTCCACATGGTGGGCCCTACCTCCCACCATATGGACCTGCTCCTAGGGTTGGGGGAGGGCCACACATACACACACACACACACATTCCAGATAACAGATAGTAGCCATATTTATATACAATTTAGTAGCCCTCTAGATATAGGGTACCTTTGCCTCCACCTTAAAGTCTGCTAGTAGACACTTATATAGACAAGAGACCAATGGTTCCCACACACACACACACACACATACGTTTATGGACTTAGTATACCCTTCGTATACATGTGATCCCAGGGTTATCCTCACAATACATCATAATGAAACCACTGGATCTACATATCCACTGATACATTGTTAATCTTTTGGCTAAGGTTTTGAATCCACATCATCAATAATACTACGAGAAGTCATCCCTGGTTGATATTTTTATGAAGGAATCCTTGGTTGACCTCCCTCATCTTGGTATGGTTCATCAATCTGGCTTGCCCTCCCTAGCTTTTTGGTGGATGGATAAGAGTACGTAGATATAATTTGTTTACTCCTTGCCATGGTTGACATACAAGCTTTAAATGAATTTTCAGTGGCTCTCTTCACACCTAATCTCATGTGGGTAGTGTAGGAGCTTTTTAAGCCGGTGGAACACATGCATGAACACTCCATCCCCTTGTCTATTGTTTTTTTCATCTGACGGGTAATTCTCCCTTTCTTTAGCGCTTGCTCTCAAAAGCCTCCCCTCTACTCACATGCATTAATAGATCACTAAATCACACAGGTTCTCTTGTGTAGATAAATATCAATCAATCACTAAGTAATCCGCAAGTGTTTTCAAGCATATGTTTTTCCCACATCACTTTGCTTATGGTGCGTAAGAATAATCATGTGTTGTCCTGTCTTTGTATACAACCATGCCAAGCTTTCATAGCAGTACTCAAATTTTGTAGTACACACACACACACACTTGATCGGAGGTTAGCAACCTTGAAGCAGATTGGAATACAGATGTGCTTTGGTGGATACAATGGATCGTAACCCTGGGCAATCATATTGACTCTGTCGCGACATGCACAAAACCCACCAAAAGCATGCAGAAGGAACACAGGAAACACTGGGATATACATGAGACTAGCATCACCTATGCATTCACAGACAAGGTTGACGGAAGGTGCATGATCAAACTACAGGTAGGTGCATTTGCACCTACCCGGTAATCTTGGGATTTTTTATCTGGCATATGTAATGTGATCTTTTTCTTGAAAATTCATATACTTGACAAAGTAGCATAGTCGTATAGAATCTAATAAAGCATAATAACCATAAGCATGCAGTCCTTGTTTAGATGATTTTGATTGTACATAATGATACACGAGAATGTATCGGATTGTAGAAATGGAAGTTTACAAGATAGATGGTCATGATCAACCGTTTAACAAATTTGACTCAATTAATGTATACAGATATGCCTTAAGCCTCTATGGATAAAGAGATAGTGACAACCAGAATCGTATGCATAGCCGTAAAACAGAATAGAAAAATGTCGTAACATACTGACCATGAGATATATAGCTAGTGTATATCTCATACTTTTGAGATAATTATTTAATGGTTCTAACTTCTAAATGGTACACTTTGGCTGGATGTAGTTTTGAATTAAGAATCGGTGGTATTGCATAGATAAAACTTCAATATTTTGGGACTTCAATAGTGATATATATATATATAGGACTCAAGTTGGATAGATTTGAGTTAATGTTAATTTCTACCATACTGCTGACTGAAATTATAGCAACAATAAGTTTACATAAACTTGTCCTGGACATAAAGCTCATTTACTTCTATCTTTTTATGGAGGAACGCACTCTTGATGAAGGTAAGTATATAGTGGTAAATTCACAATTGAAAAGTTCTTTTTTGATGCTATAATTTACTTTGAAATTTGTCCAAATATTGTTAAAAGAGCCTTAATCCTCAAGTGGGGGTCTCATATGAGATGGAACTAGACTTTTGAGAATTGATCCAATTTACAAAGGAGATGATGTCCAATTTTTTCAGGAAATAAATGATAAAAAATTTATCTACATAAATACTACTTGATCTATGCTATGTTGCTAAGTTTTTGTGGTAATTTTTGACACCGATAACAACGGGAGGTATTCGTTGACACCTGTCTTCCCAAATAATGCCAGTTTTGATGGGCTTGTGTTTCTTGGATGGTGACAGGTAAGAGGTTTCCTCCTGGGGATTACGACGACAATTGCAACAATGACAAATGATCACCCTTTGTCAATTTATTTTTATATTTGATTGATAGCCCTTGTATATGCCTCTTTGATATTTTCATATAGTGACAAAAAAACACTGTATATGTCAAATGTCTAGTCTATATGTCAATTGTAGTCCTATCTATGTCAATCGTAAAGACTACTTATTATCTAATGTAGACATAGTTCTTGGCTATTTTTTACACTTTGTCTGGTTTCTAGTCCCATTGTATGGTTCAATAGTTTGTAAAATCAAACTATTGTTAGATAATCATTCTTAAACACACACACACACACACACACACACACACACACACACACACACACACACACACACACAAAGAGAGAGAGAGAGAGAGAGAGAGGTTTACATGCGTGTGGTTGCGGTGTGTAATCGAGTTTGTGAGTGCATGGTGTGTGATTGAGCTTTCCAAGATGTATAGGTGTGTGTGTAAGTGTACTAGGTGGATGTTTGCAGGTGATTGTGTTTTCTAGTGGATTGGGGTGTTGTGGAATTCCTAGGTTGTAGAGAGGAAATTTTGGTGTAGGTTGGGTGTGTTCCCCTTTCCCTCTTTCCATCTTCTGGTGCCCCCACTGAGGAGCACACCGATTTCTCCTTGTTGGTGGTTATATGTTCGTGATTAAAGATGTGGCATAATTTGGGTCCGACTTTTAATGGTGATGAACTTTACGGAAAAATGGATGGCTAATTTTAAGTTTTTTATGCTCTCTTTGTTTCAGATGCAAAGCGATGAATAAAGGTACAGATAGTGCTATTGGTACTGTGAGGTAAAGCAAAGGCTGGGTTTGGTGGTCCAAAAGATGCAAACAAGCAGAGTTGGACTAGTTTTTGGGAGCAGCTTCTATGCAAATTTCATGAAGTGGTGTCAATTGGTGAAGCAAATGCAAAGATCAAAGGGTTGTGACAAGAAGTAAGTGAAGATTTTAGCATTTTCATAATTTTGAAGTCTTCTTGAGGGATTTGGTTGTTGTTACCCAAGTAGTCAATGTGGATTGTTTAAGGTTGGATAAGTTTCTAGCTTGCGTGCATCCTCGTGTTTTAGAGCAGGTCAATTTTGAAGAGCCAAGAAGCTATGATGAAACTGTCACAGTTGCCAGGGCAAAGAGTCAAAATATGAAGAAGAACATGGAGTCAATGCTGTTGCAGTTTGTAGTTGTTAGCGGGTTGCCATGAACTGACGTCCGCAACATAGCGCTTTGTACTAACATGATGTCAATATGCAAGGAAGTGACTCAGGATGGGGCACAGAGACTTGATGAGAGTGCAGTTTTGTCATAGGGTTGTCTTGAGCTTTGTCTTCAAGGTTTTTCTTTAGCTTCGGAAGTGCATTGTCGTTGATGACGCTCTTCCCTTCCTTGAGTTCTTCATATCTGTTGTGTTGTGGATACATGACTTGATCTTTGATTATTGAAATAACATTTCTTCTCATTGTGATGTTTTCTCTATGTTGCCAGTCTTGGCCACCATGAAGAAGGATTTGAATGTTTTTGAGTTTATAGAACCAATCCTCTTTGTGGCCTAGACTTTATGATGGATTTTCTTTCAAGATCCATTGCAATTTGAGTTTTCCACCATAGGTAGCCGATGTTGAAGCACTGTATGAGCTACGTATGGTTTTTGTGGGATCACTCGCTTGTTGAATTTGTCATTGCTTGTCATTGTAGGCCATTTTTTGACTTGCTATTGTTTGATGGAGCTTTGTTTTCGACCTTGGAGATAAAATATTCTCTTGATAAGCATATGGAGACCTGCAGTTTTTGCTCCAAGTTGTTGCTGATTGATTTGGGTAGCCAATTTCTTATTGTTGATGTAAAAGTAATATATAAAAGATGATGATGATGATGGTTTCTAGATTAGGGTCTAAAACCTAGATAACCAAAGGGAAAAACCCGGTGGGAAAAAAGTACCTTTGGTATACGCTCTTACTGGAGTTGAGCACTTGGTCTTGAATTACCTGCTTATCGGAGTTGAGCATTTGGTCTTGAAGTACCTGTCATGCAAGGTGAGTGCTTGGGAGAAAAAAAGGAAGAGTGTCTAATGCAAGTGCAATTCCGAGACACTCTATATGCTTATGAGAAATTTGTCAAACAAAAGCATGTAGTGTAAGAGATAGAGATGATGGGTGCTTCAAGGACAAATGTAGCACAGGTGATATCAAAGGACGTCTCAATAGCTTCCACATTTCCAAGAAGGGTTTTTGATGTAGAATCTTGTCCACTCATACCTCACTATGCTGAGTGCGTGAGTGTCTTTTGGACTTCCTCCTTCACTTACCACTATACTACAATGACTTCGACTCTTATGCTCACCTATACCAGCATGAGCGACACAATGTAATTATGCTCAACTCTTCCAGCTTGAGCAATACCTAGAATAACTAAGACGCTTAGACCACAGAGAATATTACATAAAAGTTTGATACTAACACCTCACTCATTTAGTGTCTTAGCTACCCGACTCTAAATTTTATGCCATGTATGTTTAATGGCGACTTGGACTTACCTGTTCAAGGCCAGAAACCCAAATCCATAAGTTCTGAAAATTTAGGTCTTTTCCCTTGTTTTGGTCTTTGGATGCCACCATTTTTTCTAGTAGGTTGGCATATGTTGGATCCTCTTGACTTGCTTGTCGTATGTTCACACTGCTTTGTGAAACAAGTCCTTCACCTAGTATAGAGACTGATGTAGCCTTTGCTTTATCTCCCATTAGAAGCGATTGTTGATGTGTGTGGGTTCTTCATGATGGATTTTCTACTAGTAATTTTGGAACCCACCTTGTCTTTGTTCCTTGTGTGACCGTCTTTTGCATTTGCTTCTTTTTCTCGATGACATGATGGACACTAGGCTTTGGTAGTCAGATTTGATGATTTCCATTGTAGAAGCCTTGCTTTTGTAATTGATGTGACAAGGTATCCATCTAGAGATTGCAATAGACTTGGTTGCATTTGGCTTCTATTGGATGCTGATTGTCTTTGCGTGCTTTGGGGTAGAAGCTTGTGCTGCATGATTTCTCTTGGCTGTCCCAGATTGAGCTACAACTTTTGGTAACCATATTTGATTGTTACCTTCATAGAATCGTGCTTCAAGTAGCTTAACTGGAATTAGCCGCTACTTCACCTATGTTTGTTGGGTACCTTGGCTAAGGTCTGCTGACTTCGACACCCATAATTTTCGCATTGTTTGCTTCTTTGATCTTCTCTTTTGATGCCTTCTGCTGTTGTTATTTCTTCTGCTTGAGTTGCTTGCCTTGTGTGTATAGTGTGTCTTGTTCTTTGTAGAACTTGCTGGTTGAGGTGGGTAGATCAAGGCTATTACTTTAAGGCTTTTTGGCCCAAACATTAGTGCTTCCTTGGAAGTAGCCCTGAGCAATGATTGACTCGTTTGATGCTACCCACCAGGATACTAGCAATTGGTTGACATTCTTCGGTTTCTTCTATATGCTTTTTTTGTGATGGAAACTTTGGTTCATAGACTTTTTTCTTTGGTTTCCATTGCATTGTTGATGGTGTGGCTCTTGAATGTAGAGGCTTCGTTGGAAGATTGATGTTGTCTCGTTGAAGGTAAAGGCGTCTTGCGAGGTTGATATACTTCAGTGTTTACCTTTGCTTTACCTTTTTTGTGATGGTTGGTTGCTCCTTTTTTGCATTGACTTGAGGTGCTTTTGGGATTTTTGATGGTGTTGTTGCTGAAGATTTCCTTGTGGTTGAAAGAAGATGTTCCTCCAGCTTTCTGTCAGGATCAAACTCTCTTTGATATGATGGGATTCAATTATGTAGAAAGTATCCTTGTACTCCCCGGTATTTAACTTGAGCTTCCGAAGCTAGGAATCGACATTTTTTAACTTGTGTACATGATATACTCTAGCTCTTTGATTGTTGGCTTTCCCATCATGATCCATGTTCCATAAGTCATTAGATTCTTTGTCGCTTCTGGATCTATCACAGTTGAACATGTGATTTTGAGTCCTCTTTCTCTACATATGCTAAATTTGATCATCATAGGAGACAATCGATCTTCTTCTTTGTCCCTATTCTTCTTTTGATCTTGCATTTTTTGAACATTTGACGTTGAACTTGGAAACTTTGCTCCTTCATCTGCTTTCATTTGCTCTTTTTTGGGAGTCGACTTATTTGAAACAACTTTTTTCGATTCTTTAGGTATGTCAATGATGACATATTCTTGTGGTTGCTCTACTTCCTTTTTTTGCACTTTGACATCATGCTCCATGACGTAGCTATCTATTTTACCTTTTCTGCTTTCACACTCACAAACTTCATTAGCTTCCTTCAACACCTTTATTGTAAATAAGGGAGCTATATCATATCCTTCCTCATCATAGAATTTAGTCAGGGTCACCTCATTCACACACACATCCAGAGTCGCAAATATTTGATCCCATCCAAAGGGCTCAAATAACTCCTGTGGAAATGGCTCTAGTACATATGCCTCGTCTTCTACTGAACGCTCTAGGATGCAATCTTTCTTTCTAAGACTTCCACTCTCAGGAGCTCTGTCACATCAAAATATGCGCTTTGCTTTCAAAATCAGTTGTGGAGTTTAATTATTCCCCCGAGGTTCGTTCTACATCTCTATAACTATGATCTTTGACATTGATCTTCGTAGTGACATCCTTGTTTCTTAGGTAGATATAGTCATAACCCCAATCTTGTACCATTTTCAGTTGACCCATGAATGGTCTTCCCAATATGATATCAAAGTTACTGCCTTTGTCAAAATTCATTATGGCAAAGGTGTGCTCATCCTTTATGCCAGACAAGGATACAATGATTTGTTCTAATATTCCTATTGATTTCTCCACGTATCCATCCGCTAATTGTAGTTTTATTTGAGTTTTTGTAAGAGCAGGCTTTCCCCATTTTTTCCATATCTCTTTGTTGCAATGGCAATTCCTACCCCACTATCTAATATAGCAACCGTCTTTACTCCTTTGTACTCAAGTGGTAAGGTGGTGTTTCCTTCTTCTCCTTCACAATAGTCACCCACCTTATTTACTGGTACTGGCTTTGTCCGTGGCTTCTTAGGCAAGGTGTCATCCATGTTTTTGTCCACAAGTTGGTATGTGAAGGGATTTTCAACCCCATGTTTTCCAAGGTTTTTCCCATTTGGCTCCATAGATGTGGTCTAAGTTTTAGTAGCTCTGAGAGATAAAGTGTGCATTGTATAGGAGAAGACATCAATTCATGCAAGCTCATGGTACTCATCCTTTTGGTGTGGCTTTCCACTAAGAAGGTACCCTTTTAACCTTCGATTTTGTTTTGAGTTCTCCAATGAAAGATGGCAAAGTCTGTAGAGAGCGTGGTTTACTCTCTTCACATGCAACAAACCCAACATCCCCATATAAAGATCGTATATCCCCTGGAAAAAATTCATAATCCATGTTTATCTCAGGGATAGGTGCTGACTGTAGTGTTTCACTTCCATCTTTTCTATTTCGGATATCCTCCCATAGATCCTATTTAAGAATTCGCATCATTGCTTGTTAGCCCACCCCATCTAAAGGTGCCTCAACGCTTGTCTCTTCCTGGTCTCTGTTTACAATACCATGGTTCTCCATTTCCTGGATTTTTTCGTCGATTAGAACCTTCATTTTTGGAGCATCTGCAACTGGTTCCATAAGAGCTTGGGCCTTTTGGATGAGCTCCTTGCACATTTGTGACCTCTCTTTTGCATACTTGGATGAGGATATGTCAGCCATCTATCCTCTTGGGTTTGGTTGGTCTTTAACACTAGGTTGGTAACCTAACAGGACATAAAAGTGTCCTTTCAGGGTTTTGAAAAAAACCTCCAAAACCATAGTAGATCCACTCATTTTGTAAAATCCTTTCATGAGGTTCTAGTTCAAGGCCTACTAAACATGGAAAACATAAGAAACTTGTAAAATTTCTCATCTTTTGGTCACACCAAGCCTCCAAAGTTGATGGACCAATGAATTTTCATCAAAACAGTCATTTCTTACGTTTTGTTGCATAAAAATAAGATTAGGGATTTTTGTAGGACTTGAGATAAATTCCCTAGTTAACTTCAATGGGTTGGTGATGAGAACATATGATTGCTTCTCACTCACTATTTTTTGTTTTTCCAAAATAAATAGGTACAAAAAAGTTGAATGTTTACCATTCTGCAAACCTATCATCAAAGTTTCTATAGCCACATTCAATACAAATAATATATGCATGTTTTCTTAGTTCCCTATTGTCCTTTATGTTCATAAGGAGCCATGGAGCATGTCAAAATAATAATACATCTCTTACCAAGGGTAATCTTGGGGACAAAGATGAAGTGTTAAATACAACAAACATGAAAAAACTGGGTTGAACATTATGAGTTGTAGAATCCCATAGAAACTATTCAATATCTAGCCAAATTTGATCCTTATGACTAGATATGGTTACTACCTACAAAATGCATGTAGTTGTCACAAGAAACTAACAATATTGAAAAAGCTCTACTTGATATACTAGAATGTTTCGTTTTCTTCCATAATTGAAAAAATCAACCATCGTTGTGTACTATGCAAAATAGGGTATTAGGTGACCCAAAACCCAAGGAATGTTAGCTTTATGTTACAATATGTGACATAGAAAATCAAAAATGAATTTGGACATCATGAAATCCACCAAAAAAATCATAGAAGAGCTAAAATTGGCTAAAAAACAGGATTTGACAATTTTTGTAATTTGGTCATAACTTACAACTTTAATATTTATTTCTCCCTAGAAGCATCAGGACATGTTGAGGACTACTAAAGATAGTTCTCTAGCATTATAGACCTCACAAACATGAATTCTAGAGTGGTATAGTTGCAAAAAGTTGAAAAAAAGCCAAAAATAGGACCCGTTTTTTCACACAGTTTAGGTTGTGAAATGTTGTGCAAGGACAATGTTAAAGATGGAATTGATATTCCAAAAAAATGTCGAGTTTTTTTCAGCTCATGAGACAACTTTCTAGATAGATAGCACCTTAAAATCCATTTTGAAACTCTTGACATAATTCAAGGAAAATGGTCACTTCACAGGACATAAAAGTGCCCCAGGACATAAAAGTGTCCCATTACCAACCTAGTGTTAACCTAGCATCATAAGCCTTCAAGATCATCCAAAGGTTCAAAGACTTTGTTGACCAAGACTGAACCTCCCGAGTTAGTCTTTGACTCTTTAGGTCCCTTGCTTTTTTCTTGCTTTGTTGCTCTTGTCTAAGCTATTCTTTTGTTTGATTTAATTTAGTTTCCAAAGCAGCTTTCTCCTGTAACCTCTTCACTTTCATTTTGTCTTGTTTGGCTTTCCATGATTTTCTTCCTGTTCTCACCGATATGTTTTTTATTTCTGTTTGAACAAGCAATGTGGCTTCCTCAGCTGGTTTGTTTTTGGCAGCTTTTTGAGCTTGAGCTCAAGTCATCACGTTTAAAGGAATTGCAGGGTCTACCTCAGATCCGCTTGAAGAAGGAATCACGCCCACGACATTCATAGTTGCTTTCCCCCTGTAGTTTGGATTTTGAGCATAGTGTTGGCGTAGATGGTCTATCCCACAACGTTCATTGACTACAAATAATTCTTTTTTTGGAACCTTGTTTTCACAACTTCGTGCCCAATGATCACCTCCACATTCAGCATGAACCTTCTTGTTTCATAGCTGGTGATCCAGCCAATGGTTGTTCTTGCCTTTTGAGGATTTTCTTTGAACCATACTCCTGATTGGCTATCAACATGAGCGTATTCGTATCCAAGGAGTACTGATTTCTCATGGATTGTGGAACATACATTGGCTGAGTGTAGTTGAATACTACTCTACCATCATTCAAAAGAGGTGTTTGTTTCCCTAGCACACATTGTGCCTTTGGTTGAGTGCTACACCATGGAGTGGGGTGATTCCCTCCACAAGTATTGCAATTCCTCAATTGAGGTTGTTGTACATTCAAGTTTCATTTGCAGCCTTGGTTTGTTCTTCTAATCACCCCCTCAACCACTTGATCAAAGCTCGACATCGTAGGATTTTGAATATCTTGCTTTGTGGTGGGTTTGCTCTTCGGAGAAGAGGCACTACCAGTTGTGTTATCTATATCTTCACTCACTTCTCCGTAGGCCTTGCAATTGTCAACTAGATATAGAGCTTCTATGTGACTTGCTGAAACGTTGTGCATCCTTTTAAATGCAGGTCCTTTTTTAGAATTTTGTTCCTCAAGCCCTCTATGAAGAGAACTGATAATCTCTCGTCTTGCGGTAGCTCTGGTGTAGGACATCTCTCTACATATTGTTTGAAGCGAAGAAAAGATTCCTTCACCCTCTCGTTCACTTTTTGCTTGAAAGCATAGATGTGTGACACCGTGTTGTGTTTGATCCCCCTTTCCAATAACTCCTTCGTGAATTCTTGCAAGAGTTGTGATATGTTTGGGAAATCATCTCTATTTAGTGGTTGGAACCAAGTCAACGGTGTTCCTTCTAATGTCAATCCAAATCCCTCATACTGAGTATGGAAATCTGTAATCTTGTAACATTTAATGGCCTAAAATCTTATTTGTAGCGGAAATTAGCATGAACATAGTGGGCATTTCATTAGAATAGATTCCTAATGAGAATTACAAGAGTGCTTGGGTGGAGAGAGCAACAAAAAGCATAACACCTAGTTAGATAGCATCGACAATACTTTCAAAAGAGAGAGAGCAATTAAGCTATTGACAACAGTTGAGGACCGGATTTGCATGGAGCCGGTCCCCCCTCCAAAAGGCTTTGTATTATGGTTTCTCCCATCAAGAGAGACATTGTACAATACAATTCTTTGTGTTCCTTCAAGACTAGCTAGTGCAATGAAGATGGAAGCTTCATACACCAAGCAAAACACTTAATCAAACACAACTTGAATTATCCCCGTTCTCAGACCCAAGACCTCACACACCTTCGAAGATGGTGAGAGCTAGCAGGGTATGAGAGTAGATTGAGAGGAAAAAGAAGTATTTTACGAGAAAGAAGTACATCTCCTCACATAATCACTCATATTAGCATAGCTTAGCCTAGTAATTAGCTTGGTAGAGAAGATGAGCATGCATTGAAGCTTGGCTCTTGGTTGGATTTGCATCCACATGCCAAGAGAGTGTTGATGTAGGCTTCTATCTCACAAGCTTGGAGTAGATGATGAGCTCTCCATTAAAGCTTGGGAGGAGATAGAGTATTTTCCCTTCACACATGGTCAAGTGTGAGAGTGTGAGTGTCAATGCCAAGCAAAAATCAGCCCCCTCTCTCTCTTGGGCGAGCCCTAGCTGCTAAGTTAGTCTGGCTTTTGCCTCATTGGACCTCCCCAGGTCAAGCCAATAGGGATTAAGCAGCATAAGTGATAGCCTTCTGACATGTGTCCCCCTTTCCCCTTTTGTGAGAGCTTTAGATAATTAAATAATTAAACTAAACTCTTATTGGACCCCTTTGCCTCCTGGCCAATAGGAATCAGGCAAGCCATGGGGCTCCTGAATGCTCATTGGACCCTTTGGGAGACTGCCCAATAGTCTTCTAGGACACTTAATTCTTATTGGTTTCTTTTATTAAATGTTTTTAAATTAATTAAACTAGATTTACTCTAGCCTAATTCTCATTGGTCCACTTCAAGGGTCTTCCAATAGGAATTGGGCATACCTTGTGGGCATCTGGCCTAGGGAGCTGACATGTGTCCCTCATTCCCTTTGTGTAAAGGGAGCCTGTGTGTGTGTGTGTGGCTTTCTCTCTCATCCCCTAGCTTTGGGGCTCGCCCCCTCCCATGTAGGGATGTAGAAAGACTTTTTGGGCACACACTAAGCATCCAATTTTCCCTAAGGTTGACCTTTGGACACAACCTTTGAATTTTGGAACCTTAGCATTTTGGAAGTCTTAATGGGCTGAACCTTAGGGTCTTTTTAGCCCGTTGTTTCACATGGCTCTTTTGCAGATGGCCCCCCCTTTGGATCCCTATTTTCCCTCCTTTGGATCCCTGCTGTGGCCGGTCTGCTAACTTAACCAATATTCTAGCTTTTTCTCCCTTGGCACTTCCCCACATTAAATGATCAGTTTAATATGAGAAAATCATTTAGGAGAATTAGATATTGATTATTATGACATTACCTCTCTCTTGAAATCATAGTCGTCCTCGACTATGGTGTAGAGAAGATAAAGCATATGCATGAGTCCTTTTCTTAGCGGGTAGAGGATCCCTATGTTACCCTACGACATCATTCCATAATGGATGACTAGTCCATTTGGCGCTTGAGAGCCTGAGGCTGCCGCAAGCATGTCTGCACATTAGTCCTATCAGTCTTCCATAGTAGAGTGACAAGCTCTACTTGGTGTTCGGGAGACGTCGTCTCCGCAAACTTGATCTAAGCATGCATACTACTTCATTTTTGTGCACAAATAAAGAAAAAAAGAGTCTTATAAGACAAAAATTTTTGTTCATTTTTAACATTTTGTACATTTGCTTACTCTTGGGAAGCATTGTAAGCATTGACAAGGTTTAGGTTATCCTTTAATTGTATGCCTTGCATCCATCTAGCATCTTCAAAAGGATAATTCTTAAACTTAATAAGATATCGTCGGATAGTCTTACCGCCTCTTAATACCTTGTCTTCATGTCGGAGAATGGACTCGGGCTGCAGCACCTCCTCGTGGTCCTTGATCTCCGGTGGGTCTTCAATAGTTGGTTCTTGAGGTGGCTCTCCTTTGTAAGGCTTCAAGAGGCTCACATGAAAAGCATTGTGTATGAGCCAATGATTGGGCAACTTAAGTTGATAGGCCATCTCATTGATTGGCCTAAGAATCTGGAAGGGACCATAGTACCTTTTTGCTAGTTTAGCATAGTACTTTTGGTGGCCCGTAGGATTCTTGCCCGTCGTGTGCCTTAATCGAGCCTTGGGAAACTTTAACAAGACCCAATCGTTTTCTTTAAAGGCTTGGGCTCTTCTGTGCTTGTCAGCAGCAGCCTTTTGCCTTTGCTGTGAGATAGAGATAGCATCCTTAATCTTTTGGAAAGATTCTTATAGGTCTCGGCTATACTCATCTGCAGCGAAGATCTTCCCATGTACCTTAAGTAGCAAGGGACTTTTTGATCTTCCCTCAATTACCTCGAAAGGTGCTTTTCCTGTAGAAGTATGTACAGTGTTATTGTAAGCATACTCTACTAAGGGTAAGTACTTCTCCCATTGGGATCTTTGATCTACTTCCGTTACATAGGCTTTTAGTAGATCGAGAATAGTTAGGTTAGCTATTTCACTTTGGCCATCAGTTTGTGGATGATAGGCCGAAGAGAAGTTTAGCCTTGTTCCTAAATTCTCAAAGAGACCCTTCCAGAAATTACTGGTCATTCTAGGATCTCTATCCGACACTATGGACATTGGCAAGCCATGGTACTTGAAAATTTGTGAAATGAAGAGGGTTGCCATTTGATGGGCTTTGATAGTCTTTTTGACAGGTATAAAATGAGCTTGTTTACTGAACCTGTCTACTATCGTCCATATTCCCGTATTCCCATGGATAGACTTAGGCAATCCAAAGATAAAATCCATGGATATGCTCTCCCACGGTGAATTAGGGATTGGCAAGGGTTGAAGCAATCCAAGTTGCTTCCCTCTATCAAATTTTGTCTTTTGACATACCACACATTTGGAAACATACTCATGTATGTTCACTTTCATGGTAGGCCAATAGAAATATGTTTCAATTCCCTTTAGGGTAGAGTGAATCCCTCTATGCCCCGCATATGGGGGAGCATGAGATTCATACATTACTTTCTCACGTAGTGAGTTAGTAACGCATAGTCTATTGCCATAGAGAAGATAACCATCTTGTAAAGTAAATGGTTCTTCTTTCTTCCCTAATGCAAGGGCTGAAATCACATCTCTAAAATCGGGATCAATAGCATACTCATCTATCATTGAAGATAGATCATTGTGAGTTGCTATGGAAACCGCATTCACTCTCGGTCGTCTTGAGAGTGCATCGGCTACTTGATTATGCTTGCCAGCAATGTGAGCAATATGAAAATGAAATTGCGAAAGGAAATTTGCCCACCTCATTTGTTTGTCGGAGAGCTTGGTCTGCGTCATGAAGTACTTAAGACTTTGGTGATCCGTTCGCAGAATGAAAGGAGTCCCCAATAAATAGTGCTTCCATGAGTCTAAGGCATGTAGAACTGCAAGGAGTTCTTTTTCGTATATGCCTAGAGCTTGCTCAACAGGGTCGAGCCTTCGACTCTCATAGCCTATGGCGTGCCCTTCTTGGAGCAAAACAGCCCCAAGGCAATCACCACAAGCATCACATTGGACCTCAAATGGTTTTGAGAGATCCGGTAGTGTAAGCACAGGTTGAGAGATAAGCTTTTCTTTAAGCTTTTCGAAAGCATTGTTCTCCTTAGCAGACCACGTATACCTAACATTTTTCTTTGTTAGGTCATGTAATGGTCCCGCAATTTGTGAGAACTTTTCTATGAAGCGTCTATAGTATGCACACATACCTATAAAGCTTCTTAGTTCATGAAGATTCCTTGGTTTAGGCCATCCTTTTATTACCTCTAACTTGGATGGATCCATTTGGATTCCATCTTGAGAGATAATGTGACCTAAATATTGAATCTCTTGCAAGAAAAATTCACTTTCTTTCGATTAACATAAAGTTTATTCTCTCTTAAAACTTGAAATATTACCTGGAGGTGTTGCTTGTGTTCCTCTAATGAATTAGAGTAGATGATAATATCATCAAAGAACACTCCAGTGAAGGTTCGATGAGGTCTGAACAGCTTCTCCATCAAGCGGTTAAATGTGGCTGGTGCATTAGTCAAGCCAAAAGGCATGACAATGTATTCGTAAAGACCAAATGTAGTACGAAATGCGGTCTTTACAATGTCTTGATCAACTATCCTTATTTGATGATAGCCACTTTTTAGGTCAATCCTACTGAAGTAGGTCGATCCTTGTAGCTTATCAAATAGGTCTTCTACCCGTGGAACGGGAAACCTATTCTTGATAGTGATCCTATTTAGTGCTCTATAGTCGACACACATACGATATGTGCCGTCTTTCTTTTGCACTAATAGCACAGGTGAGAAAAATGGAGATGAGCTAGGCCTAACCATGCCCTTCTCAATTAACTCATGCACTTGCCGCATAATCTCCTCTTGTTGAGCTTGAGAAACTCTATAAGGAGGTTTGTTAGGCGGTGAACTTCCTGGAAGAAGTTCAATTGCATGGTCGTCATTACCTCGTTTAGGAGGTAGCTCAGAAGGGATGTCGTCAATAAAGACATCTTGAAACCCCTTGAGAAAATTGGATAACTCTAATTCCTTTTGGTTGCTTTTATTTTCTTTTGCTAAAGCATTAGGTTCATTTTGAGAATCTTTAACAAAAATCATGTACACGGAAATAGAGCTCTTTATTGACTTGTTGAAAGCTGGTGTATGTACAATGGGGATGGTGTTACCCATCTCCCTAGCATCAATATACATGTCCTTTTCCCTGAACTTAAAGGAGATTCTCCTTTCAGGAAATTTAACATGGGCAGCCAGACGGTCAAACCATGGTGCCCCTAGGATTACATCCTCATGCTTGAGAGGAGAGATAAAGAAGTCCTCTTTGTCCACATAGCCTTGAACATGAAGCCTCAATTTCCCGATTAAGGGAGTGACTGAAGCTTCTTGCCCCTTGAAGGCACTGTCTGCGGGTAGGATATCTCCCATCTCGTAGGATTGTATGCCTAGCTTGGTGGCTAACTCTATAGATATGAAATTGTGAGTAGAACCAGGGTCAAAGAGAATAAAAACATCATGTTCTCTTACCTTTCCCCAAGCATGGCATAGAGGAGATCCTTTGTGGTGAGTTTGATGAATCTCCTCCTCTTGGATTTCAACCAAAGAAGCTCTAGGAGGATCTTGGCGGTTGTTCTTTTGGGGACAAGCGCGGTACGCATGCCCTTGTTCGCCGCACTTGAAACACCGGTTATCTTTACGATAACGCTCAAGCTCTTCATGAGAGAGTTTATTCTTTCCTTTGTAAACTCCCTTCTCTTTAGCTTTGTTGGGATTGCCCTTAGGAGACTTTTGGACGTTGTCCTTCCCCTTAGGCTCATTGGAACCCTTGTTTTCCGGGGGCTTATTATTTCTTTTACCCCCCGTTTGGAAATTGATTTGCGAGGCCACCATAGTATGGTGTATTACCGCCGATATGGTACGTGGCCTTTGGGAGTTGACATACTCCGCCATTTCTTCGGTTAAGCCCGCACAAAATTGTTGCTTTTGCTCTCCAAAATCCAACTTTTTGAAGACAGTGGCTTTGAGTTGTAGGTCCCAAAACTTGTCTACATATTTGTGGATGGATTCATTGGGAGAGAGCTTTAAGCTTCGCCATTCGGTGAGTACTTTGTCTTTGGCATCGGTGGCCAAAAACTGCTTCATAATGGAAGCTCTTAAAGCCTTCCATGTTCGTGGAGATTCACCGTTGGCTCGTAGGCTAGACCACCATTGTCTGGCGGACTTTTGAAAGTGCATAGCTACATGGCGTAGCTTAGAGGACTCCGTGAAGCCCTCATCTCCAAACGCCGCATCGAATTGCTGGATAAAGGCCAAAACTTTGTCTGTAGCACCG
This sequence comes from Adiantum capillus-veneris, assembly GCF_014529385.1. Taxonomy (NCBI): domain Eukaryota; kingdom Viridiplantae; phylum Streptophyta; class Polypodiopsida; order Polypodiales; family Pteridaceae; genus Adiantum; species Adiantum capillus-veneris. The sequence goes on along the minus strand of NC_140937.1, from coordinate 35,828,503 downwards.
AAGGTGCCATCATAGGTAAGGAAAGAGATGCTCTTCCCTCCCTCTTTGAATTTCTTCAGCTTGGACGACCTCTTCCATGCGGCATAGGATTTCCTATGGCCTTTTCTTTTTGATGGTTCAAAAGTTGCACCATCACTTTCTTCAGAAGATGAAGAATTTGAAGAAGGTGGAGAAGAGGGTGACCTCTTTCTCGCCTTTTTCTTGTCTTGATCTTTGTCGTCTTCACCATAGCTTTCATAAGAGGAAGAGGATGAAGAAGATGGAGAAGAGGGTGTCCTCTTTCTCGCCTTTTTCTTCTCTTGCTTTTTATCATCCCTCTTTGAATTATGGCGTGGAGAAGAGTGTGAGGGTCTTCTCCGCTTTGGTGGTGATGGAGAGCGTTTAGCCCGCCGTCTTCGTGGAGCCATCTCCGCCGAGGTGGCGGGAGACTCGCTTCTTTCTCATTCCTTCGGTGGAGGCTCTTGAGTTCTCCTTTGGGAAGGAGATGCATCATCAAGAAGTAAGTTCTTGAGCCCTTCATATGGATTCTCTTCTTCTTCCCGAATCGGAGAGAGACCTCTTTTGGTAGTCTCACAAGGAGGCTTCCTAGGTGTTCTCTCGTCATGGTGATGAGCTTGGAGAATCCCGTGAGCACGGAGCTGCCGTTGCATTTCACTTTGGAGAGATGGATTGCCCATGGCTTGTTGAAGCCTAGAAACAAGATAATTAACAAGCATTGAAGCATCATTAGTAGCTTGCTCATGAGCAAAATCAAAGTTATCAACATTAATTTCACTCTCTTTAATATTGTCAGCCATTCTAACAACTTATAGGTGTAAACTTTTTAGGTGTACTTTGGCACTTCAAGCCCTAGTTGCTACTCCTCTTTACCCCTTTAGAAAAAGCACTCAAGCTACTGTACCCGCGGCTCGAATACCATTAATTGCAAGGAATAGAAGAGAGGGTCTTTCGACACCAAAACAGCACCGGCTCCTGTCAAGCTTCTAATAGCTCAATAGTGGTTAAGCCGTAGGCAAGCCCCGTAGGACTCCACTATTAAGACCATAGCTCTCGACGGTGATGCCCCGTTAACTGCACAAAGGCAGGCGCACTGCAAGGCTGAAAAATCCCTATTCTACTTACTCACAGGCAATTAATAATACCAACCATTTGTAGCTAGCTTGAGGACCTCCCTTCTTGAGCAAGAAAAGAGAAACCTTGAGCTCTGATACCAATGTAACATTTAATGGCCTAAAATCTTATTTGTAGCGGAAATTAGCATGAACATAGTGGGCATTTCATTAGAATAGATTCCTAATGAGAATTACAAGAGTGCTTGGGTGGAGAGAGCAACAAAAAGCATAACACCTAGTTAGATAGCATCGACAATACTTTCAAAAGAGAGAGAGCAATTAAGCTATTGACAACAGTTGAGGACCGGATTTGCATGGAGCCGGTCCCCCCTCCAAAAGGCTTTGTATTATGGTTTCTCCCATCAAGAGAGACATTGTACAATACAATTCTTTGTGTTCCTTCAAGACTAGCTAGTGCAATGAAGATGGAAGCTTCATACACCAAGCAAAACACTTAATCAAACACAACTTGAATTATCCCCGTTCTCAGACCCAAGACCTCACACACCTTCGAAGATGGTGAGAGCTAGCAGGGTATGAGAGTAGATTGAGAGGAAAAAGAAGTATCTTACGAGAAAGAAGTACATCTCCTCACATAATCACTCATATTAGCATAGCTTAGCCTAGTAATTAGCTTGGTAGAGAAGATGAGCATGCATTGAAGCTTGGCTCTTGGTTGGATTTGCATCCACATGCCAAGAGAGTGTTGATGTAGGCTTCTATCTCACAAGCTTGGAGTAGATGATGAGCTCTCCATTAAAGCTTGGGAGGAGATAGAGTATTTTCCCTTCACACATGGTCAAGTGTGAGAGTGTGAGTGTCAATGCCAAGCAAAAATCAGCCCCCTCTCTCTCTTGGGCGAGCCCTAGCTGCTAAGTTAGTCTGGCTTTTGCCTCATTGGACCTCCCCAGGTCAAGCCAATAGGGATTAAGCAGCATAAGTGATAGCCTTCTGACATGTGTCCCCCTTTCCCCTTTTGTGAGAGCTTTAGATAATTAAATAATTAAACTAAACTCTTATTGGACCCCTTTGCCTCCTGGCCAATAGGAATCAGGCAAGCCATGGGGCTCCTGAATGCTCATTGGACCCTTTGGGAGACTGCCCAATAGTCTTCTAGGACACTTAATTCTTATTGGTTTCTTTTATTAAATGTTTTTAAATTAATTAAACTAGATTTACTCTAGCCTAATTCTCATTGGTCCACTTCAAGGGTCTTCCAATAGGAATTGGGCATACCTTGTGGGCATCTGGCCTAGGGAGCTGACATGTGTCCCTCATTCCCTTTGTGTAAAGGGAGCCTGTGTGTGTGTGTGTGGCTTTCTCTCTCATCCCCTAGCTTTGGGGCTTGCCCCCTCCCATGTAGGGATGTAGAAAGACTTTTTGGGCACACACTAAGCATCCAATTTTCCCTAAGGTTGACCTTTGGACACAACCTTTGAATTTTGGAACCTTAGCATTTTGGAAGTCTTAATGGGCTGAACCTTAGGGTCTTTTTAGCCCGTTGTTTCACATGGCTCTTTTGCAGATGGCCCCCCCTTTGGATCCCTATTTTCCCTCCTTTGGATCCCTGCTGTGGCCGGTCTGCTAACTTAACCAATATTCTAGCTTTTTCTCCCTTGGCACTTCCCCACATTAAATGATCAGTTTAATATGAGAAAATCATTTAGGAGAATTAGATATTGATTATTATGACAAATCTTTTCAGCCCTCAAAACTTGTTTGAAGAGAGAGATATGAGCATATGGATCCCCTCTCCCATTGTACTTCGTTTTGACACATTGAGCCACTTGATATAGTCTTAATTTTTGGGGTACGGTCACCAATCTAACCGATTTATGATCTCTTGGAAAGATGTCTCTTGTGCTTTTCTCTCGTCTTTGAGAAAATCCCGATGGAATCATCTCTGATGTGTACTCTGGCATCGTATTTCGCTGGAAGTAAGTAGAGATCGGAGTACCCTTGTACGCATATGTCTCCAGGTCATTGGGATCAACAAGTTTGTAGTCACATCCATACTTATCTACCATCAAAACTTGCACTCCATTGGCATCTGTATATGTGAAGGCATAGAGGTTCTTATGGGTGGTCAACTCGCTGGCTTAGGGTTCTACACACATGTAGAAGATGTATGAATCTCCATTTTTGAACCTATACAAGCCCTCATGAGTGTCATCTATAAGCACTCTCATAGATTCATTGGCTTTGATAAATCTCACGTTTGTTTTGTTAATCAGAGGATGCATCTCATCTTGGTATTCTCCCAATCCCACTGTTGAAGGCATTGCAGTGTTTCTTGCTTTTGTCATGTCTCTGAGTGGAGTAGATAACCCTGGTGGTGGATGATTTTCATGGTCAAGGATCACTCAAATATCTCAAGATAGTACTTGACAAGCTTACTTTGGATTACTGCAACTTATCCCTTTTTGCGCGTGTAAGGTCTCTCAAAAGTCAGGAATTTGTTCTTTTGGTCTCTCGAAACTAGTCTTGAGGTACCCTAAAAGTTTGGATATAGGACACCTAGAAACACTTAGCTCTAAAACTTAACTTGAGGTGCCCGCAAGATTTCTTCCTTGCTATACCTTGCTCAATTTAGAGTTGTCTATCAAATGTTAGAGCACTTTTAGTGAACTGCACTTGAAACAACACTCAAAACAGTTTCAAGACTAGAACCTAGAACTTTGTCTTGTATCTTGGTCTCGAAAAGGTGTTTTTAGCTCAAACTTGAGATTTGAGATGTACTCAAGTATGTCTACAAGATCATCAACTCAAATACCCCAACTATGCTGAGGTACATGGATCGCGATCCATGTTCCTCTGTCAAATTTGTTTCTCCAAATTTTTTCAAACTTTGACTGTGTGTAAACAAGGTCATATGCAGGCTATATACCAATTTTCATCAACTTCTGAGGTTGAGGTACATGGATCGCGATCCATGTTCAACCACATCTAGACTTGATCTCTTGTCAGCTTGTTCCTGACTATGTCCACAAGCTAAATCTCAAATCTTTTTATATTTGGACTTGTTTTGACATGCTAAATGCCCAATACTTGTTCTGCACTACGGTTTTCTGTCTATCACCTATTTTACTCCCTTTTGGCCCAAATTTGCTCAATGTTTTCCAAAACTAGACTTGGGCTTATGTTTCCTTGTGTATGCACTACTGATCTGGAAAGTTTTAGGTCAAGTTGTCACTATGGGTACATGGATCGCGATCCACGTTTGGAGCCCAAACTTACTTCTCTTGGTATCATCAAATTTAGCATGACTAAGAGGTCCTATGGTATCAAAAATTTTGAAAATGGACCTCTGGATTGAAAGTTAGTTCAATTCTAGCACTTTGTTAGAGTACTTAGCTGTTCTGGGCTTTTGGTTTGGTTTTTGGTATCCAATTTCACTTTTGAAAAGACCACTAGACTCCTTCTGATGTCCTCTAACTATGACACAAGTTTGGTATCAATCTATGACAAAGGAACATGGATCATGATCCATGTACCTATGTGTCAGATTGCACTAAAACTTGGCACACAACTTGTCTTTGGTCTCCTTATCCCTACCATATGGTTTTTGTATGATTTGGACTTGTTTAGGTAAGGAAAAAGTCAATCCCCGGGTCTATTTTAGGGTTTTTCTCTTTCAACAGTTTTTTGCTCTTTTGACCTACTTTTGAAATTTTTTGACAAAATTTCTTTGGAGGCCTTTGTTCACAATGGTCTCTGGTGCATGCTAAAAAAGTTTCTATCCAAAAATTTCTCAGGGGTACAAGGATCGCGATCCATATTCCACCACTTTTGGATCTGAATTTTTGGTGTGCTGATAGCTTGTGATGTTTGTAGCTTGCTCCACAATTTTTTTTGAATTTGGATCAGTTTTGCCCAACCAAAACTAACTTCTACAGTCTAATGTAACAATTTAAAGAATGTTCTGTTTTTGGCTCTTTTGACCACCTTTTACAACGTTTTTTCATAGGGTTCTTTTGGGAAAAGTGTTTATCTATGTCTCAATTACCTACTCCTCAAATCTCAACCAAAAAAAATTCATAGGGTACATGGATTGAGATCCATGTTTGACCACATTTTGACATGAAACTTGGCCATCTTATAGTCCATGTTATGGTGATACTCTTCCCCAAATCTTTTTGAATTTGGCTAACTTTTTCCCAATCAAAAGTGAGTTTTTTGTCTGCCCTACGGTTTTTGACTAGTTTCTGTATTTGGCTATTTTGACCAAATTTTTTCAATTTTGACATGCTCCCTTTTGACAAAGTTGTTCCACTACTTATTAGGAATGTAGTTGTCAAATATTAGCCTCAAATGTCAAAAAGGTACATGGATTGTGATCCACTACTTATTAGGAATGTAGTTGTCAAATATTAGCCTCAAATGTCAAAAAGGTACATGGATTGTGATCCATGTTTGACAGCATTTTTTCATGAATTTTGTTAAGTTGGTTCTCTATGCCATGTAGAAGCCAAATCTCACCCCTTTTTGAATTTGGATCCCAGAATATTGAAAAAACCCAACTTTTGTGTTTACAATGCCTGTTTTGCTGTTTTTGCCCTAACAGTCAATTCTGAAGTGATTTTTGAGTTTTTCTTTCAAGTAAACTTGATCAAAGCAGTTTCCCAATGATGTACACTGTAGAGCTGGTCACTTTTCACCAAAAATGGTTTTTTGGGGTACATGGATCGCGATCCATGTTCCTCCACAGAATCTGGCCAAACTTTCCAGATTGCTTCTAGAGAGTTTTTTGATGCTCTTGTTTCACAAATTTCTAAATTTGGATCACTTTTGAGGTCTCTACCATCAAAATAAACATAATTTTAGAGTTATGATATTTTCGGCCAAAATATGGTTTTCACCCCTTTTTTCCCTCAATCTTTTAGCCCAAATTTGATGGTGGTAGTTTCTACTTACCCTACTCCTAAGTACTGAAATGAAACATGAAACAAAAACAAACTGAACGATACAAAATAAAGTCAAAACAAAAAACGGAACAGCACTTTGAAAGCATAGAGAAAATCGAAGAATGAAATGCTTTTGGCTATCTTACTCACAACCCTCTTTACTTCTCAAGAATAGATCTAGCAAGTCCTCGACTTCTAGACTCTATCAAGCACTAAACCCCATGTCTAGCTGCTTCACTGCTAAAGTGTAAATAGAATGAAAGGAAAATATTCAAAAAATAACGCTCTAAATACACACTAAGTCACTCACCATCTAAGGATCATATCCCCGGCAACGGTGCCAATGTTAGCGGGTCGCCGGGATGGACGTCTGCAACATAGCTTTTGGTACTAACATAATGTCAATACTCAAGGAAGTTACTCGAATGGGGCACGGAGACTCTTTGAGATCGTCAATCTCAAGAAGTGAACCGTTACAAGCAAAAACACCTACTCAACAAGCAAACTAAAACTCAATGATCAGTGAATTCTACCTATGTCCTTTCTCACATCTCTAGATCATCACGCCATTTTGATACTCGAATGAACTTGAAATGCAACAAAACTTTAGGAGAAGGTCAAGGACACCTAGGGGCACTATCCTAGCAAATCTGGTTGCAATCCGACAAGGTACCAAAAGCATGATCCATCATGAAAAAGGTCTTGAAAACTGTAACAGAACATACCAGAAAGGTAGCCCTATGGTCTAGGAACACTCTCCTATGGTCAAAACGACTATAAACAATGATTTAAGCACTCAAATCTTCATTTACAGCTCATAGACACGTAGTCGTGAACCTCAACAAAACTGACAATGCTTACACTTGAATTAAAGAGCAAAGAGAGCGGAACACAATGCAAGTTTCGGAATCAAAAACTGATTACCCATTCATTAATTTCGATGATTACAAGGTGGAGCAGCTCGTAGCTTGAGCGTACGTTTTTAGAGCTCCCTTTTTCTCTAAAGTTAAGCCTCCTTTTACATTAAAGTTATTTGACCTTTATACCTAGGGATTTATAAATGGCAAGTGGCTGGCTCACACGGACCTTTACAAATATCAATATAGCATTACAAGTCAGGGGATTGATCCACTACTCTGTAATCAGGATTTACACAGAGTATTACTACACTAGCTCAGAAAACTAATAGAGTACAAATGTGGTGTCCCGCTATGTGTCCGACCAATTGGGTGCTCGTTCGATCTGTCCTCAAACATCCCTCTTTTGGAATATCTAGCATGAACTCTAGATCAAATCTTAAGAAGTACCTTTTCAGCCTCCATCCATTGACTCTGGTCTTGTGAATTCGACCATCTGCTTTCATCAGTTTGTAGCTGCCATTAGTGTAGCGCCTTTTGACAATGAATGACCCTTCGCATCTGGGTTGAAATTTTCTTATTTTTCCTCGTGTCAAATCTGTTGTCGTATATCAACACTAACATGCTTTTTTCCAGACCCTTTTCCTTAAGCCCTTGATTGAATGTGATTCGGCGTCACTCTTCTTGCACTACATAGTGATTGATCACATCTTCCCTATCTAGTTGAAGCCTCTCTAGATCTAGGATGTGGTTGCGGAGATGGGCAATTGGGCACTGTAATTGGCTGGCTAGCCATGACTTGCAAGCTAGCTATCTGCACCTTGATGGGTAGAATGGCCTCCTTCCCATATACCAGATGGAAATGGGTGAGACCTAGTGATGTTTGGAATGTTATGCGGTAGGCCCAAAGGGTGTCCATGAGATGCTTATCCCAATCACTTGTGTGGTTATTCACCTGTTTTGTGACGATCTTACATATCATGCCATTTACCTTTTCCACTAGACCATTGCACTGTGGATAGTATGGGGTGAAATGTCGGCGTGTAATGCCTAAATTTTTCATCAGTTCTCCCACCAAATCGCCTCTAAAACCTGGCCCTCTATCAAATATTATCTCCAAAGGTGTGCCAAAACGACAACAAATGTGCTCAAATATGAACTTTTCCACTTCTTGGATAGTAGTGCGTGTGGTGGCTGCTACTTCCGCCCATCGGGTCGTGTAACCTATACCAACTAGAATGTTTAGTTTACCTGATTGGGCCCTCGATAAAGGACCAATTGCATCTATTTCCCACTTTTCAAACGGACCATATGAGATGATAGGAGTTTGTGGCTCATAGGTTAGTGTACGATCACTAGACACTTGACAATTCTTGCATGTTTTACACCAATGATGCACATCCCTATTCAAACAGGCCATAAGATCCTGCCTGTAGAATCTTCCTGTTGGTAATATCTAGAGCAAAATGGCTGCCGCAGACACCATCATGGAAACTTGAGATTACCTCCGTGATTTCACTAGAGATTGGCACTCGCCTGAGAATCAGGTCTTTGCCCTTGCAATATAAGTTGTTGTCCCGGGGAGGTCACCTAATAAAAATGTAACCTATCATGTGAATTCAACAGAAGGGTATTTAAAGTTCTTGAAACTTACATAAATATATATACAGAAGGGCATTATTTTTTCAAATTTGAAAAAAACTTACAGATTTTAAAAGAAAAGGGTACATTATATTCTTAACAAAATTCACAGATACGGGGTTTTACAAACATGTCTTGAACGCACGTGATATGGTAGTTTTACACATAGTGAACCCCCTGAGGTTGTTGTTCACAAGGTGGTATCTTGTTGCCTTTCTGACAAGCCATTGTTTCTGGCCCTTGGTGTACCCTTCAGGACACTCCCCTATATCTAAGAAACTGATGATATCAGGCATAGCATCACTACCTTGAAAGAGGGGTAGTTTCAGTTTGATTGCTCTTATGGGAACATCTTGTATTCTCTCCTTGGCTAGATGCCTCTTGATTTTCTACCCTAGGGACATGAAATAATTACACTGCTTTAAACTTTCTTAGGAGATCCTTAATTTAACTTGGCATAATTGGCCAAGTAAAACCTGAATTTTACAAATCCAAGTGTCATTTATCTGCTTTATCAAAAGGATCGCATCACCAAACACATTTTGGCATTGTATCCCTTGCAAAATACATTGTTCTAATCCAAGAATTAAAGCCACATACTCTGCTTTGTTGTTGGAGTGGGAGTGTAGCAGCTACCCAATAGAGAATACCTTTTCCTTTTGCTCATTCAAAATGATGATGCCAGTTGTAGACTGGTCCATTGTTTTTTTGTATACCCCATCAAAGAAAAGAGAATTAGCTCTTTCTAGCTTAGGAATTTCTACCATTGGTGTCACTTCTTTACCTTTTGTGTTGACCTTTAGCTTCTTCTCATGTGATGATGAGTAAGAATATCTGCTAGACTAGCCCTAGTGGATTTTTCTACATGTATGGTGTAATCAAACTCTTGTAATCTAACAAGCCACTTAGAGATTCTAGATGAGACATCCATGTGTTGCATCACATACTAAAAGACCTCTTCCATTGTATGAATTACAAAGGGTCTAGGCAATGGTGGAAATTTGTAGTGGCAAACATCAATGCAAGCACCATGTTCTCTATTGCGGTGAATCCTTTTTCTGATGGGGTCATGACACGACTAGAGATGTAAATAGGATATATGAAAGAGTCTTGAGGGTCCTTTTGCATTAGTACGGCTCCAAGTGTATCACTTCCTACACTGGGGTTCACATAAAATGGCTTTTCCCATCTAGGGGTGCAATGGTGAGAAGTGTAGCCAGGATCTATTTTACCTCGGTAAATTGTTGCTCATTTTCTTCACTCCATAGGAAGACATCTTTATGGGTGATTTGTTGTAGAGGGAGAACCATCTGAGAGAGCAAGTGAATGAACGTACTCAAATACCTTACCTTTTTAAGGAAAGAGACCAATTGCTTAGCTGTGGTGGGTGATGACAAAGATACTAAAGCTTGAATCTTTCTAGGGTCATTCCCAATCCCTTTTGCTGAAATTACTTGGCCAAGAAGAGTGACCTTGCTTTCACCAATGTGACACTTATCTATGTTATGTTGGCCACCCAATGCTTGCAGCCTATCCAAGGCCAACACTCGTATTGACTTGCCGAAGTATGGCTGGAAGGCAAAAGTTACATACGTTGCAATGTGGCCGGAGCATTGGTGAGGCCAAAAGGTATCACCCTGTAAGCAAAACATCCCCATGGTGTTATGAAAGTTGTATTTTTTTTGTCTTCTTCTGCAATGCTAATCTGAAAGTAGCCGGAGTAGCCATCACATACTGTGTAGCGCTCATGACATGTTACCTCATTGAGAATTTCATCTTGGAATGGGAGGGAAAAATGATCCCTCTTTGTGGCTGCGTTGAGAGATTTGTAGTCTACACAAACTCTCCACTTACCATTCTTCTTTGGTGTGACTACCACTGGAGAGACCCACTCTGAGTCTTCGACGGGGTAAATGAAACCTGCTGTAGCAAATTCCTCACCTCTTTGAGGGGGGTTTTATTTTTGCGAGCTTTCAGTTTCGAGCTTTTACAATTGAAACTCTTTTTTCGAGCTTTTAAACCCAAATTTTACACCAATGATATCTTTAAATATCATTGTATAGTGGAAAAACTCAAAACCTTACAGTACAATCCTTCAATTACCAAACACTTTTGAGAAATATGGAAGCATGTCTATGCTTATGCAAAATGAAACTTTATAAAAAGCACCATTGTATGTATTTTTGAGGCTGTACTGAAAACGTGGGCCCCCACAGGGGATTTCTTTCACATAAACTCTTATTTCCATCACTTTAATGATTTTGTTATCTCACAAAAATCAACACACAAGCCAATGGTATCAACATAATCTAACTACAAAAGAAAGCTCCAATCAAAGTCATCTCCACATCATGTGGCCGTCATGTACCAAAAAAACACAAATGAAATATCCAAATGAAATGTATGGAGCATACCAAAATGCCATGTCAATGTCATATGGCTGCCATGTACATAAAAACATAAATCAAAACATGAAGATGTGTACAACCAAATGTGCATCCGCAATCAACATTTCACAGGTCCACATGCAATATCGGTCAAACATCTTTCATAGAGCACATGATCTAGCTCTAGACACATGCAATGCCTCATATCTTCTACAGAAGCTCGGCCCAAACCACCACACCCCGCAAACAAGTCCAAAACATAGTCATGAGGCTCAGTAAATGTTGCCAATAACCACCTGACCATATAAAAAATAAATTAGAAACCGAATGCAAACACATATATACCATAACATTCACTAGTATCATACTTTGGACTAGTCTTACCGAAAGAACAAAGAAGACCGCTTTGCCCACCTCCAAGAATAACACCATCAATCTCAAAGGGGAAGACTACATCATCTATCATGTAGCTACAATCTGCTGGAAACAATCTCTTGGAAATTTTCTCCCCTGCCTCTCTATCATAGTGTGGCACAGGATGGCCAATACGATACCAAAGACACATGGTAAGATCAAGTACCTGCATGAATTAAAAACTCAAAGAATGAATGACATAGCTACAATGTTTTTAGTTAGGAAATTAAACTATGAAACTAAGTTTGCTATCTCACCGCCTCTCTAGTGAGTGGATGCCGATATGCCTTCTTATTACACATGAGAGTCCATGTACGTAAGAGCACAAGTCCTACCCTAGTTGCATCTGCAATAAAATCTCCAATATGCTCGGCCATGCACATGGTGACTAAAAACCCCTCATCGGCCAAAAACTCACGAGCAACATCCATGCACCCTGTCACTAGACCCTTGGAAAATGTGTTCCACTTGGGAACACTCATGCCCTCTACAAAAGTGAATGATGACATGTAAGCATACAACCATAGTTAGTTGTCGGTACTAGTCCAAAGAAAAGTTACTTACCCAATGGGATTGGTCCTAGACCATCCCCACAAGCAAACTTGTAGGAAAATCTGAAAAGATAAGCCTAGCAACCTCACGACATGGCACACCATCTTTGCTATATAGATTTGTATTCTGTGTCGCAAAAGATTTGTTGATGCTATAAGAAAACCAAACATGAATTATGTTCAAAATCATAGAACAATGCAAGAAGAAAATGCAAATAAGTAAGCACTATGAAAATCTACATATCAAGGGCAAACTTATCAATTTGTGATACATCCACAAGCAAAACATCTACAATAGTTTGGTAATGGAACCCTGCAAGCATTATCCAAATTCGCTTTGAATTAGAAAATATGGACGACAGATATGCCAACAATTTTCTTAAACTTACCAATAGATCGTGTGATTGGTCTTCTCTCCCAAGCCTCTCGTCCAAGTGAAGACTCTGCAACAAACGAAGTAGTGTGCACCAAGGAGGATGTAGTGGGCACATTAGAAGAGGGTGCCATATGGGGTATAGTGGTTCCCAAAGAGGACATGTTGGGCTCTGTAGATGGAACAATGGGAGGCATTGAAGAAGTAGTGGATTTCCTTGATGTACTTGGAGGCTCCATTTTCCCTTTACCCTTCTTGAGTACATTGCTTGCTAGTGGAGTACCTTGAGAGCCACTCTCAATGGTGTTTTGAGTAACTCCTTGAGAAACGGGAGGGAGAGACTCTTCTTGTGTCTCCTGTAAGTACTCATCACTCTCATTTTTAAACCCTTCACTCAACAACCATATAACACACTATCACATAAATTAGTACTAAAGTAAGACATACACATTCTCAAAATAAAAGAGCCACTGGTGTTAATACGTAATTCAAACTCTTGCTTTGGAATAACTCCTAGTGGATAATCCAACCACCAAGGACAAACCTTGGCTTCCCATGTTGTCAGATTCCTTTCAATCAAAGAGGGAGAGAACATTGTATTCTCATCATGTGCATCAATCCACTCTCTAGTGAATAATGGGACTTCATTCAATTCCTGTGCCTCAACGCATTGCATAACCCATCTACACAACTTTTAGAGCATCATCCACTTTGAAAAGCATATAAACGCAATGGTATAATAAATGTCATGTATCCAAAAAAAAATGTCAGAGTCTCCTTTGTATGGAGAATACTTTTTCAAAATAAACCATAAACCCTATCTTGGGCTCCCACAAGGGATTTAAGTCTTTTCAACATAGACATTATACACACGCGTATTGTCAAAAGAACCATCCACCCCATATTGGGCTTCCACAGGGAATTTAAGGATTTTTTTGTAAACACAAAATGATATTTCATCATTCTCAAAATGACCCACTATCACCAAACCATGGCAAAAAAATGAAATGCTCTTTTTTTGCAAAGAGTGCAAGTGGAAGATGCAAACCTGTAAATCACTCTCTTAGCCGACAACACAAGCTCCGACATCTTCTCAGTAGAGTCGGAAGACTTCACCGCATCCATTAGATAAATAAAAGCCTACATACATAGTAACAATCAAAAAGCACACTAAACTTGATCTTGTGTAAATTAAAACATGTCTATATTCTTTTAAAAACAATGGTCAAACGTCTACCTGCAAAATATGATTCTTCATGCTCATCTTGTAGAATAGGTCAAAAGAATTAGGAAGTTGTGGACCTTCTACTTGCATCCTTTCAATCATAAGTGTAGCCTCCCCATGCAAGTGAGCCCAATAAGTATCCTTTTTCATGTAACTTCTAAAAAGCTTGTAATCACCAAAATGAAGATATTGCGGATCCTTAGACTTAGTGAGGCTCATGAGATGCAAAATTATCTTCTTTCTACAAGCAATAAGAACAACATATCACTTAATCATATAGAAAAACAAATGGAATGAATACAATTAAAAATGAGAAACTAATAGCTTCAATACCTCTCAGGAGTGATTTTAGAGCTTGTCAAGCAATAGAGCTTATCTCTAGTGATCTTTAGCATTCCAGGTTCATCCCATTTAATGCTAAAAAGCAACTTGAAGAAATCATCACCATTAAGAGGATTGGCGATTGACAAGTACTTGTAGCCCCTATCTTTCAACCGTTCCTCTTCTACCTTTGTGGCCTTGTCCAATCTCTTCTTCTTCTCAATTTTGAAGGATTGAATCTTTATTTGCCATGCCAAATCTTTGAAACATATAAACTTCATGAGTGATGTTTGGCATGACATGTGCCCTGGAAATGCTGCAAAAAATTTGAAAACAAAGAGTTAAACACAAGCATTGCTTGCAAAAAAATGAGAGTCAACATGCAATTAGCAAACTTACGCATTCGAAGGGTCAAGTGCAAGAAGCAACTCTACTTCTTTTTCTCTGGACAACTCAAGGAATTGGCAATGAACACTAACATGGTATTGACCATTTTCCGAGTACTCTATCACACACAAAAAAAATCATCATTTGTAAAAACAAAGCTTTACAACAAAAGAGTGAAAAAGGTGAAAGATCTTACTATCTTTGATTCTCTTCCACCATGTTTTTAGCCTATGGTGACCATCCCATCCAAGAAACGTTTTTCCGTTGAGCTCCTGCCATTCTCTACCAAGTGATCTCTCGAACTCAGCATTTCTTTCCCGCCAAAGTGTTCCCCATTCCTCCAAATTTGTTGCGGTCACGGGAATGATATCTCCTCTAGAATCCCCAACGGACACAAGGAAATGTCCCATAGTTTCTAAATACCCAGCAGAATCAAATGAGGAAATGAGCCATTCTACATCATCTCTAGCAAACCTAACGGCCTCATGCACCATGAGTCGACAAAGTGGAACCGGAGGAGGCAATGTCTTCTTCTTTACATAAAACTAACTTAGAACATCTTTCATCAAGCCAAGAGAAATTTGTTTGCCTAGGTGTTTGGAATGCTTTGTCTCCTCATCCCCTTCAGGATCACTATCTTCTTCATTGTCATGATGATCTTCAATATTGTGAACATTCGTCTCTACATAGAGTTAAGAAGTGACAAACATTCAATTGTCTAAAAACATATGCAATTAGGATTAGATAGTGTAAAGTATTTAATTTACAGTAATTTTGCCAGAGTCTCCTTTGTACGGAGACAACTTTTAAAAAAAAAAAACCCGCACACCCTATATAGGGCTCTCACATGAGATTTAAGGACCTTTTCTCCAACATAAACAAAAACAACACTAAATATTTTCTCTAGCAACTATCAATGGTATGTATATAAAAAATGGTTCACCCTTTCTTACTCTTCCACATGGTTATTAATTACCAAACTTTCCAAACGAAAAAAAACGTGCATCAAATTTAACACTCTACCATTGAAAAATTTATAATATAAACTACGTATTGACATAAAATTATAGCATACACTCATAATTTACCTGTGATCTCTACGTCATCTTCTATGTTGTTGGAGTCTTCATCAACTTGAGCCTCATCATCAATACAATCACACCTTTTGAGAATCCTGTTCTTTTTATTTGGTGGAGTGTCCAAATGTCGGACTCGTGATGATGCCTCCTGATCGATAGCTCCCTTTGGTATACAACTGGGCCTAAGCTTCATGCTCACTTGACGGTTGCTAAAAGGAGAGACTGGAGGTTTTCTTTTCTTGCTATCCCTCTTTGGTGCCATTATCTACACAACACATATAATATAGTTTTTAGTTTATATAAGACCACATAAAAAATGCAAAAAAGGGGGAGGCAGAGCTTCCCCATCATCCGTGCGCGCGCGGATGATGGGGGAGCTCTGCCTCCCCTTTTTTTGTCGTCACAGATGATGGGGGAAAAACATTTCAAAAACCTTAATCAAAAGACTATTTCCAGCAACACCATTGACAAAGCTCACCAAATCTACAAAAAAAGGGGGAGGCAGAGCTCCCCAATCATCCGCGCGCACGCGAATGATGGGGTTTCTCTGTCTTCCCATTTTTTTTGCGTTTTTGATGTGTTTATTGAACAAATATATATCAAATAATTTAGGTCTTATTTCAATAACCTCAAGCAAAAGCATTTTTCCTACAATACTGTTGACAAAGCTCACCAAATCGACAAAAAAAGGGGGAGGCAGAGCTCCCCCATCATCCGCACGTGCGGATGATGGGGGAGCTCTGCCTCCCCCTTTTTTTGTTGATTTGGTGAGCTTTGTGCTATTTTCATTAATTTTGTGGAGTTAATCCCAAAATTTAATGACATCTATCTGATAAATTGTATGCTTTAATCAAAAATTTCCAAAAAAAGGGGGGGGAGGGCAGAGCTCCCCCATCTGTCTTGAATGCATGACTGATTAGTCTCTGGAAAGTAGTAGGGGCATTGGTCAGGCCAAAAGGGATGCTCCACTCTATTGCAAAAGTTGTCTTATGTTGATCTTCTGCTTTAATTGTCAGCTAGTTGTAGCCCGAGAACCCATCCAAAAAACTATAGGCTTCTTTCCCTGCTACCCTCTCAATAACATGATCCGTTATTGGTAGTGGATATTTGTCTCTGATGGTGGTAGCATTTACCTCTTTGAGGTTTACACAGGTACGCAATTTGCCATTCTTTTTTGCTACTACCACAATAGGGGACACCCAATCGGTCTATTCAATCTCGTAGATAAACTTTGCATCTTTTAGTTTGTCTATCTCTTTCTTAATTTTCTTTGCAAAAGTCTCATTGTATGTGTAAGGACGTTGTTTGCGTCGTCTGGCATCACTTTGAAGGGGTATTGTGTGCTGATAGATCTCAAGATCTATCCCTATTAGATCTTTGTATAACCATGCAAAGACATCTTTGTATTCTGTGAGCATATCGACTAGAAGTCGCTCTTCTTCGTCAGTAAGGTCCGTGGCAATGTATGCCGGTTTAGGCTCCTTGCCTGGTTCTGATAAGTTGATGCATTTGGATTTTTCAGGCCCATCATATGAAGTTCCTGATCCTTTGGGATCTAGTTTGGGTTTACGCACCACGATTTTTTTATCTTGAATAGCATACTTCTTATAGTGGGAAGGTGCATCAAGATTATCATCATTTGATTCCGCATCAGTTTCCATTTTTGTTGTCCAAACTTTCTTCAAAGATCATTTCAGTTTTTTGTGTTTGTTTTTGCACTCCATTTTGAACAACTTCATCGATTTCTTGAAATTGCTCTTCTTTTTTGGTTTTTTGTATGTTCTTCTTTTCGCTTTTGTTTTGGTTGAGTGAGGTTTCACGTACCTCTTTGATATCCCGTCTTTGAGGCAATCCGTTGCTTCAAATAACCTTAAGTACTATGTTTTGTCGGTTAACAGAGGTACTGAGTCTTCTCTTGTCCTGTCTCATTTGTTTATGTGTTTATCCCGATATCTACATTGTCTTCAAGGATTTTGGTTTGTAAAATCATAGTAGATCACCCGTCGATCCTTCTGTTTGATGTTCTGACTTGAGCTACTAGAAAGCTCATCGTTTGCATTGTCCTCTAGCAGCTTCTCTGTCGAGTCTTGGAAAGCTTCTTCATCCGTTTGGTCAAGGTCTCTTACTGTGATTTCATCCACTATGCGTCGGCAATCGACAACCTCCTCCTCGTCAGGGACTTCCAATTCTAATTTCGAATCTAGGCTCTCACCCAACATTTGTAATGGAATGATATCATATCCTTCTTCATCACAAAATTTGGTGAGAGTCACCTCGTTTACACAAACATCAAGAGTAGTTAGTATCTATTGCCATCCAAAAGGTTTGAACATCTCCTTTGGAAAAGGCTCTGGTGCATATGCCTCGTCTTGTGTAGTCCTATCAAGAATGCAATCTTCCTTTTTTAAACTACCACCTTTGAAATCTTCTCCTGTCCAATGGTGAGCTTTGTTCGGCAACCAAGCCCGTATTCCCCCTTCTTGGTCATTGCCATCCAAAAGGTTTGAACATCTCCTTTGGAAAAGGCTCTGGTGCATATGCCTCGTCTTGTGTAGTCCTATCAAGAATGCAATCTTCCTTTTTTAAACTACCACCTTTGAAATCTTCTCCTGTCCAATGGTGAGCTTTGTTCTGCAACCAAGCCCGTATTCCCCCTTCTTGGTCATTTGTGGAGTTTATTTCTTCTCCTGGGGTTCGTTCTACATCTCTATAACTATGATCTGTGACACTAATTTTCGTAGTGACCTCCTTGTTCCTTAGATAGATGTAGTCGTATCCCCAATCTTGTACCATTTTGAGCTGATGCATGAATGGTCTGCACAATATGATATCAAAATTGCTGCTCTCATTGAAATTCATAATCACAAACATGTGTTCATATGCAATTCCGCAAGAGGTTACCACAATTTGCTCCAGGATGCCAATTGGTCTCTCCAGATACCCATATGCTAATTGACGTTTTATCCTAGTCTTTCAAAGAGCTGGTTTCCCCTAGTTTTCCCACATTGCTTTGGTGGTATTCCGGCCCCACTATCCAATATTGCTACCGACTTAACCTCTTTGTACTCCACCGGTAGGGTAGTATTTCATTCTTCACCTTCACAATAATCTCCTACCTTGTTCACTGGTACTGGCTCATGTTTAGCTTGTTTTGAGGGTCATGTCTTTAGTGTTTCTGGAGAAGCATTGGGTGGCAGAATTACCGGCCCTATTTTTTCCAAATTTTTCCTGACCTCTTTCCACATATGCGGTCTTATCTGCAGTAGCTCTGATAGAATTAGTGTACAATGGATAGGGGATGACATCAGCTCATGAATAGTTTTGGTATCCATCATCTTAGGATTGGCCTTCCACTGAGATGGTACTTTCTTCACCTCCGATCGGGTTTCATGGTTGCCAATAAATGAAGGTAAATTCTTCAATAACTGCGGTTTGTTGTCTTTTGATATCACCGTACCTGCATCACCATATAGTGATTGGATATCACTTGGGTAGAGCTCATGTTCCAGGTGGATCTCCGTGATAGGGGACGACAGAAGTGTGGCACTTTCCATCTTTTCTATTTTGGATTTGCTCCCATAGCTCTTGAGGCCATTGTTCTTCCACTTCCGGAACTGGCAGAGGTGCTTGCGAATACATTCCATCTATCATATTGGTTGCCACCCTCGTATCCAATGGTGTTTTGTTTACAAAATCTGGTCGGTCTTCCTTTTCAATTGCCCGCTCCTCTAACTCTTGAATTTTTTCACGGATTAATAGCTCAGTTTTTGGAGCAATCGAGGATTGGTGGTTCCATAAGCGCTTGAGACGCTTGGATGAGCTCCTTGCACATATTTAGCCTCTCTTTTTCATAGCCCGGATGAGGGTATGCTAACCACCTATCCTCTTGGATTTGGTTAGGCTTTAGCCTCACATCGTAAGCTTTTAAAATTGCGTCCAGAGGTTCAAAACCCTTGTCCACCAAGACAAATCCTCCCGATGGTATAGCCGATGGTTTTTTTACCTCGTTCTTTTCCTTAAGGTTTCTTTCTCTTCTCAATTGTTCCTTTGTCTGCAGTAATTTGGTTTTCAAAGCCGTTTTTTCTTTCTCCCATTTGGCTTTTATCTTGTCTCATTTTGCCTTCCAGGATTTCCTAGGGGTTCGGACAGACAAATTTTTTATCTCGGTTTGACTGGATGGGGAATTCCTTGCAGCCTCATGTACGTGGGCTCTTGTTATCACGTTTATTGGAATGGTTGGTTCTATTTCTAATCCAATTGAGCTTTGCACAATCTCAATTTTGTTCATGGTTGCTTTCCCTTTGTTGTCAGGGTTTTTGGGACCGTGTGGAATGAGATGGTCAGTTGTACATCCTTCACAGAACCCAAAAAGTTTAATCCATTCTCTTTTGTTTGGATAAGCCCGTTCCCAATGATCACCACCGCATTCATAGCATGGTCCTACAGGTGGTGGAGACGCTTGTGGAGCTCCCATCGGTTGTCTTGCTCTAGGAGGTTACCCCCTAGGTTTGTAGTTCTGGTTTGCCATGAACATAACCATATTTTCATAGTTGGTTGTGCCATGTATGAGGGCTCAGGTATCTCTTCAGGAATTATCCATGGAATTTGTCCCTCTAGAGCATATGCATTCCCATTAAACCCCCTCTCATAGGTACTATCTAAATCTTCTTTATATGAGACTACCTGGACCATACTCTAATCAGAAGGTGTTTCTATTGGTTGAGAAATTCGTACCATGGCCCTATTGTCCTGGGGTAAAGGAGGTTGATGCCCCAACATAGGTTGAGGTTTTTCCTGCCCCCCTTGGACTGTGTTATTTGGCCCTACTTGGTATCTTGGAGATGGTGGAAATTGTTGCCCTCCATGTGGTCCATATCGTCTCTCTCTAACACAGTTCCGGTTATAGAAACATTCGTGGGTTTCATGGTTTGTCCATTTTTGTTTGCTAGCACACCACTTCAGTACTCATGGTGTGTTTAATCCTCAGGAGCCTTTGTTGAAGGTTGCATTATTGGGTTGGATGATCTCCTCCACAAGTGTCTCATTTTTGGGTGGGCTATTGTCGTGTGTTTGGGTTCATCTTGTTTCCTTCGTTTATCCTTCTAATCACTTCCTCAATCATTTGATCAACGTCCGGCACGGTTGGGTTTTGCTTGCCCAATTTCATCATGGATTCACTAGTGGTTGAAGAGGTACTACTCGTTCCCTGATCTGCATCTTCAATCACCTCTCCATATGCCTTGCAATTTTGTGACTTGCTCAAAAGTTACACATGCCTTTAAGTGCAAGACTTGAGCGTGTCATTTTGCAATCCTTCTATGAAAAGGACTGACAATCTTTCATCCTGAGGTAGTTCTTGAGCAGGGCATCTTTCTATATATTGCTTGAAACGAAGGGATGCTTCCTTCACCTTTTCTTTTGTCTAAATGCATAGATATGGGAGACAATGTTATGCTTGATTCCTTTCTTTGAGAATTCCTCAGCAAACTCTCAGAGAAGTTGATCAATACTTGGGAACTCCAAGCTCTGTTTAATGGTTGGAACCAGGTCAAAGAAGTACCTTTTAACATCAACCCAAATCCTTTATATTGAGTATGAAAATCAGTTACCTGTTTCACTCTCAACACTTGTTTGAAGATCGAAACATGAGCTTACGGATCTCTTGATCCACTATACTTTTTGGGTACGCATTTTGCCACTTGAGATGGTCGCATACGTTTGGCTTCCGCAACCATTCTTACAGAAACTGGTCCTCTTGGTGTGGTTTCTCTAGGTTCATAATCCCCTCTTGGCACTAATAGTGGTATCCTATCCGCTATACGTTTGTCAAGTTGATCTTGTGTAAGTCATGTCGTTAGGAGGAGTACTGCCCCTATTTGTGTTCATGGAATCCCTAGACCTCGTTGATCCTAAGGGCGCTGTGTTTGGAACTCGTTCATGTCCAAAAGAATCTTCCACCCTGGTTCTCACTGGAATCACATGTGCAGTCTCTGTTCTCGCGTGAGTAGTCATGGTTTTTATGTGTTCCAGATTTACATAGTGTTGGTGGAGTGGTCCCCTAAAATATGTATATCTCTCTGACTCCTTATGATCCATAGGAGAGTACTTTCGGCCATACTTGTCTATTATGACCACTTGAATACTTCTCCCTTCCGTGTACATAAAAACATATATTTTTTACGGTCAGTCAATTCCTTGATGCGGGGTTCATCACATCTATAATAAAGTGTTTTTTCACCATTATTAAATTTATATAGCCCCACATACGTGTTGTCTATATTAAGATTCTCTATCTCATTGGTGCGTCTAAGAATTTCATTTTTCTTATCCATCTTGGGTGGCTCATCTGCCACCTCGTGATCTACCTTGTCCTTGGTGCCAGTCATCCCCCATTTATCTACAGTAAAGGGGTTATGAACTACTAGGTACATCATTCCCTCTCTATCAAAATAACTATCCCCACCATAATCAACATCTACAAGGTCTCTAAACTCACTCGGCTTATTTTCCAACTTAACACAGTAGCGGTCCATTCCATCCTTATAGATTTTTCCCTTAAGCACATTTTCAAATTGAAACTTCAAATACAGCAGTTTTACATCAGATGCAGGTTGAGAAGAACCTGCCCCCAATGAAGCTGTCCCCTTAGGGTTTAGCTTGTTAGAATCATCAGTCATGAGGCTATATGATCTTTTTGATGAAGTGTCAGAGAAGATCTCCTCTAAAATGGGTTCTAAGGGCTGCAGTGGTCTTTGATTCACGCTTCCCTCAGTTGAGTGATTGCTTCCTTGGTCCAAGACGTTGGGATTCCTATTCTGGTAATCTTGTTGATCTCAAATTCATGAATAATTGGTATTGAAAAATCCAAACCAAATTACCTCATTAGCTAGTTAAATTATTTGGTTGATCTTACTTGCTGGGTAGTATCCTCTAGTACTTGCAATCTGTCAAAAATGCTTGATCTGTGAGCTTATAGCCGTTCCTATTAGTTCTAGCTTTTAATCAACAAAATTTAGCTATGTTTTTCAATAGCACACAATTCCTCACACAACATCAACAATTTAGGTCCAATTTCAATTTTGAAAGAGCCATAGGGTCCTGTGGACTAGCTCTTTGTGTGGTGAAATTTTGCTTCTATTCTGACTCAGAGGAACATGGATCGCGATCCATGTTGGAAAGCCAAATTGACTTTTCTTGATATCCTCAGGTTCAACATGTTTAGGAGGTCTTATGGTATCAAAATTTTTAGAAATGAATCTCTGGATTGGAAGCCAGGTCAATTCTATCACTTTGTTAGAGTTCCTACCAGTTTTGGGCTTTTGGTATGGTTTTTTGTATCCAAATTCAATTTTGAAAGGACCACTAGACTCTCTGTGGTGCCCTCTAGCTATGGTGCAACTTTTGTATCAACATGTGTCAGAGGGAAATGGATCGTGATCCATGTACCTTAGTGTCACAATGTACTGAAACTTGACCCACAGCTAGTTCTTGGCCTACTGATGTTGGCTATATGGTTTTTGAATGTTTTGGAGTATTTTATGTCAGTAAAAAGTTAGTTTTAGGGTATGTTCCAGTGGTATTTTCCTTGATCTGATTTTTTCCCCTTTTGCCCTCTTTTTGAACTTTTTTGATAAGGGTCCCTTGGGAGAAAGTACTTCAAATGTTATCACTTTTCTACTTGCCCAATATTAGCTCAAAATTCCAAAAAGGTACATGGATCGCGATCCATGTTTGGCAAGATTTTGGACGGATACTTTGTGAGTTTGTGATAAAAGGTCTGGTGATGCTATTCCCCAAATCTTTTTGGACTTGATCAACTTTTTCCAAGTCAAAAGCAAGATTTTGTGTCTGTTTTGCAGTTTTTTGCAAACAACTCCTTTTTGATATTTTGATCACGTTTTTTTTACTTTTTGTCTATGGCTCCTTTTGGAAAAGCTGTCCTCATAGCAATCAGGAGTGCACTGGTCAAATTTCACTGTTAGATGTCTACCTGGTATATGGATCGCGATCCATGTTAGCAAGTATCTGGTCATGTTTTTTGGTTCTGCTAGTTCCCTGCTTCTAGTTGATCCCAATTCTCTTCCCTTTTTGAATTTGGACAAGTAAAAGTTCAATTTTTTCTTATTTTCCTCAATTTTCAAGGTTTTGCTTTGCTCAACCCAATTTCTTGATTTAAATGATCTTTTAGCACTCTATTTCTGACTAAACTCAAGGTTTTGATGCCTGAGAGCCTATTCTAAGTAAACGAAAAAGTTTTAGCTCAGTTTTCCAGAAAGGTACATGGATCGCGATCCATGTTGGACAGGAAAATTGGAAATTTTTTGCAGAGTTTATTTTTAGCAAGTGTGTCTATCCCCTTTTTGAAGGTTTTGCTGGGTTTGGTTCAGTTTTGAAGCTCTGACCATCAATATTTCAACTTTTCAAAGTTATGGTCTTCAACACCAAAATGAGTTTTTTGATAGTTTTTTCCTTGATCCTTTTGGCCCCGAATGATGGTCAAAATTGTTACCTAACCTACTCCTATAAACTGAAATAAATCCACAAACATAAATGAATTTAATAGTACAAAAATGATAACAAAGTGTGCGGTGGACCAGTCCTTTCTAAACATGGAAAAATCAAAGAACAAAATACTCTCTTGTACTCACAACTTTCTTTCTTCATAAGGCATAGCACTGGCTAGTCTCTGACTTCAGTCTCTACTAGGCACTAAACCTATATCTAGCTGCTTTACTGTCTACACACAAGCAGAATGGGTGTCAAAAGCTTTGGGAGGGATTTTTTCGTACGCTTAGTCACTCACCACCTAAGGATCGGTTTCCATAGCGGCGGCGCCAATGTTAGCAGGTCGCCCCGATAGACGTCTGCATCATAGCTCTTTGTACTAACATAATGTCAATATGCAAGGAAGCAACTCAGGATGGGGCACGGAGACTTAATGAGAGTTTCAATCTCACCTAAGTGAACTCAGAGAGTTACTCATAGTACGACAAAAGCAAATCAACCACTTTGTAGTCAGAAAATCAGCATGCGTCCAATCTCACCGCTCTAGGTCATCATGCCTTTTTGGCATCCAAATGAATCTGGACTGCAACAAAACTTAAGGAGAAGTATTACAACACCTAGGGGCACAATCGTACCGAGTTCTGCAACCATCTGGGAAGGTACATGTGGGACGGTTGTCTAACCTCACTCATATCTTATTACAGACATAGCGAGAACCATGAATAAATTGTCAATCCATGGGACGAAGCTGACTCGACTAGTGCATAGAGGCTACAAGAGGTTGTGAATATCTTGGAAAACAACAAACAAGTCGCATCTAACTCAAGCTACTCTCAAATGATTGAAATCACCAAAAGCCAATCGCTCATCGGCGGCAAACAAATCACATCCGTTATAGCATCAAATGACATCCAAACGTAATGAAACTTCTAGGACATGTTTATAAGACCTAAGCACACATGCTTATGGTCTCAAATCCAACATTAGGTCAAGTGAAAAAATCACAATTATTAACAATAGAGAGTTTTTGACCTAGTCGTTTTCGACCCAGAATGCATCTAAATACTTAGCAATGATGCCCCAATACCCGTCTATACTTAGTTTTTTCTTTTAAAGCTTAAATTCTTACTTATGGTGAGATTAGGCCGCAAGTCAAAGACACCAAAAGCTACAAAATATCATGAAATGCTTACGTCAATGCATAGAGCTCTTACCTGCAATTGCAACGCAATAGACGCGACTGCAATGTGACAACCGGGGCGGGAGTAGGAAGCGCAAGAAGGAGATAAGTGAGCATCGTTAGCTCACGTCGTATTTTATTATCCAATACTTAATAACTTAACTTACAAAAATTGGCTTTTATACCTTAGCCAAGGTTTTTGGTGGTCAAAACTAATAATTTGGGTGGTCTAACTAAAGACAAGTTAATAGAATCTGGAAGCTTGTAGCCCTGGCTTAACATTTATAATATTTATCTAGAAAATAGGAGTTACAATATTCTCAATTCATCTAAATAATAAACGTTTTTACAATGAGAGCTTCGAAAATGGTATCCGAGTAAGCTTGCTACTAACATTCCCCCCCCCTCGCCTGTGTCGTCCCTTGACACAGCTTTATGGGCTGAAGTAATCTTTGGGTTTACAGTTGGCAAGGTGGTCTTTAAGTGCATGGAGTGTCTTCTCATATCTCATCTTTCTTTCTTTGTCTGGAGCCTACAAAAATTGCATGGTAACCCTGTTTTTGAGCTCAATGGCGAAGTAGCCAACAAATTTGGAGGTGAGGTTGCTTATCACTAGCCCAAATATATTTGTTCGTGAAGTAAAGAACCTTGTATAGAACGCTTCCTCAAACACCAACATATTGTGAGATGGTAAGAACATGCAACGAGCGTAGAAGCCATAAAGGACTTCTTTGAAAGGTTGGCCACTTAGGTCATAGCAAAGACCCTTATTGCCCTCGAGGAATGACAACCATGGTGCTCCTGCTTGCTCTAGCTCATGATGAAAAGCTTCAATGCATGTGAGTAGCATTCGGAAAATTTTTTAGAACATAGCACATGAGAGATCAGGGAGACTTTTGAAGAATGTCTTGGCACCCGTTAGGGTTTTCACCATGTATTCCTCTATCGGTGTTCCTTTTTTTGGAGCTGGAAATCTCGGATAATTCAGCCATGTAGGCCACTTCTTTGTCATTGCTTCATGTGCTTGCCACGTTCTTACTCTTGTGTTAGCGGGTCGCCGTGGTGACGGACGTCTATGGCATAGCTTTTTGGTACTAACAGAATGTCAATACTTAGGGAAATGACTCGGATGGGGCATGGAGACTCTTTGAGGTCGTCAATCTCAAGAAGTGAACCTTAACAAGCAAACACAACAACTCTACAAGCAAACCAACACTCAATGATCATGGAAATTTGCATATGTCCTTTCTCACAACTCTAGATCATCACGCCATTTCGGCACTCGAACGGACTCGAACTACAACGGAACTTTAGGAGGAGGTCAAGGACACCTAGGGGCACTATCTTAGCAAGTTTGGTCGCAATCGGACAAGGTACCAAAATCACGATCCATTAGAAAAAAGGTCTTAAAAACTGCAATAGAACTATCCAGAAAGGTCGCCCTATGGTCTAGGAGCCCTCTCCTATGGTCAAAACAGCTAAAAATAGTGATTTAAGCACTCAAATCTGCAATTAAGACTCACAGATGCGTAGTCATAAACCACAGCAAAACTGACAATGCTTACACTTAATTTAAAGAGCAAAGAGAGAGGAACACAATGCAGGTTCTGATTTGAAAATGAATTACCCAATCATTAACAACGATGATTACAAGTTGGAGCTGAATCGTAGCTCGAGCATACGTATAGCTAGGGATTTCTAATTGGCCAGTGGCCGGCTCACACGGACCTTTATAATTGTCATGACAGGATTACAACTTAGGGAATTGACCTGCTACTCTAGAATTAGGATTTACATAGAGTATCACTACACTAGCTTGGACAATTAATAGATTACAACTGTGGTGTCCGGCTACATGTCCGGCCAAGTGGACGCCCGTTTGATCTGTCCTCAAACATTCTCCCCTTCCTAATTCATGTCGTCCCTTGACACGACCTTGTGCAGTCTTGTCATAGGGTTGTCTTTAGCTTTGTCTTCAAGATTGGACTTCAGCTTGGGAATTTCTTTGTCGTTTATGACGCTCCCCCTTCCTTGAGTGATTCATATATATGCCATGTTGTTGATACATGATTTGATCTTTGATCTTTGATCTTTGATCTTTGATTTTTGAGGCAACTTATCTTTTTGATGTGCATTCTCCTCTTTGTTGCCAGTCTTGGCCACCATGAAGATGCATGTTGATGTGTTTGAGCTTGTATAACTGATCCTCTTTGTGGCGTGGACTTTATGTTGGGTTTGCTTTTTATGTCCACTGTAATTTGAGTTGTCTGCAATAGGTCACCAATGTTGAAGCAATGTGTGAGCTACTTTTGATTGTTGTGGATAGCTCACTTGCTGAATTTTTCATTGCTTGTTGTTGTAGGCCATTCTTTGACTTGCCATTTTTTTATGAAGACCTAGGAGATAAAAGGTTCTCTTGATAAGCATATGGAGACCTGCAGTTTTTGCTCCAATTCATTGCCAATTGGTTTGGTAGACATTTTCTTATTGTTGATGTAGAAGGAATATATACAAGAAATTGATGATGAGAGTTTCTAGATTAGGGTCTTAAAACCTGGATGACCAAAGAAAAAACCCAGTGGGAAAAAAGTGCCTTTGATATACGCTCTTATTGATATTCCACTTGAAGTACTTGTCATGCAAGGTCAGTGCGTGGGAGAAACAAAGGAAGAGTGTCTAATGCAACTGCCAATTATGGGACACTCTATATGCTTATGAGAAATTTTCAAACAAAAGCATGTAGTGTAAGAGATAGAGCTGATGGGTGCTTCAAGGAACAAATGTAGCACCTGTGACATCAATGGACTTCTCAATAGCTTCCATGTTTCCAAGAAGGATTTTTGATGTAGAAGCTTGTCCACTCATACCTCAATGTGTTGAGTGTGTGAGTGTCTTTTGGACTTCCTCCTGCACTTACCACTATACTACAATGACTTTGACTCTTATGCTCACCTATACTAGTATGAGCGACACAACGTAATTATGCTCAACTCTTCCAGCTTGAGCAGTACCTAGAATAACTAAGACACTTAGACCATAGAGAATATTACATGAAGGTTTGGGACTAACACCTCGCTCATTTAGTGGCTTAGCTGCCTGACTTTGACTTTTATGCCATGTATTTTTAATGACAACATGGACTTAGTTGTTCAAGGCGAGAAACCTAATTCCATAAGTTTTGGAAATTTAGGCCTCTTCCATTGTTTTGGTCATTGGATGCCACCATTTTGTCAAGTACATTGGCATATTTTGGCTCCTCTTGACTTGCTTGTTGTATGTTCACACTACTTTGTGAAACAAGTTCTTCAGCTGATGTAGAGACTGATGGAGCCTTTGCTTTAGCTCCCATGAGAAGTGGTTGTTGAGATGTGTGGGTTTTTTGTGATTGAGTTTCCATGAGAAATTTTGGAACCCACCTTGTCTTTGGTCTTTGTGTGGCCGTATTTTGCATTTTCTCCTTTTGCTCGATGACTTGATGGACACTAGGCTTCGATATCCATAACTGATTTTTTTCGTTGTAGAAACCTTGAATTTGTAGTTGATGACAAGGTATCCATTTGTAGACTGCAACAGTCTTGGTTGAAATTGGCTTTTGTTGGTTGTTGGTTATCATTGCTTACCTTTGGGTAGAAGCTTGTGCTGCATGATTTCTCTTGGTGGTTGTTCTAGATTGAGCTACACTTTTTGGTAACCACATTTGAGTGTTACCTTCATAAAATCCCTGTGCTTCGAGTAGCTTAACTGGAATCATTTGATGATTCGCCTGTTTTTGTTAGGTAGCTTCGTTGAAGTCTGACTTC